>NW_027468630.1:35752702-35775202 GCF_046254945.1 Alosa pseudoharengus | reverse complement strand
GTACAGTACACAGAATTGCTATTTCAACTAACTTGGTCATTACAATTACAAGTAAAGTATACTGTATGTTTATTTAACACAAAAGGTGTATTGAAGTTGTGCTAATGAAGTTGTGCTAAACTAATGTCACAGTTCAGCTAACTGATATGACAAAAATGCATTTCCAGAATACCACAGACCCCGCCTACATATTGTTTAAGGGATCACATATTAATCTTTCCTGAAATTCAATCTTAAGTTGAGTGTGACAGTGACACTAAAGGCTATATATAGTGTTGTGTAATTGATATGTGATTTATATTGATACATCACCCCATCAATGACTATCCAAAACAGACCAAACTTGTGAGTAGAACTAGTGCTGACAGTTATAGACAGACACAGATCTGTAGCTGGAAACCATACATACAGGTACCCTGTCTCTGCTAAGTTACTGAGGCTAAATGTGAGCTTGATTAGGATTTTTATGGATGCTCTCCTTGCAAACTTATGTTGCTATTTGACATGGTGGTGTTAGTGGCTGTCCATTACATGCACTCTCCTCTCTGGTCAGGATATTAATATCAAACCCAATGCCTTCACAACATCATGGATACACTGAAATGCCAAAATCAGGCCTTTGAATAAAGTGGTAAAACAAAGTCCTGACTCACTGTGGACATCAAAGATTAGGGGGTTCCCTGAACCGCTGGACAAACCCAGGTGTGTGCCACATATTGGTGGTACATAGTGAGGTCTCCCCTTCATTGTGCAGTACTTTCAGAGTGTAGTAAAACAAAATACCAATGTAACATGTTGCTGAAGTTCTACCCACAGCATTAGAGTGTTTTGGATAGTCATCCACATAAATTACACACCAACAGTATATATTTGTATATTTGTCACTGTCACTTATAATTTAAGATTGAATTTCAGTAAGGATTAATATGTGATATCTTTACAAATATGTGGGCCAGGGCAGTGGCATTCTGGAAGTGCAGAATGTAACATCAGTTAGCACACCTTGTGTTTACACAATATACTTTACTTGTAATGACCAAGTTAGGTTAAATAGGAATTCTCCTTAGTGTAAGTGTACTACACAAAGTAAGCATTTGTTTGCACAACTTCGAATTCCTATCCCAGATTAGTCTGTAATTTCAAGGCAATCGGTTTGCATGCATTTTTTTAAACTACAGTTAAAAACACACACACACACACACACCCACACACACACAGTACATACTCATACATACTTACTATACCTGCAGATATACAGTACATACTGTACATTCATACATTCAGTACATACATACATACATACATAAATACATATCCACACATGCATGCATATATACATGAATACTGCATATATGCTTACATGCATGCATATAATTCTAAGGTATATGTACATTCATGAGTTGGAGATATCAGCCAAGAACCATAAATGCTTAAACATTCACACATGCAAATGTATGCAGGAATGCAGGAACTCAAAAACTTGAGGTCTAGTTTGTATGATGTAGTGTAGTGTAGTGTAGTGTGCAGTGGGGAAGGGAGCACTGATAGCTGCAGGGTGCACAGGATGGGACCAGGAATGTGCCAGGTATTACAGTGACTTTATTGAAGTGGTCTTGAATTTCCCCTTGGGGATCAATAAAGTATCTATCTATCTATCTATCTATCTGGTCATCAGTGTCCAGTTACTCTCCTGTGCAGCGATAGTGTGAAACACACGTGTCTGCTTATGCACTGTGATGGTATCATTCAGTAATGAATTCTTAAGCATGCATTCGGAGTTCTCCACATCTCTTCACATAAAGTCCCCTCACTGATTCACCAAAGCCTCAGACCCTGCACTCGCTTAATCCACTGCAGATAGCTCTGCTGCACTTAAATGATAGCCTCAGAGGTCTCATGGGACTACCTTTATGTGACCAGCAGTTGTCCTCTTCACTTGGACCGTAGCTTTTTGTCCTTGTGTGTGTGGTGTGTGTGTGTGTGTTTGTGTGTGTGTGTGTGTGTGTGTGTGTGTGTGTGTGTGTGTGTGTGTGTCTGTGTGTGTGTGTGTGTGTGTACACATGTTTGTGTGCATGCACATGTTTGTGTGTCTGTATTTATGTGTCCTTGTCTGTGTGTGTGTGTGTGTGTGTGTGTGTGTGTGCTTGTGTGTATTTGTGTGTCAGAGGGCTATACTGAGATTCATGTTGGTTCTCTATTGCCTCATGAGGCTCAGTGTGTTATTAGTTTGCTGTCTTCTGATGTTTTCTCAGTGACTCGCAGGAGGAAGGTGCACAGTATGTCATCTCATTCTGTTTGTGTCACACAGTACATTAGTTTAGCTCATATGTCCCCGTATAGCTTTGACAGGAGTCACAGCTATGCAGAGTCTGCAGAAGAAGGCAGCTTAAAGACAGCTTACAGTGATTTGTGCTAGTGGAAGTCTTTCTGTGACAGTGTAGGGGTGTGTCTGAATTAATATCATATTTATGTGCAGTTTGCTGTCTGTGCGTTTGTGTGTGCAAATATGTGTGTCTTTTGGATGTAAATATGTACAGTGTGTGTGTGTGTGTATGTGTGTGTGTGTGTGTGTCTGTGTGTGTAGAGGCTTCGTGCTCCAGGCTGTGTTTGAGGCTGGCTGCAGTTGGACTCTTTGCAGCTCTCTGGGAGTGCGATCACTGCGGCAGCCTTGCCTGCTCACGGAGCCAGCTGAGTTTGGGCCAAAATCCCGCTACCACCACCACCCCCATCACCATCCCCCCACCTCCCCTCCGGTTCAGCTCCAGGGCTGAGGCTGAAGCCAGTGGGCAGAGCCTCCGGTAAACGTCCCTCTGATCTCCGCTTCTAGGCCCATCAGCATCACATCAGTACACCTCAAAGAGGAGAGCGTTAGCAAGTCGGCAGCTAGATTAGCGCTTGGACGGCGCTAAAAAAGCGCACGTTTGTGACTAATGTTTTTTCTGATGCGAGCTGAAGCGCGGATAAGTGTTATAAATAGGCTGATGCAGCACTCCCTGATTGGCCAGGTGCACTCGTCTTCAGTGTGGACGGTAGTGAAATGCAGCCCTCAGAATTGTGGTGCAGATCATTTTGGCCGATAGTCAGTTGTGGCTTTTCTCTTTCAGCCCTGGACTAATGCTTATGCTTTACTGCCATCTTGTGGCCCGTTGCACACCTTGCTGTCATCAGAGTAGATATAATTTGCTGGCATTTGTAGTGTTGCTATAGAGACATGTGGGTTCAGGTTTCCATCACAAATCTCTCTATTGTTTTTTAAAAAAGGATTGTCTGATTGTATTTATTTAAATTATTTATTCATTTATTGTTTTATTTTTATATTGCCCTCGGTAATAAACCGCTGGTGTGCCTGGTCAGTGCAATATGTAGCATTCACACTGGAGATTGTGTTTGGTTTGTGTGCAGATGAGAAGAGTTTCATAGGAAAGATTCCCTAATTCCTTCTGATTGATTCCTCTGCAGTGCTGTCCTCACATCTCTGCCCCTTTCATCTGTTCTGCTCCTGCTCTGGAAGCCATCAGGAGTTAACCATATTTGTAAGGGCCCATAAAATAAACACTGTAAGCTAGCTTGGTTTTTATGATGACATTCTTCCACTCCGCATCTGCTGAAAATGAGTTTGTTGATATCTTGTGTACAAACCATAACTACATATTTATTGCAGGATTACCCCCCCCCCCCCCATTTTTTATTATTCCCTGTGTGGCATTCATCTTTGTAAACACCTGTCATATCAGGTTTTGGAGGCAAATACTGCAGTGATTTATAACAGTTGTGTTTCTGGACCGAAAAATGCACCAAAAAATGATGAGTCTGATGAATTGCACCAGGCAAATTCGGGGTCCTATTAATTACCCTGGATGCTGGGGTGATGTGTCCAACCCGCTGAGCTCACACACACACACACACACACACACAACCCCCCCACACACACACACATGGATGGAGGGGCCACCTCAGGCTGTTTGTCTTACAGAAAATGACCGTCACTTGGCTTCTCATGAGAGAAAGTTTATTTGCTCTCTCTCTCTCTTTTCCTTTTGGCATCGTTCCCCTCCATGACTTTGTCCTCCCTCGCTTGGAGACTAGTATTAAAGTGTGTGTGTGTGTGTGTGTGTGTGTGTGTGTGTGTGTGCGTGCGCGTTTGAGTGAGCGCTTTTCCTGTGGGCCTTGTGCTTCCAGTAATGGCAAAAAATGCATTTAATGAGCCTGTGTCCATTTTCTAAGCTTCCCTCTCCATCACTCAAGTGGGAAATTGCACTCCGTCAGAAACGCTCCAGGTTTAATGGCATAGTTCCCGGCAGCTTCATATCTGGAGCTCAACAGTCCTCATGTCACCCCCTGTCTCAGTCCACCCAGCATGTGTCCACTGCACCCACTCCCACTGTATCAGGTTTCATAGGGAAGGTAGTAGGGGTTTGCTTTGACTGAGGAGAGATTAATTAAGGCCCAAGTGTCTGTATGGGTTTGAGAGTGCCGCTGAGGGCTTGTGACGGAGTGGGTGGAGGAGGTGGGGTGACGGGGGTGACGTGAGCGGAGCTGATAGATGAGAGCAGTGAGAGAGTAACTCACCCTGTCGTTCAAGGAAAGTGCCACCGACTGAGGTTTGACAGATTAGCCACTGGTTCTTGTCCCTCTGGATAAGCTGAGAGTTATTTCATTGTCCATGGTCATCAGTTTTCCTCCTCCTCCTCCTCCTCCTCCTCCTCCTCCTCCTCCTCCTCCTCCTCCTCCTCCTCCTTCAGGTTAATCAGTTTATCTCACCCTCGCTCCTTTTTTTCTATTTTCCCGTCGTACAGAGAGGTTGAGAGGCCAGAGAAGCTAGAGCAACAGGCGGTCCCGCAGACCAATCATGTCAACAGCTGCAGCAAGAGCTCCTCCCAGCCCGAGAGCCTCTACCAGCCAGCGGAGCGGGGGGAGGGACCCAGCAAGGACGTGGAGCGGGCAGAGGCACAGGCCAGGGTGGAGGTGGAAGGGCTCTCGCCGGACTCGGTGCCCCCCCCGCGGCCCTCCTCCACCCTGCCGTCCACCCACCGTAACGGCCTCACCCCAGGCCCCGGGGCGCTGGCCCCCGAGCAGAACGGCGGCGTGGTGTACAAGAGGGCCACGGTGCAGCGCGCCCACACGGAGAAGCAGGTGCAGAGGAAGACTGCGCTGGCCCAGGTGGAGCACTGGGTCAAAGTGCAGAAAGGAGACCCCAAGAGGTTAGTGTGACCAGAAGTTGGGCGGCAGTGGTCTGTCGGTTAGGAGGGTTTGGCGTCCAAATGTAGCCCTGAAGGTTGTGGATTTGATCCCAGGGGCTGCCACTAGTTGCTCTAGTGGGACTGTCCCTGTAGTTAATTCACAGCCAATTCAGCCTCAATTCAAGTCCCTCTGGATAAGAGTGTCATCTAAATGACAAACAATATAATGTAATGACCATCCCAGGCTGCTCTGTCTTTGACTGTTCGACTGATCCCCATAATTTGGTGTCCCACACACAGCCCACAAAATGGCATATCTTCCCAAGAAATTGGAGCAAAAGTTGTGTCGCCCTTGTAATTACCTTTGTGTGTAATTCTATTGCAGCCGTCAGTCACGTTTTTGTCGTGAGAGAGTTGCACAGACTCTGAGAACATTACGGAGGTAAAAATAAATCTAGTGTAGAATGGTGCCCTCTGTTGGTGTAAAGTGGTAGTGCATCCTGTAAGCCACAGTAAGACATGCACAAATACTGTAGGCTTAGTATGAGATAAAAGTGTTTTTTATCTTGCTTTTATAGACATCCCTTTAAAATTGACTAGCGTATTAACAATACCATCTAACGATAAGAGTGTTATTGAGTAGTTAAAGTGTTATTGTGGCTGAACAGCTGCTGGATGAAAGGCCTGTTTCCTGTGCCTCAGCCATCCCTCCACAGACTACAGCCTCCCCCGGCGGACGCCTCCTCTGCAGCCCAAGGCCAGCATAGTGGAGGCCTACCAGTCGTTGCCAAAGACCCTCCGTCTCCCCTCCTCCGGGGGCTCCCCACCGACGCCCCGCAACCTGCCCAGCGATTACAAGTACGCCCAGGACCGCCTGAGCCACTTCCGCATGAGCACGGACGAGCGGCTGGCGAGCCGCGAGGGCATGGTGTGGCAGCTGTACGAGTGGCAGCAGCGGCAGCAGTTCCGGCACGGCAGCCCCACGGCGCCCATCTACACGGGGCCCGACTACCTGGACACGGCCGGCGCCTCCTTCCGCGTGACGCTGGAGGTGCCGCGCTCCATCTCCGTGCCGCCGTCGCCCTGCGAGGTGCCCCCGTCCGCGCCCTCCTCCAAGCCGCTGTCTCCGCGGAGACCGCACACGCCCTCCGACCGGGTGACAGTGCGGCCGCTCAACGAGGTCCCGCTCGCCGACCACCCGTTTCTCTGCTCCCCGCGACGCACGTGCTCACAGCTCTCCAAGGTACGGCGCAAAGCAACAATGCAATAACTCAAACAGTAACTATACTCTATACTATATTACTTTCACACACACACACACACACACACACACAAACACACACACACACACACACACACATACACATACACAGATACACAGACAAGACACTGAAAGATACCACAAAGGCAGTTGAGAGCAATTGGCTGACAACATGTCTACCCCCCAGCTTGTGACAGATGGCTTGTGTGGGGAGTTGTGGAGGTCCAGGGCAGTCCTGTAGAGTTAGGCTCATGGGAAGCCAGGCCTGAGAAGTAGCCGCCCCGTAGTTTCCCTCCAATCTTGCCTTTGATCCTCGTGATGAGCTGTGACTGATTCACACAGTCTCCACCCAGTGCTCATCCCCCAGGTGCCATGAGAATGTGAGAGAGGGAACGTGGCAGAGAGAGATGGAGGGAGGGAGAGAAAGAGAGAGGGAGAGAGGGAAAGAAAGAGTGCATGTTAGAGGCAGAGGCAAAGTCTGTGTGTGTCTGTATATGACAAAGAAAGGGGGGAAGGTCTGTGTGTGTTGTGGCTGTGTAGTGTGTGTGTGTGTGTGTGTGTGTGTGTGTGTGTGTGTGTGTGAGAGAGAGAGAGAGACAGAGAGAGGTTTCATGGGTGTGTGTGTGTGTGTGTGTGTGTGTGTGTGTGTGTGTGTGTGTGTGTGTGTGTGTGTGAGAGACAGAGAGAGATTTCATGGGTGTGTGTGTGTGTGTGTGTGTGTGTGTGGTGGGATAGAGCTGACGATCGACGCGACGCTTGTTTCCCTGCCACACCCCCCACATGAGAAAGGCCCACTTCACAGCCCTGCACCACACACACAGAGCCCTAGAGAGCTCACACACACACCCAACACCAGTCGCATGCGCACACCACCCCTTCACACTCGCACAAGTAAACAAAGTGTCATGTTTGCACAGTGTCCGTATAAGTCATAGGCCGCCTGAAGTCACTAATTATGCCCTTCAAAGACAAAATATCCGTACAAATGAATAGGATTGTCATAAACTAGTACAGTACAGAATAAAAAGAGCATCACGTCTTAATGTGCAGAGCCACAGCCTACAAAACCTAGCCTCGGAAAAATAGAGCTTGTGGAGCCTAAATTAAGACGAAGGATGAACTCTGGTTTGCTTTGCATCCAACAGCTGCGGTTAAGCTGCGATGGGTCCACAGCCACGGCGCATATTTTACCCTTGTGCTCAGTGGGCCTCAATGGACGCATCGTTAAGAAAGCTGTGTTATTAGTGGCTGATAAGTCTTGCCAACGGCGTCTTTGCACCCTCCTGCACAGCCTCAAACATCAGCAGCGCGGTCGCTTTCTTCTGATCTCGCATTTAAATAAAAAACCTATTATGCAGCAAAAAAAACAGAGCCATGGGAATCCTCGCGCAAACGGCTCACAGTGCCCACCCTCCCCCACCCCCACCTCCACTCGCTCGTAGCAAACAAATGTTATTTTAAGAAAGCAGGTTGGTGCTAATTTATGTGGAGTTAATTAAATCTCTTGTCGTTTGTGTCCTGTTTGAGGCGCAGTGATGGGCCGTGGCTGTGAGATTTTGTGCGTTAAGCAAAAACGTCAAGTGTTTTTGCAAGGGCCTGTGGCAGTGAAGACGAGGCATACACCTTCTTTTTTTTGAGAAATACATAGAAAACTAGTGGTGTGAAAATGTGCAGTGCCAAGCATAAGTGTAAGAGGAGGTAAACTTCATAACTGACTTCTGGATGACATGCTAGTGAACTCAGGAATGTGAAATCTAATATCGCTGACTGTACACATTTATTGTTTGTATAGTGGGCTGCTCTCTCTGCAGATGAAAGGGATTGACTTTGCTGTTCTGTTTATTGTGTGTGTGTGCGTGTGTGTGTGTGTGTGCGTGTGTGTGTGTGTGTGTGTGTGTGTGTGTGTGTGTGTGTAGACTGCACAAATAGAGAGACGATCAGTGCCAACCATGGGCTACATCACCCATACGGTCAGCGCACCAAGCTTGCATGGGAAAACGGTAAGAGCTTAGCCACTTCATACAATGTTCTGTTTTTCCTGTTGACTGAACTCAAACACGTCTCCCCATAGAGAAGCAGAAACACGTCCACTTGGATGGTGTTTCTGTGTTTACATGGAAGACGGCACTGCAGAACCCTTTTGATGGCATTTAACAGTGTACTTGTGGGTGAATGGTAGTTGTGATGGGGTGAGAGTGTACGAGTGTGCTCAAGGTGGTGTGAACGTGCATATCTGTGGTATCAGAGGATAAGCTAATAAATGGTGGAGTGAGTGTGTACATGGTGGTAGAGGTTAAAGTGTGTGACCTGGGTGGTGTGGTCAAGTGATGAAAAAAAGAACATAAAGATGGACATTATGAGTCCAAGTGCTGTATGTGGTCAGTGTGCATGGAAACCAGGCTTCTGGTGACTGAGAGCAGTCGGGGCGCACTCCCTTCACGCTCTCTGGCGCCGCCCCGGTGGACAGGCACTGAAGCGCTGTTTCTGCCCCCTTGTTTTCTCTCCCTGCTGGACACAGCCGGAGGAGCTCACCCTGCTCCTCATCCAGCTCAGGAGGCATCAGGCCAAGATGGCGGGCGTGCGCAGTGACACGCTCGCGCACCTCCGCCACCACCACCACCAGCAGCACAATGGCCTCTCCAGCCTGCAGGTCAGGCCTAGTGACTGCCAAACAAGCCCCCTGCTACCCCCTGCTACAGTCTGTGAATGTACTTTGTTTACTCAGCCCTTTCCCTTCCCAACCTGCTTTGTGGCCGGGATGCCTCCTTTTCACCATCATTATGATTATCATTATTTGTCATTTTGTGTTGTTTACCTTTCTGCCTTTTAGTTTTGTTTTTTTTGTGGTGATGGTGTGGATGCTACTCGTTAGCATGGAGCTTGTCATGTAGAGATTGAGTATTTAGATCTCTGAAATGTGAATGCTGCGTGTGTGATAGCGCCATTTTGTGCTGTGTCCTGTAGAGCCCTGCGCCTTGTGCTCTGCGTTCCTCTCCCCTTTTGTTTGCACCTCTTGAATTCTTTGGAATTGATTTGAGTATTTACACTACCCATGACCCCCCCTGGCCCTCCCCCCAAAACCCCGTCCACAAATGAGCTGTGTTTCCGAGCATGCTGCTTGTTGAATTTCTCCGTGCTTCAGTCACAGTGATGAAAAGGCTCAATGACGTAAAAGGAGGGTGTAAGTAACAAATGGAATGTGAAGGTCTTTCGCCTCTTAGTTCATCTCCAAACCACAGAGTGGAGATTTATCCCCTGGTGAAGAGCTGGCCATGTGTACAATGCTGAATGGTTTGTTACTGATAAAGATGTTTTGTGACTTTGTTCATATAAAAAAAATGCTGGATCTGGTCTGCAAACTGAAGTGGTGGGCAGGCTTAAAAGCTGTGATGCTTCTTAAGATGCTTTCAGATGCGATCTCCAGAGCTGAAAGAATCGCACTGCAGCTGTACTTATGTACTGTATTATTGGGCCTCATGCAGGAAGCAACACAAGCAACACACATACTGTACCCTCTTACACTACCCTCCAGAATGATTGGCACCTTTGGAAAAGTTGGAAAAACAGGTATTATTAAAAAAAACTTACTTATCTTTTGCTGATTTATTGTAATCTCACAATCAAAACAACAGAAAAATCTGACATTGAAGGGAAGCAAGAAAAAGGAAGAAAAGGAAAATGTCATAAAGAAATAAATATTTTTTTACAGAAATTGTGAGATTACAATCAATTACCATCAGATTATTCTTTATACCTGTGTTTAGTAAACTTTAGCAGAGGTGCCAATAATTCTGGAGGGTACTGCATTTTTGTTTGCATCCACAAATTGTTCTGATATTGTAGTACCCACTGAATACTGAGAATTCACCATTGTTTTGATATTTGTGCTCTTCTGTTAGGTAAGAGATCATTTTGCAAGTGATGGAGAGCACTCTTAGTAAGATAAGAAAATACTGCGCATGGCCCATGAATACCTACTGTAGTACTCAGACTATTGAGAGTATGACTGTGTCAGTTGGAGTACCTTATAACTTTTGCTCCTTTTCCCATATCGCTCTCTGATTTGATTTTAATCAGTTTTGCTCTAAATCAAATCAGTTGCTCCAGTTTTATTTATGTGATTTTTTTTGTATACTTATACTAAAAGATTACTCTCATTCTCCTCAGCCTGATTTCCAATCAGTTAGAGATGCAAATTTTCATTCAAATCATGGGCTGTCTCTACCAGCATACTTTGCAGCTTCCTGTCATGTGACCTGTCTTTCCGTTCCCCCCACCTTAAGGCCGATGATACTTACATGCAGCTGAAGAAGGACCTGGAGTATCTAGACCTGAAGGTGGGCCCGTTGAAGCTAATATCGCTTCCTCATTTTTCTCCCCTTTGAATCCCCCCTGTCCTCCTCCTCCCTGTTCTCCTGCTCTCCTCCACCCTTCTCTCCTCCCCCTCCTCTCCTCTCCTCTCCTCTCCACCCTGCTGCCCCGTGGGCTTGTGCTCCACCCTCCTGTCCTCTCCCTGCTCTGGTCTCTCCTGTAGCCCTAACAGCCTGGGTGTGGTGTCTGCTAACATCTTCAGCCCTTCCCAGGACTCCTCTGACTGAGACAGCAGTGTGGACACTCCTGAGTGCTCTGATGGCTTGTGTGTGCACACTTAACTTGAATCTTTGTTCAGCCTTCCCATCACTCTCCTCTCCTGCCCCTAATCGCGCCAAGTTCAACTTACGTGTGCAGACTGGCCAGAGCTGATGTGGTGGAGAATATGCACTCCTGCATACACCATTAAACTACAATTCTATTCATTTGTACAGTAATGCATGGCAGTAAATGAACAGATTCAGAGGTGCTTGTTAAGCATTTACTGTAGATTACTATCGGGCTACTGCCTCTGGTTGTCTAACAGTATTGCACAATGCTACAGTGCTGCTTGATGGGACTTAAAGGTCAGATGAATTGGAGAGAAACAAACCTGAATCCAGGTTAATAAACTACATTTCCCATCAGGAAGTGCTGTCTCACTTTCATGTTTATAGCCTTTTGCTCAAAACCTACTCTCTTTGTTTAAACACAGATCATTGCCTCAAATCCACCTTATCTGTTTTCAGGAAATATTAATCCTGACATCTAGTAGTTTGTATGACTAACACCTAATATCCAGTGAGTGATGTGTAATTCATAACACCACTTTCTATCTTCAAACAGATGAAAAGTATTGAACAACTGATCGTTTTGGTTTGCAATAGCATACAAAAGTCCTCTCACGGTTTGGGCTCCGTTCTGAATGTAAGAATGGTGTGCATACAAAGCGTGACCATTCCATGGCTTCGCCAGTAGACTTGTGAAACTGCTGGCCCATGTGTGCTGTTCGTTAGGTGTGCCCGTGTTGCCCTCGAGGCATAGCTTGGCATAGGTACTCATTTCGGTGTGGTGCAGTACCCTATTCTGACCGTGTGCTGTTTGGAGCTTCTTATTATTTCTCTTTTTCATTTTCTCTTCAGGGAGGAGCCTGAAGGCCTTCTCTTGGTAGCTATCAATACTGACTATTCTAATCATTGATTTAAAGCTACTGTGGGTGGAATCTATCTATTTCTAGTACAGATACCCAGTATTAAGTAGTACAATGTCTATTCTTTGCCTGGGGATTGGTGAAACCATTTGGGAGTCTGCTGATCTGAGTACTTAGAGAGCATGCCATTAATATCCAGCTGCTAACCACTAACCCTTCAAAATTAATTGACCAGCTCAGTGACTTTGAAGTGAACTTGCACTCAGTTAACCATACACTCCTCTGACAATCCGCCATATTCCTTGTGGTTACAGTACTCCCACATGGTTCATCATAGGGACGTAATCATGAAAAGTATTGATAACCTGCCAGGGGAAAGAGTCGCCTTGGCTCCTCCTAAACACACAGCTGCTCCCCATTCATAAATATGTCATATGGCTTACAGAGTGGGCTGATTT
Source organism: Alosa pseudoharengus (assembly GCF_046254945.1). Lineage (NCBI taxonomy): Eukaryota > Metazoa > Chordata > Actinopteri > Clupeiformes > Clupeidae > Alosa > Alosa pseudoharengus. The sequence goes on along the minus strand of NW_027468630.1, from coordinate 35,762,803 downwards.
TTGTTTTTGATTTTCCACAATGCATTTTGGTTTTTGGTTTTCGCTCTTGCTGAAATTGTTATCAGTATGACTTCAGCACGTCTGTCACCAGTGACGCCTTGCTATCTTGTCAAATTGATAGAGGATGCCTGAGTTACGCCTTCCCTTACTGTTCCATGTTCAGTTTGTTGTAGTTGGCTGGGTGCGGTTGTGTCTCTTTGCTCATTTCTGGCAAACTGTTGCACCATGCGAGTCCTCTCACATCTCTGGGTCACACAGGTCACCGGTCGTGAAACGCTAAAAGACAGACCAGCACGGCCCGTTAAAATAGCTGAAAGTGACATTGATGTAAGTATGGCAGTCTTGCCCCCCCCCCCTCCCAACCCCCATCCCATTTTTTGCTGATTAAATATCTAGTCTCCGCAACATTCCCTCAACCAGCCCTTCATTATGTTTTTTTGAACACAAAATGTTATCACAAGAGAGGGAGAGAGAGAGAGAGGGAGAGAGAGAGGGAGAGAGAGAGAGGGAAACTGTTGGAAGAGAAAGAGATGGATAGAGAGTAAAAGATGAGAGAGCAAGCCATGCCAAGTGTCTGTTGTGTGGTTGTGTAGTGGTAAACAGAGGCATCAGAGTAAGATAAACAGACTGGGTCCTCAGCAGGGAGAGCCTGCCTCTGATGGAGCCGGCGAGAGTATCGACAAGGGCTTTTATTCCGAGCTCTCAATTTAAAGGGAAAAATACATGCAATGGGATTTTATATTTTGAGCTCTTAAATTTTTCAGTTTGATTTTTGTATTCCAGCTTCTTTCCCCCTTCTCTGTTCATGCAATTGGAGGTAAATAGGATGGAAGCCCTGGCTTTTCATCATTAACATTGTTCCACTTTAACAATTTATAAGAATTTGCTGGTGATTTTTGTCTGACTGATGAATAATTGATGCCGTTAAAACAACAATATACGGCAGTAAAATAAAAACAGCTTAATAATTAATTGAACGGAATGATAAATAGAGCTGAGAATAAACACTCGCTGTGTGAGAAAGCTTTGCAAACTAGGCAGGCTATAAAGAATTCGCCAACTTATTTGCTCTGTATTTTTCCCCTCACACTTCTCATCTAAAGTAACCTATTTTTTAAAAATGCTAGATATTACCAGGAATGGGATCAGGGTTGGATACTCTATTGGCTAAATGAATGTTAATTCTTAGCGTAATGAATGCTATTTCCCATTCACGACGGTAGTCATTGCTGTTCTTCTCTATTCTTCTCCACTGTGTCCTTGATGGCTGCTCAGTGTGTCTGGGGCATCTGGACAGACAGGGTAAAAAGGAGGGTCTGCCTTTTCTCCACGCTCTCTAGGTGAAGCTGAGCAGATTATGTGAACAGGACAAGATCCTTCAAGAGTTGGAGATGAGGATTCGTACTCTAAAGGAGGATAAGGTACAGACCTTGACAACTCGGCCATGCTTTTCTTACCTTGTGTCCTGCCAGGTGAAAAGAAATCCGCAGGTCACAACCCAGCAGTTCTTTGACCACAGTTCTTTTATTGCATCTCCATGTCATCTTTATATAATGCCAATAGTCTTTTATTGAAAGATGGAACAGGACATTTGTCCAAAGCATTCTTAACACAAAATGATTCAATGCACCCATTCATTGACCAACTGAGCTGCACTCTGTCCTTGAACATGATTAAAAGGAGATTAAATCTGTCGAATGAACGCAGCTTGAACGCGCTGCCAAGCCATCGCAGAATGACGCCGGTGGTAAAGTAGTAAAAATAATAATAAAAGAAAAAAGAAAATCAAGTACAAAGCCCCGAGTCTCATTGGAGAGGAAAGCCTGGAAGGGCACTAAAGCAAAATCTGACCACCCACAGCGCTGATGGAGGAGAAAGTAAAATAATGGATTGTCTGAGGTATTGGGCTGAGATGACTCATCAGTATAGTTTAATGCTTTGCCATGAGAATTATACACACACACACACAGTTTTAATGGTCCCCTTGCTGATGTGTGTGTGTGCATCTGTGTGTGGGTGTGAACCCCTTTAGGACAAGCTGGAGTCGGTGCTGGATGTGTCTCATCAGCAGATGGAGCAGTACCGCGACCAGCCCGCTCACGCCGAGAAGATCGCCTACCAGCAGAGGCTGCTGCAGGAGGACGTGGTGCACATCCGTGCTGAGATTTCACAGCTCTCCACGGTGGGCATACTGTACACACGCATGCAGTACACACACACATACACATACTCTACATACATGTGCATGCACACTCAGTTATGTTGCCTCCGCCCGTGTGTGTGTGTGTGTGTGTGTGTGTGTGTGTGTGTGTGTGTGTGTGTGTGTGTGTGTGTGTGTTGAGCAGGAGATGGAGAACGCCTGGAGTGAGTACAGCCGTCTGGAGGTGGATGTGGACCGGCTCAGGTCGGCCCTGCAGGAGCAGATGAGTAGCTGCTCCATCACTCAGGTCTGCACCACCCGACACACTCCATCACCCCACCCTCCCACCTGCACACACTCACCCCCACATAACCCCACCCTCCCACCTGCGCACACTCACCCCCACATAACCCCACCCTCCCACGATCATTCATAACACTCATCTCTTATAACCCCACCCTCCCACGATCATTCATAACACTCATCTCCTATAACCCCACAATGGTCACAGTCTCATCTCATCTGCACCTCACCCCATCACCGGTCAGCAGGGCACACCCTAACGCTCATCAATACTCATCAATACTCATCAATACTCATCAATACTCATCAATACTCATCCCCCAGAACCCCACGGTCACTACGGTCTGGTCTGCTCACGCTCACCCCTACACAACCCCATCAACTGACCCTCCGATCTGCCCCCTCAAAGGCCCTTTATTTTCCTTCATCTGTCCCTTCTGTGTGACTGCTCATCATAACATTCTGCCGAGGCTTGTTAACAGTAACTAAATAAACCCATTGCTTTATCAGACAATTTATATTGAAATGAGCCCAACTGTCTCATGAGATGTAAGCACTAAGTACTTTGCGTGGTTTTTGAGAAGGGAAGCGCATAATGGAAATAGACAGACAGTGATGACATGTGATGACAAAAGTCAGAGCACACCCTAAGATGTGTGTGTATCTGGCCTGTCTCTGATTGCCTCTGATCCGTTTGTGGTTGTGTGTGTCTGTGTGTGTGTGTGTGTGTGTGTGTGTGTGTGTGTGTGTGTGTGTGTGTGTGTGTGTGTGTGTGTGTGTGTGTGTGTGTCTGTGTGTGTCTGTGTGTCTGTCCTTCTGCAGCAAGAGAAAGCTCAGTTGAGGAAGGAGCTGTGGCGGATAGAGGATGTGATGGCTGGCTTGAGCTCCAGCAAAGCCAACTACAAAATCACAGTCGACTCAGTGCAGAACCCAGGTGAGAGGGGCCCTGTACCTGTGCCTGTGCCTGTATCTGTGGCTGTGGCTGTGGCTACACACTACCGTCAGTCATACTTACAAGTGGAACATGTTGGGTCTTGGTTAACTCCCATGTTTGGACCCCCATTTGTTATGCCAATTTATGTGTCTTTGTCCATGTATGTCTGTAGATGTAGATGTGTATTCTGCACATTGGTGAATGTGTATGAATTTTGGAGTGCATTATGCTCAGTGTGTGTGTGTGTGTGTGTGTGTGTGTGTGTGTGTGTGTGTGTGTGTGTGTGTGTGTGTGTGTGTGTATGTGTGTGTGTGTGTGCGTGCGTGCGCATGTGGGCTCCACAGAGCGGAAACTTGTGCCTTCAGTGTCCTCCTCAGTGCCTTCCCTCTCGGCGAGCCCGTCGGCAGGGCAGCTGAAGTCTCTTCCGCACAGCCCCTCCCAGCCTACCCAGCAGCCCACTGGCCTGCACGCTGCACACAAACCAAAATGGGTGAGTGCTGGACAGCGTAGCTTCAGTGTGTTTGGTCACTATAGATGCTCTCTCCTTCACTCAGTGGATCCAACAGAGATGTTAGGTTGGATCTGAAAGGTGGGTGTAAAAGATGAAGGACCCCCATTCTTGAATTCTTTTGCTAAATGTCATTACTCTTTCCCTGCTGCACAGTGGCTGGAAGACTGGGCAAAGATATGCCATGAGACTACTGGTGCCCAAGACCACAATGCTTGCTCTGTTGAAAGCAGAACACTTCATGCGGTCAGATTATGATCAAATAAGAGTTTTAGAGAGACCAGTTCCATGGGAGCACTCAAAACACAGGCTTACAGATCAAACCATTTCATGCGTCTGCCCAGCTGGCCCCAGGACTTCTTCTTAGGTTTATTCATTCAGAGTTTTTTTATTTGTCCCAGTCCACTTACTGCTTGTTCACAGGGATGGAGTTCAAGCTGGGCTCTCTGTCTTGAGACATTCATATGTTATTGTGCTATAGATGTTGAATTGTATACATACTGCCCACTATAGTTGGAAATGTGCCATACACTGTACTGATGCATTGGCCATCTGTTGGACAGGCTGAGGAGGGTGCTCCACCACGGCCTCCTCTCCCTCAGCTCTACAGCCCTGATGAGCACCCCCCTGAAGTGCCCCCCCTGCCCAAGGAGTCGTCCGTCATCAGGCACACTTCTGTCCGAGGCCTCAAGCGCCAGTCCGACGAGCGCAAGAGAGACCGCGAGATCGGGCAGTTCTCCAACGGAGATAAGGTTGGACACTCTGGCCAGCAGGGGGTAGGGTTGGGATCATGCCCTGTCCAGATAATTTGCACTTTCCTAGATGCCTCCAGTTTTAAGCAGGCTTTTATACTGACAAGTCTTGACCATGAACGAAACTGTCTCTGTACATACTGTAGGTAGTAGTACGTCTATGCCCACTAAAGAATCCAGTAACCGGTGGGTTAAGATGTCTGAAGTTTCCCCAAAGATATGTGTGTATGTCTGAGCATTCCCTTTGGGTCATTCAGTCCCTGTCCAGAAGTATACTCAGTTGTCCAAGAGAGGACAGCTTTCTCTTTGAGGGCTTTAACCCATTTACTCCTGAAATGCCTGCTAAAAACGCCTATAGAATCCTATGGCATTCTAGACTAAATAACCTTATTTCCTGAGGGTTTTCTGAAAAAATACTAAGAATTGTCAACGTCTACCAAAACCTTACTATCTAAGCCTCTGCACACCTAGAAACATGAAATAAAAAGCATGCTGCGCTACGCAGCAACGAGCAGGAGAGTCAATGTTGCGCTATGCAACAACAGGCGGGAGATAGAATGTTGCGTCGTGCAGCATCCAGCACGAATGGGTTAAGAGCATCAGATCAGCACGATGAGCTCTCTGTGTGTTTGTGGAATGGGGGAGGCGCATGGTTGCAGATGGATAGATGGATGAATGGCTGAAGCCTGGTCTCCCCGGTCCACAGGTGGAGCTGCGGGCGTTTCTCAGCGAGCCAGAGCTGAGGGGGGTCAGTGGGGTGCAGGGGGCCTCAGCGCTGACCAGCGGATACCAGACCCTGCCCAGCAGAGGTACAGTAGGCCTGCACCAGCAGCATCCACAGCACACACTGCTGGCTGACTAATGACTTTCCATGAAAGTTGTGTCATATGCATTAGCTGAAAGAGCTGGACAGTATGTTGACAAGTTAATTGCTGTTGATCTGCTGACATGTTTACCCAATTATTCTCAAATTTCAAGCCAATTATATTTCTATTTTTTTTATATACATCAATTTCTCATTATTGATCTCACCAATTTGGAGCATGCTTCCTGGAGTTTGGGATTACAGAGATAGTACCTGCACATTGAAGCCATGTTGCCACCCTGAAATGTGATTGTAATTGTTTGTTGAAGGTTGTGGTTTTAATACATGACACATGATATTGTGAGTCAACACAGCAGCATACTTTGACATTGTGTTTTTTTTCCATTTCTTTACTGACACTAAAAACTCTCTGTGGAATAACACAGGAATAACAGGCTCCTCCTCGCGACTGAATCAGTCCACCAACATTTCATCTTATGTCACCCTGAGAAGAGGAGCATCGGCGCCAGGCTTGAAGGTGAGTGGAGCGGAGAGAGAAAGATATATAGAGAGAGAGAGGGACAGAGAGAGAGAGAGAGAGAGAGAGAGGAGAGAGAGACAGAGAGAGAGGGAGAGAGAGGGAGAGAGAGACTGGCTGCAGAGCCTAGAGTCAAAGGAGCACTTTAAAGTCTTACTGGGGCTTAGGAGGCAACAAAGCGCGGGGGCGAGTGGCATCTCGAACGGCGGGGTCTTTTGTAGCGAGATGCGGACTCGAGATGATGAGATACCGCTCCCTGGTATAAAACGCTGAATGCACGGGGGAAAAAAAGTTCATCTGGGAAGTGTGTGTGTGTGTGTGTGTGTGTGTGTGTGGGAGGGTGGGTGTGAGCGACTTGAGTGTAATGCTAATGAATTAGCGCTCGCTACGTCGCCCTGATGTGGAATGAGAAAGAGTGTTGCTCTCTTTCTCTTACTTGAGCTCTTTTTTTTCCACGCGTGTGTACACACACGCCCACAGCCACACACACACACACACACACACACACACACACACACGTACCCACAGGCCCACAAGGACACACACACACACACACACACACACACACACAGCCACTCATTTCATGCTAACACCCTATGTTGTGTGTGTGTGTGTGTGTGTGTGTGTGCAGAAGAAATTAAACAAGCAAATGAAGCATGAAGCAGCAAAGCTTTGAAATGTTCTCGGTGCTTCTCTGATCCACCCCATTCCCTCTTGCCCTCCCTCCCTTCTTCTTTTCCCATCCTCTCTTCCTCTCTTTCTCTTTCTTCCCTCCTCTCTCTCTCTCCAGATCGCAGTGCCTTCCTAATTCACTGCCTTTCTCCAATGCCCTCTCTGTCTCATTTTCTCTTTCATTCTCTCTCTCTCTAAGGGCTCACTCTATCTCCTTTTTCCTCTCTTTATTTCTGTATCTCTCCTATCTCTCTTATCTTCTCATCGCTCTCCTCTCTCCCTCCTATCTCTCTCTCTCTCTCCATCTTTCTCTTCCTCTCTGGTACAGTTTTGACTCTACTAATAACAAGTCCCTCCCCCCGTCTCCTCTTGTCTCCTCCACAGAGTAATCTGGAGCATCTGTACCCCCCCCCCCCCTCTCCCTCTGGTATGGTTTTGACTCTACTCCTTCTCGTCTCCTGCAGGAGAGACCAAAGAGCGCTCTGGAGCGTCTGTACTCGGGGGACCCTGCGCTGCAGCGGGGTCGCATGAGCGCCGAGGAGCAGCTGGAGCGCATGAAACGCCACCAGAAGGCGTTGGTGCGCGAGCGCAAGCGCACCCTCAGCCAGGGCGAGCGGCACGCCTCGGCCTCTGCCTCTGTGGCCTCCTCCCCGGCCGCCACCGGTCCCCGGTCTGGCTCGTCCGCGTCCGGAGCGACCACCCCGCGACCCGTCTCAGCTGACCTGGGATCAGTACGTTAGAGTTACCACAGCAGCTGCCAAAACTGGCCACTTCATACTTACAGTATTTACATACAAACATGCGTTAGCTCACAGTGTTCACGAACACATAGACACACACAAGAATAATTTATCATAACCATTATAGTGTACGCATAAACACACACACCGACTGAAACTCACCCACACATATACATAAACAAGCACATATAGTCTGATAAACAGACATACACAAACTCTACACACTCAACATGCTTAAATTGTTAGCAGAGCTATATTTCCAGACTAATGAGCATAGCTGTGGCAGTGACTGAACTAGGTGTATTTGCATGTGTAACATAGTGTGATAATGTTAAAGCCCAATAGGAAAAGCAGGCGGAGCAGGTGGAGTATGTGACAAACCTTTGTGTAGAAAGCAATGAGATGTGGAAATGAGACTGTTGAAGTGCCTCACAGAGGGAGCTGCTCGTACAAAGAGAGAACAAAGGATATGGACAGCTGCCTATGCAAGGAAGACAAAATGCCATGTGTTATGCTATTTATTTAAGAAAAGCTTTTTTGTAGAGATTTCTATATGAAGCATTTCTACATGAGTCTAACTTAAAGAAAAAAAATCTGAGTCTAACCCTGTGAAACTAGTAATGATTCCCAAGTGCCTTTTTCATGTGTGGGAAATGACGTTTTGGTTTTTGAAATGTTTGGGTCCCCCCTTGGCCTCTGGAGGCTGGGGAGAGTAAATCAGAGCCGCTGTGGCAGTACCTGGAGGCTCATGGGTCCATTAGAGGGGTGGGGGTTGGGATGGGCGGCGGATGGACGCGGGAGGACCCCGTTACTCTCCCCTCCTCTGTCTGCCTGCCCACCCTGTGGACGCTGCGCTAACTCATCCATGCAATCCTGGCTTGTCTCCGCCTGACCCCCCTGTCCCCACCCCCGCCTGCTCCCCAAACCTCCTCAGGCAGAAAGGAAGGCGCTTCTCTCCGCCGCTGTCCCTGTTGTCTGGGGTTCTAACGCTGGTGGCATGGCTATGGCTCAACAGGTGGGGATTGGACCCATGAGTCCAGTCTGCCTGTTCACCTATTACACATCAGTCACACATACACACACACACACACACACACACACACACACACACACACACACACACACACACACACACACAAACACACACACACACACACTGTCCATCTCACTGTGACTAAACCATATGGCAGCCAGAGCTCTCAGGCCTTACCGCATTGTTACATTCATCTCTTTTTCTCTGACTATTTATTTCTTCTTTTTCTCTCTTTTTATCATCCAGTCTTTTTACTCTTCCTCTTTTTCACACCTTTGTAATATCTGTTCCTGATCAGGCATCATTGTGCTCCACAGCGCTGACATCAAGTCTGTTTATTATTTGCTCTTTCACATTCTCTCATTACCCAGTCTAGTCTTCCCATCTGCTGCAATCACCAACATGGCTTGTGTTTTACATGTGTTTTATACCCAATAACGCGGCAGTGGTGCTGATTAATAATACAGTGTTGAATAATGACTCATACTACAGTGATCTGCCCCCGCCGTGCATATCATCGCTGGCTAATCTAAACTAATGCTGGCTTGTTATTTTGCCCGTAAGAAAATCAACAGCATGAAATCACTGCTCATGATTTATAGTCCTGCTATCTGGCCATGCAGCTGAGCTGGGCGAAGTGTGTGTGTGTGTGTGTGTGTGTGTGTGTGTGTGTGTGTGTGTGTGTGTGTGTGTGTGATCAGCTCGAGGACAGCGTTTCAGTGCTTGTCAGTCCGGAGGGGTGGTTAACTGCTAGCTCTAGCACTGTGTAGGACACTCATTGAGCATGCGCGGTGGGCTTCTGAAGGCTCGCATCACAACTTTGATACAGCACAGGCTGCATCATAGCAGGTCAGAGATTAATCTGCTAACTGATAAGTGATTGCACTGCTCCAGTAACTTTTATATGGGGGGGTTAAATCTTGTAGAAGTTTACACAGTCAAAATAAACAGTTTGCTTATAAAATAAAGTGCTCGCCGTGTTCTTTATTATTTTTCATTATTTGAAATGGTATGTTTATTATTGGAAAATGAAGCATGTGTTTTTCAATATTTCCCTTGCTATTCTGCTTTATTTTCATGTTTGTTTCGTGCTGTAAGCACAATGATGCCTGCATGTCTGCATGTGTTTATTTTTGGCTATTGATTATTGCCTTTGTCCTTATGTTCACCTTGGAAACGATCTACGCTAAGGTCTCAGAGCTCAGATGGCATAAACACAGTAAAGTTTTCACAAGGACCTGGGTTAATTATGTATTAAACGCCAGTGTCCGCTTACAGGTATGCCAACCTTATTCCACATACACTTAAAGGCTTTTTTCAATGGCCATTTGTACCACTGATAGAAAAAGTATATTACACACTGCACAGCATGACAACCTATTCATGACATTAAACTCTCTCTGCACATCATGTAAACTAATCCCCTACCACCGTAGTTGTCATACAAAGCCAACCAGAAACATTGTGCAAGAATGTCATGTCAAGAAGTCTTGTCCTAAGGGCAACTGTAAAAGAAGAACTCAACGCTTCTCCCTGAAAGAACAGACAGTGATGTATAGCTGTGAAAAGGATGTATCAGCCTAGAGTCGGCTAGATTCTCAGCCCTGTCTCTCTCTCACACACACACACACACACTTACACAGACACACAATGGCAACTTCATTGGTGGGTTTCTA
>NW_027468630.1:35672702-35747702 GCF_046254945.1 Alosa pseudoharengus | reverse complement strand
TCATTCTTCATGCCTAAACACATTCAAACAAAAAGCACCAGGTTTTAGATATGAGCGAGGGAGCGAGGGAGCAAGGTAACGAGGAAGCAAGAGAGCGAGGGAGCAAGGGAGCAAGGTAACGAGGAAGCAAGAGAGCGAGGGAGCAAGGAAGCAAGAGAGCGAGGGAGCAAGGGAGCAAGGTAGCGATGGAGCAAGGGAGCAAGGTAGCGAGGGAGCGAGGGAGCAAGGGAGCGCTCCCTCGTCCTCACTATTCTTCTGAACTTGTTTGCACAGATTGGTTACTTTTGATATACAAAAGTTAATACCTGTCACTGAGAGATGTGGATAGCAGGGAGTAAAAACAATGATTTTCATTTCATTTCATTCTGAGCAAAACTCTTTGTACGATCCCGTTCCAGTGTTCCAAGGCCTCTCTTTAATGGTAACTGCTTAGAGCATTATAGAAGAGTGGCTAATAACATTCCTTTTAAAGTGACAATTATTGATTTACAGTATGGCAGGTGGCACAATAACCTGAGCTTTTTCTGCACAATAGCCTTACAGCTTAAGTCAAAGTGCATTAGATATCAAGGTTAACTTTTAAATGCACTGTGCCTGAGTTCAGGCGTGGGCCGAGATTTGAAAGTTATTATGAGATCTTCAGAAATGTATGATAACTTCAGGCACAGAAATGTTCCTTGCTTTAAACCCTGTAAACCTAACCTATACATGTTGCTACCAACTGCATGAAACTAGACCTAGATATTTTCTGGCATTTCTCTGGTATGTTATTTCACACAATGTTTCAGTAATTTAAGTTACATTTTTTTAAAAGGTGGTCAGATAGTGTTGGATAGGAAAACCATCTTACTAACTCACAGTAGGGTAGACAATGTTACGTTTCGGATCCGTTAATCAAAAAATGTTGGTTCCGTTCCGGTTAACGTTTTTGTTATTTGAACCGTTTCTAATCCCTGGTGTACAGAAATCTGTCAGTGAGTGGCTGTGGACAAATCATGTTGAGTTATAAACTGACTAAATGTCTCGTGTTGTCACACTTGTTGTGACAGTTCCATGTATCTAACTTGCAACATTTTTTGTTTCTCCCACAGCCAAAGCTGTATTTGGACACTGATGTGGTGCTGACAGCTCCCCTCCTGGACTGCTGTGGACAGACAGACTGTGTAATCGGCGTAGCTTGGCTTCCCCATCTCCATTCACCCCCCAGTAGACGAACACTAGTGCACACGGGGAAGGGCAGACATGGCTAAATGCAGCATAACTCATTTAATGATGCATTATTTTGTCATAGACCATGAAGTTATTATTTTGTATAGCAAACAGAAGTCATTGCTGTGGAGACTGCTGTGCATATATTAACTTGGGAAATGTCTAACAATGGTAATCGTACAATAGGAAAAAGAAAAATACATTTTATACATGTTATTGCACTTTTAACACTCTACTGTATCATAGTGAGAAACTGATACTGAGCTGATCTATTTTATTTCTCAGAGAGAGAAAAGACATGTTCTGTGTTGCAGTGAAATCTGAGTTTCAGAAGGAAAGATGCAATAGAGTGTAGAGCAAATGTAAAAGTATTATGCATCTGGGAGATTTGAAGAAATGACATGCGGTACAGTAATAATTGTGTCAAATGTTGATTGTATTTTTTATCAACTCAGATGATATTCTTACACCAAATCACTTGAAATATTATTTTTGTGTATCTAGCACTGCCAGTTTCCTCTTAGCTTGCCAAAAGTATTTTTATTTTTGCCTACAACATCTTGGAAACTATAACCTTTAACAATATTTTCTGAAAAAAAGAGGAAAAAAAACTGTGGAAGGGGCAGACATTTTTTTAAGAAACATGTAAATATTAAAATACATTAACAAGTTACTTGCCTGGATGATCTTGTCATTCAAAGAAATGAATAATTTAGCTTAAAAGACAACTCATAAATGTGGCAATGATTGTGTTACCCTTCACAGTGAACAGAAATGGCCCTATGTGTTTTGGCAATTTGGCAGACATGAAATAAACTTTTCAGTTTTAGAACTGACTGGTATGAAAGTGTGTGTGTGTGTGTGTGTGTGTGTGTGTGCCTGCGTGAATACATGTAAGACTGATGACTTTGTGTCACCTTCTCTTTCATGTTGGATTCTTTGTTGAAAGTGTTGCAGTGTTTGATGTTGTCCCTGTGTTACAAAAGGTTATAATAATGGCATTGACCAATTTTTCCCAAGTTCAGACCTTACACAGAAGCTCAAGGTAATTGCATTAACCAGCTGACTGAGAGACATGGGATATAATACTGCACAGGTTGTGTAAAAGGAATAATAATAATAAAGTTTGAAAACTTTATTTTCTTTATTTCTTTGCTGTACAATACTCTCTTTAACACAGTACTTTAAATGGGATATATAATCAAGGTAGTGAAAATATGGCAGCTCTAGTTCTTTTAATATTTTTTCTTTCTTTTGTAACAGCAGGAACTAAAAAGAAGGAAAAGAAGAAAAATTATTAAAAGAATTTTGATTTGCCGAACTGTAACCTTTGCTCCATGCTAACCAGGTACAAAGGGAGAGTACAAAACGCATTCTCATCACAGTTCCAAGGATTCTCTTTGAACATTTTTATTGATTGCATTACATTTTATTCTAGTATTTGAAAAGGGAGCTGACTAACAGAGGTGAACTTCCAAACTCAGACTAAGAGGTGAAGTTTCAGAACAAAAAGAAATACGTAGTGAAGTGGAAGAAATCTTGAAATGTTTCTTCAGTTCAAAGGTTCTCATTTTAAAAGGGCATTTTAAATTCAATGCTTCTGTACTTTCCACGGTGAGGAGAGTTGGTGGTGATGGTATGTTGGCATAGCTATGGTGCAGAATAGATTGTATAATATCATCGATTTGACCTGCTTTGTAATTGTTACGAACAGCTGTGAAGTCAACCACACATTCAATTTTTAAAACCAAAACAATGCAACCTGATGTTTTGACACACTCCACTTTGTAGCCTGTTAATGTGTTGTTGTTTTTTAAAATGCAATGTGTTTCTCTGACATTAATATCTAAAGACATTTTAGAGGAGGTTAAAACAAAAAATGAAAGAATGAATTAGAGGCTCTCTGCTCTTCTGTTGGACGAGCTAGCGGTTGCGTTGCTGTGCTCTTTTGTGAGATCTTTATCTTTAATTGGCAGATAATTACTCCCTCTCCCCTTGCAACATGCCTGGCTTTGAAAGCACCTGTGAGAGAGTGATGCGCCTCCCATGGTTCCACAGTAGGAGCTGCCACAACTCTCCTCATCAGAGTGAGAGGTGGAAGGAGGGTTTGTGTGTGTGTGTGTGTGTGTGTGTGTGTGTGTGTGTATACATCTGACAAATATGACACAGAGCACACTTACTTATGAGTGTGTATATGTGTGTGTTTACTATATGTGAGTGTGTGTATGTGTGTTTACTTTCTGTGTGTGTGTGTGTGTGTTCATGTGCATCAAATGGCCAAGCCTGGTGGGCATCAGTCAGATCACATCCGCTGTTCTGCTTATTTTGCAGTAAATGGAGTATTTTTCCTCCTCCTGCAGAAATCCACTCAGGACCATCCATAGAGAATTATGGCATTTCCATTTATTGACGTTTGGCTCCGAGTTCATATACATTTGTTATTCTACTTTCTAGACTTCAAAGAGAATAAAAAAGACCAATTATGCTAATGCCATCCTGCTCTGTTAAATGCAATGAATCCCTCACACATCACTCTGCTCTGCATTTCTCCAAAAATGGTTCTCCAGTAAGACTTTTGTGAACGTAACATAATCACACTCTTAGAAATGTTGATGATTAATTGAAAACCTGTAGTTCATGGCATTCATGTCAATGTCTCTTTGCGTATGTCTGGTTATCAATTCAGCTAATAGCACAAGATATCAGAGGCATCCGATATTCTAAAATTCCAATACTATAAAGAGGAAAAAATGTCTATGAACATGGTCTTGAGTATAAAGCAAGCACAAAGATGCTGTAAGAATTATTTTGGTCATTTTTGTCCTTTAGGTAATTACGACATACACTTTAAAACAGAATAATTTCTTGAGTCTGAAATAAAACAAACAGCATAAAGATATATGACTTCCCTGACATGGTGACAGTGGAAGGGAATATGGCATAAACGTCAAGATCTGCACAAAGTTGCATTTTCACCACATAATGGAGCCATGACTGGTGGCTTTTTGCTAAATGCTTAGAAGTGTCTGAAGTAATTAAGTGGAAACGTCGAATGTGATCTCTTGTCCTGTTCGTGTTCCCTCAAGTGGACTAATATGACAACAGCCTGGGAGCCGTGGAAGCTACCTGCTCAGAGGACAACGCTACAGGGAGGACAGCCATACTCAACATGCAGGAGTGCTTAAGACCTCCCCTGATGCAGAACGCATGCAGCTGTGTATGGTATCAGGAGTGTGTGTGTGTGTGTGTGTGTGTGTGTGTGTGTGCACTGCAGTTTTGTTCCAACTTATCAGAAACACAGGGCAGAGTTGGGAGACTCGAGGCTGCCTCACAGCTGTGGGAAAGCCGATGCCAAACAGGAAAGAAATCAGGTTAAAAACGTCATACATGCTCTTTTCAATATTACATTATCACATGTGAATAAGGCCTTGTCTGCTTTAGGGATTGGCATATTAAAATTCAGTGTGAAATTGTAGAGATTAGACAAAGAGAGACAGTTGCAGTAAGAGTAGACACATCCATGCAAGACTCCAATTGCACATCCCAAGAGTCCATATTTATAACCCTAACCAACAGGTGTTCATCATCACAAAGCTTAACACAGTTAAAAGCATTACAATGAGGAAACCCTCAAAGTGTCACAGAAGAACAGTCAATTCAATTGTGCTTGGCTCCTACGCCAAACCGCATTGAGATGAAACAGTGAGCATTTGTGAGTATAATGATATTTCTCATTCATTCCCCAGCCCGGGTCTGAGGCAGGCAGACAGGCAAGCTAGTCTTCAATTCCTCTCCTCACCGCAGGGATCCGGCTGCATTTTCATGCTCCAGTTGTGCTTTCACCGCTGGGAACAACAGAGAGCTAATACAAAAGATTCTTTAAATATGAATGCTATGTTATGCTCTTTTATCCTCATTGATTTAATATCCATACTTTCATAAGGATGAAGGTTAATAATTGAGGTGGTCTGTTCAGCATCATTGAATGTTCTTCTGGTGTATCATTTCTCCCTAACCACAGAAGAATACCGTAGTCGACCAGGCCCTCAGCTCCAGGGCAAGATTCTGCTGTTATTTTGCTCAACATTTAAGAGTTTCTTTTGTGGATGATTGGCATATTTTATATGACTAATCTAGTCTTCACTAGTGAAGACTTGGATGTGTTGACAGACACTGTGGCTCACGGGTTTGGAAGACAAAGCGAGATCAATAGCCAGAATGAAAGAGGTGCACACAATTAAGTTTGAACACATAAAATATGCTGTGTTCAAGGAAACAATAAAATGCTCCTGAGCTCCTTAAATGCTTTGAGTTTACAATATCTACAGTAGGGCGGACATTTTGTACACATAAATGAACCAAATGTCTTGGGGCTCAGCTATTTGAACCAACAATTCTTTTAACTTGGGAAGCCTCCAAGCACCACCTTTTGAATTGCATTAAGGTAAACACTGTCTCAAGGCATAAAAACAAAACACCACGCTTGAATTTCTTGCTGTGTTTGCAAATGTTGCACAAATGAATCATTAATAGGTACCTTAATTAGAAGAACCTTGCCGGATTGCTAAAGCTCTTGATAAAACGCTTCCATGAACTGTGCAAGCACGGTATGGTGCTGTGTCGTTTATTCAGGCATGTAGAATGCTTGTGTAAGCCAGCAGCCCAGGAGTGTTCAAGGTTTTTGTTTGTTTGTTTTAACTGCTTTTATGGCATCATTTCATACATTTCCACACTCAAATGAAGGCTGCTCTTGGCAGGACCCATTTTTTAATTGCAGGTTTTGTGCCTCCGTTCCTGTGATATGAGCAGGTCTGAATTCCTTTGAGCTCACAGTTTTTGTGGGCAAGTGTCTAAAGGTGACAGTTTTTTTATATTCAAATGAATATAACTGTAAGCTGAGCCCACTAGCTGACTGACATCATCAAAATGAAGAACTACGGCTGCACCAGATGGTGCAAAACGCTGAATATCAATAGACAAACATTTTGCATTGCGGCCTTTTTAGACTTGCAAAGTGTAGTAAATAGTTGGTTATGCATAGCAAGATCTCACAATAGAGTGATGGAGCAGTTTTGCTCTTTTGGTCTCAATCACATTTAGCATCACTTCTAAAACACAAAATTCACAAAGAGTCCAAAGGTCAAAAATAAGGTATTCGAAGGTACTTTTTGATGTCAGAAACATAAAAGTTTGAAGGAAAGAGGAAATCCAAGGCAATATATGATATAACCGTTAATAAAAAGGTAATAAAAAGACCATTAATAAACAAAAGATGCCAAAAATGCCAGAATCATGTGATCAGGCCATGGGCTTGATGAGCACAGCCAGTTATATAAAAAACCTCACACTTGGTCCAAAACCATAATGGGAAATATATGGGAAAACCTAAGAAGTGCCGCCATCTTCCACATCAAAATACACTTTAAGCTAATACATCGGGCATATGTTACCCCTTTGAAATGTTTTCAAATGAAATTAGTCTTAAGCCCCACAGTAAGTGCCCAGATTAAGCACTTGGCACAAGAATGCATGTTTTGGGAGTGCCTCCCAATCAGACACTTCTGGAATGATATATTTTCTGTAACATCATCACTACTTGGTATTGCTATACAACCCAACCTCTGCCTCTACCTTCCTGATGATGATTCATAGTTATGCCTCTCTTTCAGTCACTTCAGTGAAAAAAAAGCCATTTTAAGGCGTTGGTTCCACCCAAATCAGCTCTTAAAACAATAACAGCTAACTGCCAATCAATATATCACCTCTCTTGGCTGCACAACTGCATGCCTCAACAAGGCCAAAGTCACAACTATCCATGATGACGTTGTCCATTCCAGACCTCCTTGAGAAAAGAAGAGACGTGACAACAATAACAGACAGCAGTTACAATGTTACGATCAGAAGAAGAGACGGTGACAACAATAACAGACAACAGTTACAATGTTACGATCAAAAGAAGGAGGCGGGGGTACAGACACCTTCATTTATTTGAAACCACAATGTTTTGTTTCTCATCAGCTGTATATTGAATGCCATACTGTAGTTTGTGTCTTAAATGTGTTCACTGTAAACTAACTGTAAACTGTAAAACAAAATGATCACAAAACAACAACAACAACAACAAACTAAAGATCTATGAAGGTAGACTCAGAGTATTGCATCTACTTGGCTTGCATCTACTGTACTGAAAGCCTGCACAGTCAGTGGAGTATGTTATCTAATCCCCGACTTAATCATGGAGACTGTGAGCTGGCTTAATGCATCTGTATGCCTCCCTGCAGTTTGGTCCCTCTTTCCCAATCTAGAGCTTTTAGTCTAGACGTATAGAAGTCCAACAATTCTGAATTGAGAGCACAGTCCTGATTTCAATACATAGCACTTGGTATTTTCAAAGTCTTCATAAAAACCTACAAGTATTTTGAGGACAAAAATAATGAATGCCTGTCATCTGATCATTATCATCGGCCTGCATGTTATCTGATCACACGGTCTGTCAAAGTTGTAAAATAATTGTTAGCTTTAGTCAACTTTCTTACCTTTGGTCTTGTTACATTAGTTTGGTCTTAAGACATTTTTACTTAAAAGTATCAGAATGCAAGTTGCTCTGAGGCACAATGACCTCCACCTTAGAGACAATCTGAGTCAACAGATCGTTTAAACCCATATGCTTGTTGATCAAAGGCTCCTAATGATTACCATACCCTTGACAAGAGCCCTGGGACATTTTTATAGATTGCTTAGGTATTCATTTATGGGTTAATAATTTACAAAATGCATGGAATACATTGAATTGTTGAATCATTAAGCATCTCCATCACAACCTAATTAAGACACAATCCTCATCTAACCATAACTAATGGGATGTTCCTTGTTATGTTAAAAGGAAATGTTAGATTGTGGAAAAACTTTGATGCACATTGAAGATTTAGGGCAGCTAATGAGAACATATTCAACCAATTGGGATTAGTATAATTTGCAAGTATGCAAATTATACTTGAGTTAATTACATAACCTCAGGTTCATTAAAAATTAAATGTGGTGATTTTGTCAATGTTGAACCAATATCTATGGGTACCTTTCAAAATGATAAAACTTCACATTACATGCTATTGTGTGGATGTCATGGTGAATAGAAATGTCTGATGTCATGGGTGAATAGAGAAGGCATTTTAGTTTTTCAAATGGGTACAAGTCTGTAGAAATTTGAAGATGCATTTCAATTATTTTCAGCTACCTAGTACAATCACAGTGAAAATGGTCAGTTGTAATTTCAAGGATTCTTGGCCAGAGTTCATGAATTTTGCACAGAAGCAACTGAAAGCAGGTGCTCTTTGCCTTTCTGCAGGAAAATGTGATTTGTATTTGTGCTCCATTTAATAGCCACATCTGAATTCTTTTGCTACCTCAAAACCAATTGAGCCCTTTCCTGAAATAAGTTACTGTATCTTTACTCTGGAGTACTTTTCGATATCACAAAACCATTTTATTTTCATGTTAACGTAGGCTCGTTAATCTTCAAATGAAATTCAAATAAAACCATCCACAATGATGGACATTTTGAAGAACACACTGCTGACATTATATATGAGAGCAGGACCTTTTGTGCTTTCTTTGCCAAGTAATTTCTATATCTGCCTGTCATTAATCTTGGGTTCAAGTGTGTAAGTAGGTGTAAGCTTGTGTTTGTCTTTCTGCATACAGCATAGTCCTATAGTGTTGATTTAGCAGTTCCCTTTGCTAGGTATACATTAAAGTCTGTATTCCCATGTTACATTCCTTTACCTTGGCACTATTCTTGGCACTTCCCTTTCGCCAGACTGTTTCCAAATTGAAGACAGTCTGATGAGCTTTCGAATGCTTTGGAGTTTGTGACCTACATGTACAGTATATGTACATGATAAAGGCATTAGAAATGTATTTTAAAGAACACAATCTCTGTACATCTGTGACATTTGGATCTATACCATAGTTTATAATAATACAAGCAATACTAACAAAAAATGCTTTCCGGAGAAAAAGAGCGCTGGCCAACTAAGATGCTTTCCCAATCATCATCAAATAGCATAAGTGGCCTGTGAGTGTTTAATGTTTTGTAAACTAGCAAACTGGTGCTAATGTTTTGGATTTTTAAAAGTTGAAGTTTAAAAACACTGCAGTTGTTGGTGGTGGTCATTTTTACTCATCACAAAGATTGAATATGCTATACACATGTTCCTCCCTCAAAGCCATTATCTGTAATTAAAATGTTTATAAAGTCTTGAAATCAACACAAAATGTCATAATGGATTTGGTTTTCCCCAACCACTGACATTTAAATGATCCCTCCCTCTGTTTCCTGCCACATAATAAGTGGCAGTTTGTCATTTTCATCCTTGATGAGTTCCTGCAATCGCGGAAAGGCCTGAAAAGGATCCAGATAGCCATGGTTCCTTTGTTCAGAACAGTGCACTAATGACACACTCAATTAAAACATTTTTGTGCATTCAACCATTTATTTCATGTTTGTTTCATTTTATGTCAGAATTATCACAGCAGATTCTCTGTGGGCATCTGATTTAACTTGAAGAGGGCTGTGTGACTTGGACACATTAATAATTGAATGATTGAAATTGCCAACATTCCATGCCAAATTCCGAATCTCTAGAATAACTACAAAAATGTTATCACACACATAGAGAGAGAGAGAGAGAGAGAGACACACACACACAGTACTTTTTCTATCAATAGATTTGACTAGAGGCTAAAGTGCAGGTTTTGTAAGTATAAGGACAGAGTTTTGAGCATTTAGAATGTGCTACGTGCTTTTTGCAATGTAAATGTTCATGTCAGTCTCCAGGTGTTTTTTTTTTCATTCAGTGTACATGCCACACAAGCACTAGACAGATTTTTGTGAAGTGTTGTTTTCTAGTTCTCAAGTAATCACAACAAATCATATAGCAGTTGGCGAAGTTCGTCTGACAGAATAGTGCTCTCTTATTAAACATGCAGAATTGGAGGAGAACACATGTTAATTTAATGTAACAAAAATGTTGATTTTTGTGCAGTTGCCTTTAAAATATTAATAGAGTAGACTTGCATTTTCAAGTTGCATCAAAGCATCTCATCATATGCTAATATGATGCTCAGTGCTTCCTCCCTAACAAGCTGGCTGCTACAGTATGAGACCAGCATGACCTGCACATAGTGTATGTGTCCATTTTCCAGATTACAACATCTTAATGTCCTCATAGAGAGCATACAAGAATATGAACAGGCAGTTGCATCAATGCAAGGAGGAGAGTTGATGAGAACCATCAATAAAAATAACAATAACACAATGTATTAACGGCTGTTTTTCCAGAGACATTCTATTTGTTTAATTTCCTCATAAGAACAATACTGAACTAGAATTGCTTAATCTAATTCTGTTCTGGGATGACCAGCAAATATATTAATGCATAGGATATGAAGACATAAATAAATATATATTTATTTTGTATTATTTTGTTTGTTTAAATTCATTTTTTAAACAAGACAAGACTGCATTGTACCATCCATAAAGGGATACCTTTTAAATTAATTAATGTGCTGAACAAAATACGCTTCCTATAGCTTACCAATTGGGGAATCTTTGTGTATAGTTTGTATATTGTTCAGAGACTATGTAAATGGATGTTCTCTTAAATCGGGTACACGGCTTTACAGATGTAGCTGATGATTTGTGAAGTTCCCAAATTGAACGAAGGGTGGCGTCTAAGTCACACTAAAGTCTACTCATCCGCTTCGATGTCTACCTGACCATGAAAGAGAAAATGACCTAGAACTTTAAAGTTGGTGTCGACTTCTGTGATATTTGTTCGACTTTTTATTTTGAAATAACATTTAGTCTAAAATTAAATGTACTTTTATTGACGTTATTGGCCTACGTCATTTTCATACAGAAATTATAAATTACCACTGAGTGAAGACATTGAGTTCCGAAACATTTATTTTGTTAGCCTAAGTTTCTTACTTGCGACGAGTCTCCGTTCAAGCAAATTCAAGAGAACATCCAATGGTGTAGATAGTTTAAATTACTGACCTGGGGATAAACTTGTGTTGTAGCTTATTTGTACACAAAAATCAGTTCAGTTCACTTTTGGGAAAACAAAAGTAATCTATTGCTAGATTTGTTGGCAAAAAGATGTATTGCTTACTATAATGGACATCAAACAGGGCATGAAAACCATAATGAAAACTGTCCTGATGACTTTTCTGTACTTTAAAAATCTTGATGTCACCGCAAATATATTAAAATACACTCATGAAGGGAGAAAGTTTTAAGTGCAAACGGTTTATTGCCGTGAATCCAACGCTCTGTTTGAATTATTTATCTTTACATTGATACAGATGAAAATCGAGAAATGAAGATGTGACGTGTGGATATGGCTTTCCCAGGAACAAAGGGAATGTGAAAATGAAAGACAGACAAGAGCAAGAACAGATGTGATGAGATGTTGTGAAAGGATATCTATTCTGGCATGCTTTCTATGTCTTCAACCCCCCCCCCTCCCTCCATCCCCAGTCTCTCTCCCTCTCTCCCTGCCTCCCTCTCTCTATTTCTCCCTCCCCCTTAGCCCTATGTGACTCTTCAGTGAACAAACAGCATTTCCTTCTGCATCTGTCCCTGTCATTGTAAGTACAACACTCTATTATCAGTAAACTATTGTTTTCATATTATTTGCAACATGGCTTGTCATATGGGCTGCTGTGCCGATCAATTGTTTGCATGTGTTTCTCCAATACTGAAATTGACTTCTGAGGACTTCTAAGTTTTATTTCACTGGCAGTGGCAAAGTAGGTATTTAGTCTCCACTGTTCATTATGTTAAATTCAGCCGCTATGTTAAACCAGAAGAGGCTATACCCGTTGTCATTATGGACATGTTGAAAGGTAGCCTATATGATTATTTAAAATGAGCCCAAAAGACAATCCACAGAGGAGCGTCTGTCTGGCAATACTGGCAATACTGGAAGACTAACTGAAAGTAGCCTAGGCTACCATGTACGCTATAGAAAATATCTGTATGTGCAAATAATAATTTTCACAACTGGTGCAATTTTGACATTGAACAGGCGTTGTAAAATCTTTCAATGAAAACGCAGGTAATTATTTGCAAGTCCAAATGATTTGCTATAGGATTCAGACCTTTAGTGTACGTCTACTGGACTTGGACAAAGGTGTGATGCAAAGTAATTTTCCGTCCATAATGTATATTTATTGTAGAAGGTCAGCATCTCGCCACAAAAAAGGCTTTATACGTGGAAGTTAAGTGATAATCGATACCCATTAAAACAGCTGCCTATAAATGTTACTGCACAATTTCCTACGAACTACCAGATTGACATGTCAGGAAACATGTTAGTTTAATTAAAAGAAATTGTTCCCGAACTCTTCACCGACTGTTTCTCCGAAAGGTAGGGGATTTAGTGTCTCAAAACAGTTTAGAGCGGAGTTCTGTTATCTTATGATGACAGGTAAATAATGCCTCTTATTCACAATCAAAGTAACAGAGGAACATGAGTCTGTAAATGGTTGTAATCTATGGACTAGGCTACAGTCTCTTTAATCGATTATCATGTCACAGGTTTTTGTGTTTGAACAAATTCCATCAGTTTACTGGAGAATCATAGCCTGTAATGAGTTGCATCGCACTGAAATGCCATTCAGTTTGCATTGACGTCGGCAGTGCACATAATACGTGCACATGTAAGGTACAATGGTAACGTGTATGCCCTCTCGCCTGTCCGGGCTTTGGACTACGAACAAAACAAAGTTTCCTGCTGCATGGATGACTTCTCGGGACGTTTTCTATATTGCGCAGTTTGGCGACATACGTGTAGCTAGTCTTATCAAACGATCAGTTAATGTTCATAATACTAGCTACTCGCATTGTGGACAATTTGGACAATCCTATACAATTCGAGTGAGATCAAATGTTTACATTAATAACAGTAACCCAGCGGTCAAAGGTATGTTTGTCTCCCCAATTATAATCCGGTTACTGACTGTCAAACCTCAAATGGTGCAATTCGCACAAGCTACCAGCATCGGGTAGTAGCCAGCAAAGAGCCTAGGTCAAGTCATTGTAATAGACGCTGGGTGATTGAATTGACAGAGTATTGTCGGAGACCTGCAACACCTCTACCTGGCCAAATGTATGTGTAATACACAATTCAATATGAAACCAATCTCTGTGATGGATCTGGCGTGGACTTCAATCTTCAAAAAGTAGCCTAGGCTACTGAATAGTTTTTTTGCTCAAACCTACACAGGAAGCCACTGAGACACATGTAGGCTAATTTAAGAAAGTTCTATGTACCTCTCTTGAAATTACCAATAATAGATATGTTGGCCCTATTATTTAAAAAATGTAGGCTACATTTGCGACTATCGTTATTGTTATTCCCCTTTGCGATTACCTCTGTTGTAGATGTTTTATAATTTAAACTACTTGGTTAATAGACTACGGTTCATATTGTAGGCCTGCAAAAAATGCATTGAGCTCACCTTCAAATTCTATATTATTTCATAAAGGATACCATTGTCCATATGTAGGCTAAGCAAAGTCTCTTGCTCTCTCTCTCTCTCCCTCTCACACTCTTGCATCTCTTGTCTGGGAGGGGGAGCCCTGCCTCTTTGCCTTCCTCAGATCAATGCCCTGGCCACTCACTTTCTGATGTTGCACGACGGGAAATGCTTTGAATACTTGCGACATGGCCGCTCGCATTGATTGCCAAGATTGACAGCACTAACCATCGTCTTCTCTTGTTTCTGTGAAAGGGAGAGGGGAGACAACAACTACGATAGGTAGTAACAACAGCTCCTTGCAGTTTTGACAGTTGAACTTCGCAGTAAGAACGGGATTCCCTTTCTATGGTCAGGGGAATAACAGTAGACTTTAGTTTCTTCTCTTTGCTCTGCAGATTACAATCGTTATTTCTAGATTTTGTCCACCAAAACAGGATACGGAGAAAACTCTCGTGGTCTTTGGTACTCTGACTATATTCAGGTAAACTTGTTTTTTGTTGGAACCTGTTGTTTCGTGATTCCGTGTTAACGTTAATTCTAAGTGCTTTCCAGCTTATTTTTCTTCACCTATAACTATATTGCTTACTCGTCCTCACTTATTCCTTTAAAACATAGCTACGTTCTTCATGGTAGTCTACTGTTCAACTAGACTGCTGTAATCTATGGGCAGCGATCTACGTTCTAATTTTCGTTTGCACGTATAATAAGGCTATCGTATTTTCCTTACGAGACCTAGGCTACTCAATGTTAACGGCAGGCACTGGCTTACATGCGTGGAGAGCCGATGCTGGCTACGGTTGCAATCAGGAGTCGGATATCTCTTATTTCTTATGTATCGATCCAGGACGACCGTTTTAAAAGTTAGACAAACTTTTCATCCGTGCGCCCTCTTCGTCTTCATATAATTTGTTATGTGTAGCCTGTTTTATTGTGCGCAATCGCAGCGGGCTACGGACGATTGCCTCGACAGCTCAAACGGACCGTTCGGTTGATGCACACATCTTAACACCGTTGAAATTGCTTCTTGTAATCAGATTTTATACAAGTGACAAAAGTCTCACAAAATATGGGCTTATTGGGACGAGGTTTGTATCCGGATGCTTGGTGAACTTCCCTCTGTGGGAAGCAATTTCACTTTTGTCCACACAGCGGTACTATTCATTGACAATAACGGGTGTGTTTCGATATTGTCTGCTCCTGTTCCGAAGTGACCAGGTTTAACGCACTAAAAGTTTCATTTGAAGTAATTAATACGCTGCAGGTAGGAAGTGCCTGCGTTGTTTACTTCAAACTGTTTGTTGTTGGACGTATGCAAATTACAAGAGTTAATTGTCCCTGCATGCGCTTAAAAATCTCACTGACTTAACTTTCGCATGAAGTCAGGCGAATTGACCTTAGAAGAATGCTTAAGCCATAAATTATAATCAACTCTCCATCCACCGCCTGATCCGTTCAAAGACAATACACAAACCTGGACAAACGGGCTGCCTTTAGCCTGCGAAATATCTAATCGTTGTGCGCTGTAAGTAACCTTCTCTACTTTACCTCAAGTAGCTTCATAGGTTGTAACTAAGATATTGTCATGTTGTCGTCATGTCATACATATCCGATTTTAGCTATTGTGCTAATAATCTCAATAGCATATTTTTGTGTTATTTTTGTTAACCTAATTGTCTCTTGAAAAGAATCCTAATGAACTGTCATTTTATCATACACACATTTTGATTATAGCACTATAATATGTGTGTTTATTCAAAGACCAAAGCACATTGCAATAATATTTGTGTAGCACAATTTCATTATGCTTTAGACATAATATATTTTATTCTCTGTCCAGGTATCAATAAGGCAAACCTAAAAATCAATCAAACTTTAGTCTATTCATGGAAGACTTATCGTTGTTTGTATAGATGGTGCTTAACCCCAATTTAGGAGTCTATGAGTTGTAGGAATCGATGCACTTTATTGTCGAGTTGTGTCCAACATATTATTTTGTACAAACCTTGTACGATGTTACATGACTTTATTGACATCTTAAACTATTCGGAAACCGAGACTACAGGCTGTTTCAAACTGACTGATTGTTGCGCAAATGTAGAAAAAAAAATTGGGGGAAAAATGAGATCGCTTTAAATCTAAATACATTTCAGTGACCACCCTCGAGAAGGAAAAAAATATATGGCGTATTCCACTTTTTCCTCTACCGCTGAAACAAGCACAAAAGCTTTGTTGTTCTCTTGGATATGCGCAATCCGACACCTTAATTAAACACAGCTTAACTTTTCTCGTTTTTTCCCCCTTGGAAATTGTGTCAGTCTGTAAGAATAACCCGGTGTCTAATAATACATTCTTGTCTTAAGTGAGAGAGGCTGTTTGAAAAACAATCCCCCGGCTTGTCCCACTGTTGGGGAGAAGTTGATCCTGTAATGGCATTTTGTTTTGAACAGTTGCTGTTAGCTCTGAGTAGAAGTTCCCTCATAAGGTAAGGTGGCACTGGAGCCCAATGGAAGTCTAAATGGCACATTTATTATTAGACTGCCAATTCAGCACATTGTCCTGATTGCTATACAGGGATATGCTGCACTGTCTGGCCTCTCAATAGGAGAGACTCCATTCACCACCGGTCAGTTTGCCTCTGACTGCTCGAATGTATTGAGAAAATGGACTTTTTGATTGACACAACGTGATTGTTTCACCTAGCCTTTGAACTTCATTGACCGTGAATCCAAACACGCGATAATTTACCCTACCCGTCTTTTTCTCAGTTTATTTCAGCCTTCTCTAATTAATAACAATAATACAATACAAATTATTGTTATTATTTTAATATAAGAATAGCTCCTACGCGCCATGACATTTCAAAAATCAAACAAAGCAAATATGAGCCTTAGTCTATATGAAATATGAAATTGTCTTGAAGGACAGCAACGATATGGATTTCCATGTTGCCCGTGTGGTGTTGCCAGTTGAGCCTAGATTGTAATATTTGTTTGATTGTTTTTTTATTCATAAAATAATTATGCTATTTATTTTCATATCAAGCTTCTTGCTTCTCTTTGTCTGCGTATTCTATTATTTTATTTTTCTGTTTTTTTTTCCTGTTTTTAGCATTTTTGTAAGAATGTACTGGATGTTCATCGACTTGCAGGCATATTTTCAAGGAACTGAGTTTTCCCCCCGAATTAACTCCGATCTTACATGTACCCCTCCCGTGTCTGTTTTGCAGGGCTATCTGCACGTGGATTTGGGGAGGAACTTGTGGTTTTACGCGAGTGCAGTGCATTTCCTTGCTGGTCCGGCGGAGAGATATCGACGCGCTGACGCATGTGGTGCCAGTAAGTTCAGAGATTGGGAACAGAGCTTTTACATGCAGAAAACGTGTGATGCGGAGTTTTTCTTTTACGATGTCTAGCTTGCCTAAATAGACCCCGTAAACTTGAAGCGCCACGATGCGCACGTCTGAGTTGTTGCTTGATGGTTGACTTAAGAGAGGTCCAAGGGCTTCAGCAGTACATTTATTTAACAACAGTTACAGGCTATGGAAAAAAGTTGACCAGTGTGGTGAATTTGGTGCTGCTGAAGTCACAGATCTCTTCTGTCACTGCAACACAATCACAAAGGTACTGCATCAGATCATTTTAGAGAGCTTATTTTCTCCTCTGTTGGCATTCTGATCGTAGAGAAAATCATGGCCTTTAATCCTTTCAAAAATATATAATGGGAAATAATCAGCTCCCTTGGTAGTGTGTGACCAAGGCTGTTGGCAGACTTTGCTGTGGTGATATGCTGAATTACTGAATTGAGGAGAGCAAAAAGTCACACCTGAGGTGTTTTACTCTTCCTGGGGGAATTGTTAAAGTTTAGAAGGGATTTTAAAATATATGTATGTCTTAAGGTGGTTTGTATTTTGCATGCCATAAATGTCAAGCAGCATCATAAGGTTGACTGGCCGAGCTGATATTAGAGTGATGTGCACGTGTCCTAAGTGAATGTAGATGTCCTCCTTTGGGACAAGTCTTTCCTGGTTGGCATCTGCAAAATGCATTAGCAGTCAAAAATTCAATCAGTAGATGAAGACTGAATACTGAATTTTCCTGCATTTAGATCTGTATGGTCTATGGCCTGGCCCGCTTATGAAGTATTTCAGTTGTGAACATCCACTGTCATTTTACATTAATTTGCCCTTTTTCTATAAAATTTATTAAATTGATTTGTTCTGTGAAAGAAAGTGATGATGAATTTTGTTTTAGTTTAAGGTGGTTGACTAATTTAAAAATAAGAGTTTTGCCTGTTTTTAGTCATTGGTGTGCAGACTACTCTGATGTACTTTCAGTGCTGTCATCATTCTTGAATAGAGGAGTGTACAACTAAGAAAATGTTATTAGTAGTCTCAAGGTACCTAGGAAATGACAAGGCATTTGCATATACTTATCCAAGTCTCTGTTGAAACACAGAGAAGAAAGTAGTTAGACAACATGTTTTATCTTTCTGTCACTTGCCTGGATCTCAGAGAGGAATTGAGCGGAAATTTTTAGGTAGTTTTATTGCTCAAATATCCTTATAACTGCGTTATCCATGGATAATATCTTTACCAAACTGAATTCCTAGCATCAGAATTATATTATGACTGGCATAACATGTAGCAGTAGAAATGTTGAAAGCACGAAAAAGACTGATCTTGGATCAGTCTTTTCTTTTGGCTACAGAAGAGGCAGTGGTCATTTTGTCTCTTTTATAGCCTTTTCTACTAAATGTTTTTAACTTGATGTTGTATTGTAATTTGAAATAACTGAATCTCTCGTTTCCAAATCATTATACACACCGACTCTTGTGAAAACTAAGTGAAAAGGTGACACCCATAGCTTTTCACTGGCCAGTCACATCCGATTAGGATATGATATTGGGATTTGATCCACATTGTCTCTCGAACATGGAGGGGTGTGAGCGATTTCACCACGCTTGAGTGAGCACTGCACTCCAGGGATGTACAGTGTGTTTGTCTCTGTTTGTGTGTGTGTGTGTGTGTGTGTGTGTGTGTGGGGGGGGGGGGGTCTCTGTGTGTGTGTTTTGGAAAAGGCCAAGTAGTGGCTAGTAGCAGTGACTGCAGACGTTGCCCAGGTACGGCCTCAGCGTGCCTGCATGTGTGCCTGCCTGCCTGCCTGTGCTTTTGAGGGAGGCTAACTGGGATGGCAGCGAGGCACTAATGATAAACAACATGAGAGGGGTAAACAACAGCAGGTCTGCTAAAGGTAAGGAGCCTGGCAGCCGAGGGGGAGGAATTGAACGGGGCTAATAAATGTGGCAGCACATGTTGTGACATCTGTCTTTATAAGTGTTAGCTAATTTGCTGTGGAATATCTCAACAATGATCAAAACCGATGGCAACATGCTTATTAGAGGAGCTTTCTCTTTTGTGGTGATTTTTTTCTTCAAGATTCTTCCCCTTGCATTATTCAGAGAGCAAGGCTCAGTCTGATAAAAAAAAATCTATTGCCATTGCACATCAGGCAGTCGCTAATTAAACGTAGCTTTGTTCTAGCACTGCAACTTCAGAGGAAGTACTACAGTATAAAGGAATACACAGTTGTGGCATTTGTGTTAGCCATATCTGGAGAAATTACTGCAGCATCGATGATATCCATTTGCCACCTGATTTGCAAATGGCCTGCCTGTTGGTGCAGAATCTTTGTAAGCATGTGATTTGAAGCCAGTTGATTGTGTTATTTGCTCAAGTAACATTAGTAATGGATATAATCATTGAGTAGTCCAGTAGAAACACATTTCAATTGCGATTGTCTGATAAGGTGATGGAGTGTCTTTGTTGAAGGTGTGATCAAAGTTATTGCCTGGGAAAACATGGCAATAATATAATAGATAAATGAATAAATAGCTTTATGGTCTTGTGTGTGGACCTTTAACATTAGTCTTAAGTATTTCTTTCCACACCATAAGTACAAATTAGCTAGCCTATACTTATCTGTGGCTCAACAACACGCCCAAATTGCAGTCTTGCCTTAGAGAAAAAAAAAGAGGCTGAATCTACAGCACATGAGGACTTGTAGCATAGCAATACAGTTTGGCATGTGTCTGAACCGCAGTCCCAGCTCAAATGGATTGCTTCTTTTTAAGGGCTTTCATTGTTTTTCCCCTCTCTCTCTCTTTCTCTCTCTCTTTCTCGCACTCTCCCTCAATACCTCTCTCCCCCTTTGCCGTTAACCTTGGGTCCAGATTTCTCCTTGTCCAAGAATAGAAAATTGAGCGTGCTGTCTTTGATTCCTGTAGTCTCTTTGTAAATGAAGAGTGCATCTCTGACGGAGCGGTGGAGCCATCTGCACCTGTGCTCCACTGGAGCAGAAGGATGTGCTGAAAGAGAGCCTCGCGCTCACGCTCAGTGCGGTGCAGCGCGGCTGTGCTCATCACACACACACACACACACACACACACACACCACTTGCCCGCTCCTCATGCCAGAGAGGCCTCTGAACAGCAGCAACGGAGAGCATTAAAATGAGTTTGTGTGATAGTCACATGCTGTCATTAAATGACAAAGCATGTACACGACTTGTCACAAATGCTGTCAATAATTATGACATGTAAATCTTTTTTTGTCAGTTGGAGCACAAATAAATACGATTCACCAACTTGTCTATACAAACATCGGCAATCTGATGAACGTAGGGATCAGTACCCTGAAAATGTAAGCCTCGGTATTTGTGTCATTTCGAGTTCTAATACGGCCTAACCTAGAAAAGTAATTATTCACAGGAAGGCAGTGCATGATTATATGTAGCTGCACATTTCCAGTAGTGTTTTTAGTGGTATGACTGTAACTAGCCCTCCATTCTGTCTTCTAAAGATCACATAAATATGTAGAATTAATTGGAGGGGTCTGGGCTGTGTGTTTTTGACACAGAAGGCTTATTACTATGGGGGCATCTGTAATTAGAACAATCAGGTATGAGGCGCCAGTGTTGCTCATTGTTTTTTATGAATCAGAGGCAGATTTCTGCAGTGCATATGAAGATTGCGAGCCTATTTCCATATCAAAGAGGCCCACTGTGCAGCCTGGCAGTAATTAAAACAGTGGTTTTGAGCCTGTGTGTGTGAGCGTGTGTGTGTGTGTGTGCTGAGGCGAAGGCTTGTCAGGATCGTGTAGCCGTGTGCGGGCGGTTGACTCCTGCATGCTTCTCCAAATACACTTATAATTTTGTACAAATGTTTATGCCAGTCCATGCTCTTTTGCGGAACGGTTGTCCTCGAGCCAAAACCATTTCAAGACAAAGTTAGTTTTCTTTTTTTCCCCTAACCTCTTGTTGTGGCCCTTCCTCTCTCTCCGGCCTGTTTCAGAAAACACGATTTGGCCGCCATTCAGGCCTTTTTCCCCTCTCCCCCTCCTCCCTCCCTATCGTTATATGAATGAGTGATGGTGGTGCTTTTGCAGTATTTGTATACTGTGTATTATTAGCTGTTATGACATTCTTTTCTGTCGCATTCATCGCTAACTCACCCCTCACTCCATAATGTAAATTCTTCCTCATCTCATTTTAAGCGCTGTGTGACCTTGGCCACAATACTGGTGAGCAGTGGTCCCTTTTGGTTTCCCATTGGAGCTGTTGGTGCGTATTTTTTTTAGCGCTTTATCCATCCTGAATTCTTGGAACTCTTCAGATCTGTCTTGGGGTGAGAGATTACTGTAGCTGGCGGCTCAATGAGGCTCATGCACAAAGCCGTCGCTCCTTGTGATCCTCCCATTGTGTTGGATTTTCCTCCCCTCTGGGCGGTGTGATGCCAAGGACTTTGCAGCCTCTGAAAAATATCACAGGAAAAGCTAACAGCATTAATTTCAATCAATAGACTTTCATAGTCAGAGGAGAATCACCCATGCAGTCTATGTTCTTTAAAAACAGGCTTATTGTTGAAAATATGCCTGCAGGTTCAATATGCAAATATGATGAATTTTTGCAGAGTAATTGATTGAACTGTTTAATTCTTAACTTACAGCTATAATATTTAAAAAAAATTTGTGGAATCACATTTAGTCATCCAAGACTTTTTTTTTTATGCCTTTAATGATAGGACAGTGGAGAGTGACAGGAAGCGAATGGGAGAGAGAGCAGGGGTGGGATCCGGAAAGGACCACGGGGCGGGAATCGAACCCGGGTCGCCGGCATACTGTGTTGGTGCCCCAGCCAGTTGCGCCACAGCTGGGGACATTTTTAGTCATCAAATTTTGTGCCTTAAAGGCAACTGCTCAGTCTTTTCTGCCTTTGACGTATTGTTTCGCAGGAAGGCTTTGATGCAGGACCCAGCATTCTGTATTATCCATGCGAGAATTACTTAACAGTCTGCCCTGGTCAGTCTAATATGTTGCACCTGACCTCACCAGTGAGTGCGTTGATAATCTTAACACCTTGGAGGCAAAAAAGGTTGTTACTCTCCCCAGGTCAGTGTGTGTGTGTGGGTGCGTGTGTCTGTGCAAGCGTGCGTGCCTGTGCGCGTGTGTCTTGCATAGTGCTGCGGTGTAGCGTTCTTGTGGCCAGGCCCACTTCTGAGACTCCCAGTTCGCTGCTGATGCACAGAGATTAGATATTAGCCAGTTAGCGGAGGCCGACAGCTTGCCTGGTATCTGCCAGCTCAATCTGAAATGAGATGTAAAATATGTTTTGTATCTGTGAGGGCCAATTTGTGAATGGCCTCTCCACGCCGACATAAGCAATGCTGGGAGCCATTTAGCTGACACATCTTGTCAGCATTAGTGAGTGTGTCTGTGTGTGTGTGTGTGTGGGTGGGTGGGTTCTATCTGTGTGAAAGCTTGAGCGAGATCGAGATGAGTGTAAAGTGTGTGTGTGTCTGTGTGTGTAAGCTTGTAAGATGACTTGTTTATGTGGGTGTCACAAGTGGTCCACCATTTGCAGCGTTCGCAGTGATCCTCATTCATTGCAAAGCTGTCACCAGAAGACAGATCACAAACTTTATTGTGCCTTGAAGGGACTTAAGGTCGCTAATTGATCTGATGTGATGTGATTTACTGGGCAGGAGGTCCCTGGTGGAGCTGTGGTCCATAATGCTCTATGATAGTGACTACCGTTCTTTACTCATTGTAAATATTTCAGTTTAGCAGCTTTCACTTCAGAGCACTGTTTCAGTATTTATTTACGGTATTGTGCACTGTATTGAATAATTTAGTCTTCATCCACTGGGGTTTACTCTTAATCTCTGTGAACTCATGGCAAAATAAGACAAAAATCATTTGAACAAGAAAGGAGAAAATAAGATTATAAGATATAGTGTCCTCATTCATCATATATTCAGACCGATAAAATATAATGTATTCAAGTATTTTACCCTAAATTATAAATAAGTGGCTATAATAAATAGTGACTAGCAACTACAGTAGCAACTCGGGCTAGGTAAAAACAATTATTTTAGTTTAGTACTCGGTGACTGTGAGAAACTGAGATCTATGTGAAAAATCACTGGATTTCTCCTTTTAAGGAATGTGACAACTTTATGGAAGAATGTTTTTTTTACCATCTACACCTCGTGTAGATAAGAAGATAAATACTTTTCTCTTTTCTGTGAGCATAATAACCGTGAGCCTAGTTTAGCATATTTCACTAGAAGTGGCTTACACCAGTTAGCCTATAGCTAGCCTATAGCTATAACCCACTTCCTATAAATTATGCTCTGCAATTAAGCTAGGCTAATAGAGAAGGATATGTATCCTCTTATGTAAATCTGGGGTAGATGGCAAATAAACTAGTAATATTCCAAAAAGTTGGTGCATTCCTTTAAGCATGTTATAAATATTACTCTGTGTTGGGATTGCCGACACCTCAGTCATCAAGAGAAGCTCTGCGCGGAGGGCCTTCCTGGAGTACAATTAAACGTGAAGTGACTGGTAGCGGCAGCCACAACGCTGCTCCCTCCAACTGCTCCCATATGGAAGAAGCAAGGGGATATCTGAAGCAGTCTGGGAAATTATATGGAAAAGTAAGGCCGAAATTATGCCAAAATCAGATTACCCACAGTTTTCGTCTGGAAACTCATGATGCATTAGGCCAAAAACAAATTAATGTGACAAAAGACTAGAGGGAGAGAGTGAGAGCGAGGGAGGGAGGGAGGGAGGTAGAAAAGGGGTGGGGAAAAATGCTGTGGCTGTTCTGTAGGTCTGACAGTAGTTAAGCTGAAATATTTCTTCCCCTCCAAAACCTGCTCTTTTGTTTCCTGGTTTCATGATTATTTACACCGACTTGGAGTTTTACAGGGTACTTTGCCTTCAGCATGCGTCATGAGAAAATGGCTTCAGCAGATGCAACCACAAGCTAGCTCTCTATTTTCTTTATATCTTTCTCTTTCTCTTTCTCCCTCTCCTTTCCTCATTCTCTCTCCCCCCATCTCTTCAGTGCGGGGAATGAGAATGTTATGAAAATACCAACATTTTAAGACTCAAAATACCTGATTGACAATCTAAAACTCACAAATAGATGGAAAAAATCCATGTATGTCTGTTTGAGTGTGTGTGAGACAGGGCTTACTTGACCCTGTTTGGAGATGTCCATGAACAGGCTTTGATGAGAATTGTGGCAACTCATAGTGCAGAGAGCCAAAAAAGAGAGTGAGTGAACGAGTGAAAGTGTGTGTGTGTTTGTGTCTGATCATGCTATAATGGCTAAAAGCAAATCGTCTTAGCTGTAAGTGGCGAAAGACTTTGAGACCATGATGTTGGTGGTATCATTTCAAAGCAGTGCTTGCTACTTAAGTTACTTGTGTTAATGTGTGAATGGACTATGTACATACAGTACGCACTGGTGTCTGCTTATCAAGCTGTGTGTGTGTGCATTTGTATGTGTTGAGACATGAACACACACACACACACACACACACACACACACACACACACACACACACACACACTCACTCACTCACACACACACACCAGAACTGCTGACAGGACTGAGGTATTCTAGAGAAGCTGTGTCAGTATATAAATAAGTACAAGTAAAATGTGTTCCACATGACAATGTGCCACCATTTTCTCCCTCCACTGGCCCATCGTTTCATTTTGCCGGCACATATTAACTGCACTCTAGTATAAACGTCATGTCCGAAAAATATAACATTTCACATTGAATGAAGTGGAAAAGAAATTGAAATTAAATTATAACTCATCCGCTGATTCGTCATCAACTCTGAACAAAAAAAATTTTTTGGAAACAAAAGGCTTTTTGGAAGATATTTACATTTCAAATTGTCACAGCTCATGGTAATGAACAGACCTCTATGTAGCAGACCACAAAAATAGAGTCTGCACTACACAAAGAACGCTCTTCAGCTAGTGAACCCAGTGACCACAGGATCTGTTTAGTTTTTGGTGAAACCACCTCCCTTCTACCTTTAGATTGTTGCTTTATTGTTGAAAACCATAGTGGCTGGAGCTTTTGTAGTGGAACTGTAAAAAGAATCCACTTTGATAATCTTTTTTTTCTTCTCCCTGTCAGTTAGATAAAAAAGTGCTGAAACGATGGAGAAATCTTGTGGTTTTGCCTCCCATGCATTACCCATCAACTTCTCTGGCAATCGTAAAGGATACCCACACTGGCACGCGCTCAACACCCACGCACAACACATGCACATGTCTACACACACACACACACACACACACACACACACACACACGCTGAGCCAAGCTCTAAGTGTACAGTAACATATAAACTGGTAGGAAGGGAGCGGAGAGGGAGGGAGTACTCTGGCACGGGAACAGGCTCACCAACGCTTTTCCACTGAGCAATGAACACCCAAAAAAGAACCCGCTCTCTCTCTCTCTCTCTCTCTCTCTCTCTCTCTCCCTCTATCTCTCCCTCTGTCTTTTTGTCTCTCACTCATTCTCTCTCTCCCTCTTTCTCGTTTTTTCTCTCTCTCTCTCTCTCTCTCTCAGTCAGAGCAGAGCGTAAAACAGGCCCATATTCTTAGCAAGCTCGAAGGGAAACTGAAACTATGACACAGAGTAAAACAAGAGGCCGTGAGCAGCAGCATGTAAATGACAGGTCTCTCTATGAACGAGCCAAGCGGCAGACCTCTGATTTTCTACCCGTGGAACCTGCCCGCGCCGCTCCGCTTGCCTCTTTCATGGGAAACCCGTCATTTGTGCTGGTCGGAAGCCATTTTGCCGATGACATTATTTCGCTGGTCCCTCTCAGTGCGATCCAACTGTAGTGCAGCGCAGGTCAGCGAGAGGAAAGCTTCACCTGGTCTTCAGTGGTCCCACAAGTGTGACAGCGAAGCTGAGAATCAAGACGTTTTTTGTCTGTTTGAATATGTTGCGTGTGCATGGCCGCATATGTGAACCTGGTGTGTGTGTGTGTGTGTGTGTGTGTGTGTGTGTGTGTGTGTGTGTGTCTGTGTGTGTGTCAGGAAGACAGAGACAAAGCGTCTCTGCACACATTGGAGACTGTGTGTGAAATGGGAGGTCCACCATGGGCCTGCCACCATAGCACACACACAGGCACACGCACATGCACAAGCACACACACACACACACACACACACACACACACACCCCAGGCCCTGGTGCTGCGGGCTGTCACTGTGGAGGAACGCTTTGTGTCTTTGGTCAGGGGTGGAGCCGGGAGGCGGCTGGGGCGGTCGGGACGGTCCTCCTCCCGCCCGGCAAGGCTAAATTTATTGGCTGGCCATCTGCAGGGTGGAGGAGTGCGGGACAGCGTCCAGGCCGGAGAGAGGCTTCTAATTAAAACGTCATCATTATCAACTTGTGGTCCGCCATCATCCCCAACGCGGGTGCTTCCAAGATGAACATGGAATCAGTGAGGCTTTCCTTGAAGTCGCTGTTGGACGGAATTAGAAAGGGCAAGGCAGAGAGAAAGAGAGACAGAGAGACAGGGAAAGTGAGAGGGAGAGAGAAAGAAAAAGAGAGGAGGAGAGGAGCGGTTGTATGGAGTGCTGGCTTTTTGGCTTGAAACTGAGAGGCGTGCTGCCATTTCCACTCAGGTTTAAACAATTACCCGACATCAGAGAGAGCGCGCAGGAGAGAGAGAGAGACCAGTTGAGGCTCAGCTAAACCCTGTGGCTGCTGCCACCGTAGCCATTGCCTTCGCCTTGGCCTCCGCCGGCTGCAGTTTGCAGGAAACATGGTACCACATGTTAGTGCCTGTAATAATTTCAATTAGTGCCAGCGGGCGTGCCAGCGGTATCTGTGTCATTCGAGTGTGTCTGCGGCACTTTTCCCTTCCGAGTCCTGGCAGCTCCCCCTTAATGCGATATTTCATAGCGACTAGCGAGCTTTAGCTGAGTGACACGGGGGCTCGGTGAAAGAGAGCAGCGCGCTCAACGCGTTTGTTAGGAGGTAATCACGTCGCAGTGATTAAAAGTGGGAAGTGACTCTGATTGAGACAGTTTGGTCGATGAGGAGGAGGAAGAGGGGTGGGATGGGGGGGGGGTGGAAAAAAAAAGGAGAGGGATGGGAGGGGGGGTGGGGGGTGAATATTCAGATGTGAGTGTGGCAAGGAGGGGGGGCTAAAAAGCGTCTGCAGGATTTCCAGTGGCGGCAGTAGGCCGACTTAGCCAGACTGCCGTGTAACCACACGCCATGATATCATCTTCACAGCAGATTTCATCAGGTCCCCACTTTCTCTTTTTTGCTCTGGCTATTGGGCAGAAAATGTGTTTGCAAGATAGCAGCCTGTAGTGCTATGCGGCTTCCCAGGTTTTGCCAGCTTTAGGCCGGCCTGGGTAACTTGTCCTTGTTGGGCCGTGCTCTCTTGAGGCGGAGGATCAGATTTAGGAGTGTTTAGGTCTCATATGTCTGCCTTTGATTATAAAAAAGGAGGGATGTAGTGAGGGTGACGCTTGTTTTCGTACGCTATCAGCCTGGCATGCAGGAGTAATGTTGTGCACTTGCACAGCAAATTGAACTTGAAACCGTCAGGAATGTACATAGCTCTCTGAACCTCCATCTGCACAGAGAGAGGGAGTGAGAGGGAGAGAGAGAGAGAGAGAGCGAAAGAAGGAGAGAGGGAGGGAAGGTGTGTGTGAGAGAGAGAGCAAGCACAGTGCACGTTTTCGTGAACTTCAAAGTATGCAGCACTGTCCAAGCGGTGCGAGAAAAAAGCCTTATTATTAGCTGTTACCTCCAAGTAGGGGATGAGCATTGCTTTCTCACCCCTTTCACCCCGCTTAATCTAAGTGTGCCCACTTTGAGACATGTGATACAGGCGTTTTATGAATCATTTCTGAGGCGCTCTGAAAGTATAAAATAGACACTGAGGTCTCACGATTTTACAATTTCACAACTGACTTCCTCCTTAAAATGACAGTGGCTAACCTGCCTATTACTCTTTTTGATTTGTCTGGCGCATGGTTTTGCGCTCTGAGAGCTATACATAAAAAAAGCTCAGATTCCTCTGCATTTATGGCTCAAGCCTGCTTATCGCTCAGGCTTTTCACAGCCAAGGAGGGTAATATTTCCAATTCCGACAATTTATTGCAGCGTTGCAATGGGATTTGAACCGCTCAAGCAAGGCTTGTTTCCAGTTGCACAAACATGTTATCTGTGTGTTTTTGTTCCTTCTCAAATATGAAGGGGAAAATTGTTATATACACTGGGCACTTTTCTTAACATTGACATCATTAAACAATGGAGTCCCCTTAGCCTTAACTCTGTGTGAACGAACGCTGTGTGAAATGTGAAGGTGGGAGGTAGGACATGCCAGGAGTGATTTGCCATTTAGATTGTTGTTGTGCCTTGCACATTACACTTGCGTTTATCGTGAAATTGCCATGTACTGCTAAAGAGATACTAGTGTGAGCAAGTCTAACTTGATTTCATTTTTTGTTGTTTTTAAAAAAGAAATGTGGACCAAAAGTGTTGCATTGCCTCTCCTCTGCCAAAAGACCAGGCTTGCACCCACAGAGTGTTTTGCTTGTATGGCCAAGATCATATTTCCTTCATGTTAAAACACCTTTCTTTGTGCCCAGATTTTTCCTTTTTATTTATTTACATCTCTGCTTCCTTCTGGATTCGCCCGTCAAAACACACGCTGGCTGGAAATTTACGTCCATATGTAATCTAAGATATATTTGAAAATATTGCGGGGCGAACAGTAGTGGCCGCGGAGACCTCCTGATATTTTTGTTGGAGCTTTGTCAGTTTTTCTGCGCAATAATGAGAACCATGTGTTTCGCTGGCTGAAGAAAATTAGCGACCTTTCATGTGACCCACCTGTCGTGCTTTCAACACCGATAATGCTAACCTCATGTCGCCATTCGCAGGAGCGCGAACCAACTAGACTAGAGCAAGAGTCGGAGATAAAGACTCATGAGGGACGAGAGCGGGCTAGAGGGACAACACATGGAAGGGAGGGACAGAGGACTGACAGGAGGAGAAGGACAGATGTACAGTATATCATGCAGTGACTGCCGGCCATGTTCGACACTTGACACTTGAATCGGACTCAGACACAAACAAAAGTCTGCGTCTCACAAAAACTGTTTAGTGTAAATAAAACAAACAAGTTGGAGTAATTGAAACCCTCGCAAGGAGTCGTGGGTTCATCAGTGGTGGTGACAGTGGGCTTGTGTGTGTGTGTGTGTGTGTGTCTGTGTGTGTGTGTGTGTGTGTGTCTGTGTCTGTGTCTGTGTCTGTGTCTGTGTGTGTGTGTGTGTGTGTGTGTGTGTGTGTGTGTGTGTGTGTGTGTGTGTGTTTTCTGGTTTCCTCCTCTCTCAGACGCTTGGCCCGTGGGCCGTCTCGAGTGTGGTTATTGGCCGTGGTGTGAAGGTGAGGAGCCGCGTCGGTTTCGCATGGCCTGTACCACACTGTAATGAGCTCCGTGGGCATGATTGGAATATAATAACTGTTTCACAGTGTTTTTCTTACCCCCCCATCCGCCCCTGCGAAAATTTAAAACTGCGCACTGAAACATGGGATATATAGTACGGCCCGTGATGTAAGTTGTTATTACTGGAGATGTGGAGTAGGAAAATTGGAATTTTTTTTTCTGGAAAAAAATAAAAATCCACTGTGTGAGGAGAATTATGTCACAAAGGCGACATTGTAGCCAGTTGGGTGGATTGCGGCTAGTGTTTTTTTTTTCTCTCTCTCTCTCTCTCTCTCCCTCTCTGCGCTCCTCCTTGTTCTAGACATTGTTCGGCCACCTTCTGAGTGTTCCAGCCACAGACTGAGGGGTTGACGTCATGCGTGTGTCATTCTCTTGCGCTGTAATCAATGCACAGCGGGCCTATAGACTCAACTTCATAATGGAAACAAATGCATCACATACTGTATACACTTTTGTGTATGTGTGTGTGTGTGTGTGTGTGTGTGTGTGTGCCCTGGCGACGAGTGCCGCCACCACCACTTCAAAATGGATTTTTCTTTTTTTGAAACTAATCATTGGATCCCTGTAGGGTGGATGGAGGTTCTGAATGGGTCCAATAGGTCTTGTGTGTTATGACAGTCTGGCCTGTTCTAACAGAGCGAGAGAGGCAGGGGACACGGTGACAATGTATTAGTCCCCCCTGTACAAGCATGTGATGTGGAATGTCTCCATGCCTCTGTTACTGCCTCCATAGATGGGAGTTTTTGAAGCCATCCTCTGTAGTGTGGGATGTGCCTCTCAAAGAGGCCATCTGATTGCCTGTGTACAATAGGGGTATCATGGGCAAGGACGTGCATCTAATAGTTAAGCGAAGAACCATGCATCCCCTCTTCCTCGCTAATTGAATTCGGCACTAAAATATGCTGGCAGGGGCCCTTACCTTGTTTGACTTATTTATTGCCTGACTGGAGAGGTAATTTGACCTCCTCATTTCAAAGGCTCTTTTTTTCCTCCAGAAAAAGAGTGTTAAACTCAATTACGTGAGCGATCAGTGACTCAAACACTACATTTGTTTTCTCCGAAGGGGAAAGAGGGAGCTGGAGAGAGGAGAATAACTCAGATTCTGTCTCTCCCTCTCTCTTTCTCTCGTTCCCTCTCTCTTTCTCTCCGTCTCCATTTCACTTACCCTCTCTCTGCAGCTGCACGGCTGAGAGAATGGGCAGGAGAGTGCCCACGCAGCCCCGGCCATGTCACGGGAGATTTGTGTCTTCCCTCTAAATCATTTCCCTCTCTAGAAAATTAAGATCGCAGAAATGTTCTCGAGCCCATCATTTTTTTGCCCTCCCAAATGGGCTTCATTTGCATTCCCACATGCGGCCATTAATTGTGGGGCTTTGCCGAGGAAAAATGATTGCCGTGATTGTAAATAAAAACCCGGGGTTAGAATGTTAATTGTTTCAATGGTTAAAAAGAGTCGAACGGGGGGCTGACACAAAGCATATGCAGCAATCACTGTCAGATTTAGAGCCCTTAACCGTGTTGTATAGCTACAGTGCCACTGCCTCGTGCCTTTTCCAGGGCAGCAGAGACAGAAATTGTCTACAGGAGTGTGTGTATGTCATGGTTAGCAGTGTGCCCACCGCCCCCCTCCCCCTCCAGACGGCATACGAGCCATACAAGCACTTTATAGCTCTCTTATAGCTCTTGACATACACAAAAGACAGAATGGCAGTCTGTTAGGGTTTTTATCCTCCATGAAAGAAAACATTGCACATTGGATATGTTTAAAGTTAATACACAGTTGGACAGACTAAAGGGCACAAATTGAGTCGGTGTATGCTTTGCTGAGTACCCTTTCTGTCTGTTCATTTCCTTGTTTCGCTCTGCTTTAGTCTCACTGATTCCTTTCGATTAGGATTAAGTCTTTAATCTTTCTGAAATACCCACATTTCTGTGTGTGTGAAGCCGGCCTGATTTAGAGTCCAGCACACCTCGGTCTGAGGACTACACAGGAGGCATTCTTCTGGTCGTCCATGATCTGTCACTTCGAATTCCCTCATTTAAATGTTATCTGAACTTTCGCCGGGAATGCAAACTGTGACGATTTTAATTCAATTGCAAATGTAATCTGTGAAACCGGGGGAGTGAGAATACACAGGGCTTTGTGTCGGCCTGAGCAAGAACAACACAAATCATTTGCGGACACCGATGTGCCATGTTGTAACCTGATCATTTATGGATCAATTGATTCCATTCTGGTTTAATTCAGCATGTGATTGACTTTCAGCACAGAGCTTTCAGAAAATCTCCACATTAAGGCATAGTCATTTGAATACAGATGCTCGCTCCATAGACCCCGCCACGTAGTCAGGAAACAATTGCAGGTTGATTATGCTGCCACTGACAGAAGTTGCAACTCCTTTGTACAACAGAGATATTTGCATTTAAATGCTCATTGTGCCCCCTAAAGCCTAATGACTCAGATATTCAAAACTGGTAACTGGTGTGTTGTCTGGAAGAAGAAATTGTATGAAGTATGGACTTGGGAATCAGGAAATTGTTGTTTTTTTTTAGGAAAGGTTTGGAAGTGAGTGCTTCTGCAATTTTAGGGTTGTTTTGATTTCCCCCCCTCTATTTATTGATGCTGTTTTGTAATGCTATTCCCGTTTTTGTTGTGGTGATGTGGTTATGTTGATGGACATTGTAGGGTTTGTCTTTTTGTCTGACACATTTCACAATGTGGCATATTCAGAATCCATCATCCAGTGCATCATGGGCTTGCATTTGTATACATTTGTGTGTGTGTGTGTGTGTGTGTGTGTGTGTGTGTGTGGTAGTTTTATGTGCTTTTGTCTGAATGTGTGTGAGTGTGTGTGTGAGTGTGTGTGTATGTGAGTGTGTGTGTGTGTGTGCTCACGCACATATTGTGTGTGTGTGTGTATGTGTGTGTCTGTGGTGCCCATAGCGGAGTGATGCTCCCGCTGATTCTAGGCTTTGGGGCTCTTTGTCCTGTAGCACTCAGCGTGTCTGCTTCCTCAAGGGAATGACAGACCTCTCTAGTGTCGCCACACAAAGCCAAAGGTTTCTTTGAGGTGTTAAAAACTTCCATTTATGCATTCCCTGGACAAAAAGCACCGAGCCCATTTGAGTGGGGTGGCAACACAGGCAGACATTGTGGCTACGCTTCTCTGGACCTCATTTCACAGATTCTAAAACCAGTATGTGGTGAACAGGATTTGAGGAGCTAAAATGCCCCGCGAGAGCCTGGCGATAAGAGAGCGAAATGCTGCCACTCAGTAAACTAGAAGATGGGGCCTGGAAAATAAACACATTACCTGAGAGAGAACCAGACCTGTTTTCATAAGCTTGTTCAGTGTACACTTATATATATATATATATATACACATGCAAAAGGAATAGAATAGACATCAGGGAGTCTTATGTGAAAGGCAAAAAGGTTTGTATTCTATACTACAGCTTTGCTTTGCTTTGTTCCTGCAAGGAAGACATGAACTAGGAAGACTTACAGAAGGTTCACTGTAACATTTGGGACCACAATGTGTCTTGCGAAGCTCCGAACAATACTGAATAAATGGCACAACTGTCATTAAATCTGGAATCATGGATTATTTATGTTTGCAATTACGGGAATTCCCAGGTTTAGCAATTCTGGAGACACATGCATAAAAACAGGCAGTGACTATTCCTCAAATTCCCCTAGAATCCCTTATGAGATGTCACATTCTGTGGCAAACCCAAGCAGATTGTATAAGGACACAAGTAGGGGCAGAGCCAGGAGGAGAGGAGAGAGGATGTGAGCCATATCCAGTGGCAGCGCCATATTTGCCACCCTGTTTATGGTGTA
Source organism: Alosa pseudoharengus (assembly GCF_046254945.1). Lineage (NCBI taxonomy): Eukaryota > Metazoa > Chordata > Actinopteri > Clupeiformes > Clupeidae > Alosa > Alosa pseudoharengus. Next base: position 35,714,246 of record NW_027468630.1, on the reverse strand, counting down.
AACAGCGATGATGCGCGGCGCGACCACAATGTGCCCAGCAGCTGGCCACTGCTGCCTCTGGACGGGCTCCAGGAGCACATAACTCAGTGTTATGCTGCAGCGTTTTCTCCCTTCTTCACGGAGAGAAAGCTGCTCTTTGTGATGCGGGAGCTCATTTCTGAAGGCTGTGGCCGTATGCTCCACAGAGGCCTCTATACAGCACCGCACCGGCGAGGTCAGCCTTACACTGCCTGTGCCGGCTCTCTCTAGACAGACTGCTAAGAAACACAGCTCTTGTCTTTGCATCAGACACCACACACACACACACACACACACACACACACACACACACACAGACAGACACAGACACAGACACAGACACACACACACACACACACACACACACACACACACACAGACACACACAACACACACACAGACACACACACACACACACACACACACACACACACACACACACACAGACACACACACACACACACACACACACACACACACACACACACACACACACATACACACTCTGTGCAGTGTCGTCTCTGATACCAGGTGACTGCACTGGTTGCTCTCCGTGTAGACCAGCTTTTATTAGCGCTGAAATAGCTTTATCTCCGTGCTGAATAATTAAGCCCATTTGCCGCTTCAGGACCACTCTCACTCACTCTACGCTCTGACTCTCTCTCTCTTCACCACTCTCTCTATTTTTCTTTCTCTCACACACTCTCTCTCTCTCACTCTCTTGCCCTGGGCAATGTGGAGCAAGAAGTTGAATATTTGTCAGGCGGGATATTGGATCTGACAATAGCTTGTGCTGAACGAGGGGGCCTGTGCAAAGACCACCCACCCCTCCACCGCTACTGCCATCATTGCCTCCCTCTGGTCTGGTCTACATGGCCTCGTTTCAACATCCCTCCCACTGCACCTCAACCCATACCAGCCCCCCCCCCATCCCAGGTCCTGTCTGTGCCCAGGCTGTCTGTGAGGAGATAACCCAGGCCCTGGAACCTGCTGATGGGGGAGATTGTGCCCTTTTGTCCCAAAAAATAACCACCTTGGCAGAATCCCCCGTTCTTAACATGTTTGGGCTGGAGGAGAGGGGGCAGGCAAGGGGGGTGGGGAGGAGGGGGCATTGAGGAATTTCATTTGCGTGGCGGGATAATGCAGAGGTGAGGCGAAGGTGCGCTATCGGACCGCTTGCTTGCTGTGCCCAGGGGGCTGCTGGGAAGATGAACAGGAGAGCACGCTCACACACACACACACACACACACACACACACACACACAGACAGACACACACCTCAACCCACCCACACACACACACCTTTTCAGCGATAAATAATGCATTTCCATGCCATATTTAACCTGAGAGTATGTGCCAGGTGGCTAAGTGGCAGCGTAGCACCCTCTCATAAACATGATCTGCCCTTATTGTCTTCGCTCATAGCACATCTCTCAGATGTGCCTCACGTCCCTGTCTAGGCCCGGACGGCGAAAGGCAAAAGGGTGAAATCAGATCATCAGAGAAGCTCGCTGCACTGGGAGCGTATTGTGAGGGGCTTGTCAGTTGATTGGGAGCCACCATCATATGACGGTCAAAGACACAGCGCACCGTTATGTGCCGGGCTAATTCAATCAGGGCCGTACCCCCCTACTGTACGTGAACACATGCCTGGAATTTGGAAGGTTCATTCGATTTGGGAGTGTGTGTCACAGATGCTCCTGCCTGGGCGGTGACCACGCCAGAAGAGTGTCGCACAGCTCCGCCCCCACCTCCGCTCTGCAGTCGCAGTCCACGCGCCCAAAGTGCCAAGTTTCTGTTTTGATGAAATGACTTGGATGTGTCTGTTTCGATCCTGGTGTTTTTACCACACCTAGGACAACAGAGAAAGACCTCTATTGGGCAGTAATGGCCTTTTCCACAAGCTGACCCACTAAGGTGTTTGGGGTTGCTGTAAAAGTGCTTGTCCCATGTAGATGCGTCTGTGTTTGTGTTTGTGTTTGCGTTGTGTGCGGGTGTGATGAACGCATAGTTTCCTGTAGGATCTGCTGGTGGTGTTGATATGTGGCATATGCTGAAGCCCCACTGACCCACCACATGGGCTGCAATTGGAATTAGCAGCTTGGCTCTTTGGCTGGTAATTTGTCCAATGGCAGGGGTGCTCCAGTGGAGAAACCAGCTGGTGACTGTCATCTCTCTCTCTCTCTCTCTCTCTCTCTCTATCTATCTTTCACACACACACACACACACACACACACACAAACACACACACACACACACACACACACACACACACACACACACACACACACACACACACACACACACACACACATAGACACACACAGACACATTCTGTTTTTTGTGTTTTGTGTGTTTAACTGTGTATGTGTGTGTGTTTGTAAAAATCCACAAATATATTTCCATGACTCTGCCTTGCTTGTCTTTTGTGCCAGTGGAAGCAAACAAAATAACAAGGCAAACACATGAAAAAGCCTCAACGGTAATTGTGGACACAATGATTTGGTAATAAAACTGTTGGGAAACTAATAAAACAGGCCGGGGGTTGATTGGGCTTTGTGTAATGAATCCATGATCGCCTAATTAGAGAAAGGAAGGGCCGGTCCAAAGGGAGCCACTGTGCCATTGCTCTCAGCTCCCATGCCCAGGCTGAAGGGGAAACAGCCAGTACAATTACAATAGACGCTCCCATGTGCTCGCATTGGACTGCAGGGCTTATTGCCTTTCTTTAGTAATTCGTAATACCATTATCTTATTAATCCTAATCAGAAGTATTTTATGCTCCCTCAGACAAATGATTAGCTTAAATAAGGCATGAATACAAAATGAAAGATTTTTTTTTTCGCTTGACACTTTGTCGATTTTTCTCAATTAGCATCAGATTATAAATTCAAAACACTTGCTAATTCTCTACCCCCTGCGATTTAAACAGCTCTCATTTATTAAGGCACAACAGGAACTAGTCTGGTGTTATATGTCTCACAAACGGGAGCATCATTTGTTGAATCATCACCCCGTCAAGACAGTATGGGTGTGCAATGTAGACTGTTTTTATTGATGTAAATTCTCTCTCTCTCTCTCTCTTTGTGTGTGTGTGTGTGTGTGTTTCTGGGCAATGATATAGATGTGAGTGCAATGTGTGGAACTTTGTCTGACTCTTTCTTTGCTCCTTTGAGAAGCGGCATCAGGCTGTTGGCTTAAAGGCACTATATAAGATATGGCTTGCCATTCAGCCAGGGTCAGTCTGTGTCCTCTCTCGCCCATTGTCACCTCCAGCCTCAAGGTTGTTGTCGTGACAATCACATCTCCCTGGCTTTCCATCTCTCTGCCCTCTCTCTTACACTAACATCCAGAACATTCTCTTTCTTTTCTTCGCTTTTTTATGTTGTTGTGATGCCATAGCAACAAAAGTACAAAATAAAATAAAAAAAACGTCACTATTCCCTGGATTTGTTTGTGCCTATTTTGTGTGTGTGTGTGTGCATGTGTGTTTTTTACGTGCTTTCCATAGCCATGCCACTGGATATGTAGGTACAGTGCTACAGTTTGCAGTCAGATCAATTAAGCCTGACCTTAAAACCCTGTGTCCTGGTGTAATTGGCACTGCTGTGGCAGGGTAATTGTATAAATCAGATGTTAATGAGATCGCAGCTTGTTGTGAAAAACATAATAATGTGTGAAAATGAACATCAATGAGCTTTGTGCCTAGCAAGCATCAGAGCAGCCCTACACCCTCTCCCCTCTGTGGCTTTTGCATTTGGTTTATTCCATAATTATCCTATATTTTTTACTACTGTATATATATATCATATATAATATTGCTACTGTGTATATATAATATATATATATATATATATATATACATGTTTGTATTTATAAAAAAATATATAAATATATTTAAGTATATAATATTTATATTTGTGGTTTTCCCTCCTCTCATTTCTGTAGTGACGAAGGTGGAAAGATTTATGTGAAAAAAAAACACTTTTGGGGTTAGATAATGGCAAAATGGGTGCGTCCACATTAAAGGCGCTTCTGTTTATTTGTGCTTCCCCGGTAGAGCGCTGTGTTTTTGGTGGACTTCAAGAGACGCACAGTAACAAGCCAAGCATGTTATTAAATAAATCATTAGCAGGCCGCAGACTAAGAGAGGACAGAGAGAGAGAGAGAGAGAAAGAGAGAGGGGGGGGTGTAGAAACCGGGAATGAAAGAGAGAGAGAAATGAAATAAAACAAGCACTTTATATGAAAGTCATTTATTAGGGGAATCAAACAGCACAGGGACAGATTGATGAGGTATTAGAGAAGTGGATTGTAAACATTGTCTCGGATCAGGTCCCGCAGGGGAACAGGAGAATATCCACTGCACGTCCAGCCGGGGGACGACTGCTTTGCCTCAGCTCTGTGGCTGACAGTAATACAGCACTAAGCTGCTACTCTTCCTTACATTCAAATAATCATGTCTACCTTTCCACAAGATGAATACCTCTCTGCCTCTCGCTCTTTGTCTGTGCTTGTTTTAAGTCCCTCAGAAGAGCGGGAGTGGATGTATAAAAAATGTATTCAGCTCCTTAGAAGAGTGGCATTGGATGTTTAAAATGGATTCAGTCACCTTGAAATTGTATGAATGGAATTGAAAGAATATAACGTTCATATTCATGTTTGTCTCAGTAGAGTATTTGTACTGATTCTTTCTCTTCTTTTGTAATTGCAGGTCATTTTCATGAATTCAAAATCTTCTTACCAGTAGTCACTGGGAGTTGGGGATCAAGTCTTTCTGTTAGTGTGAGTACAGCTTTTTCCTCCATTTTGTCAAATTGCTCTCCTTGTTTGTGTGTTCCTATTCTCTTCCCAGTTTCACTCCATTTCAATTCCGTGTCACTTTGATCTGTTTTCTAAAGGCTGTTTGGCTCGACACCTTCGTTAAATAGGAGTGCGGCTGGTCATGCACCCGGCTGTATTAGTAGTGACGGTCCTGTTGATTGTTGTCAAGTCATAACGGAATTTCCTCTTAACTGCATATATTAGTCACTCACAAAAGCCTCAGCACTGACAGGGGAACTATTTCCCCTGACAGCATTCTTTTCTGTTCCGCACACAAAGCTAAATTTACAGTAAATAAAACGGCGAGACACGTTACCCAATATCCACACGTGCCATATTTATTACCCAAAGAGAAGTGTTATCAGTTGCGGTTGAGTTAGGGCTGAATATTAGGTGGTTTGTATCATCCAAATATTTTAATCTGCATCCCGGTGACTGTGCTCGTTTTCGTTCTCATTTTCCACACACACCTCAATCTTCCCATATAGAGTGCTTTTGATGCTCCTCTCTATGCAAATGTGGGCCTGTGTTATGGGTAGTTTATGGTGGCCTGTCTCTTCAATAAGCACATTCAGAGCTATGAAGAAAGGAGCCTTTTAAGGGATTGCAGCCGCTGCCTCTCTCTGAAACTGTGCTGCTGTGCGGCCGCTGCTATATTGCTACAATATGTCTTAAATGGGAGCTTTTATTCTGCCTCGGTCGTAATAAAGATCATATCTGCGGGGAAAGTGTTACTCTAGTTAATGTTAAGTAAATACAAGCCCAGAAGGTATGGTTTGTATTAATCTTTTTTCAAATGTCAGTTGGAGATGAGAGACAGGACAGAGTTATATTAAGCCAGGAAGAGAGTTCTTGTTGGCCCTGCATAATGAGGTCAGGTGTGTGTGTGTGTTTGTATGTATGTGGGTGTGTGTGTGTGTGTGTGTGTGTATGTGTGTGTGTGTGTGCATGTGTGTTAAAAACAGATCCCAACTCAAAGTTCATGGCCGTTTACTAATACCAACACTTTATCCCCACAATTTCTCCTCAAACAGTTTCTTTTGGATGGATCATCTTTCACCTTGCCAGTTTCTTTCCCCCCCTTTCCTTCTCTCTCTCTCTTGCTCTGTCTATCTCACTGTCTTTCTGTAGTCCTCGTCTCTGGTCATCATAGTGTGTGTTTGTGTTGTTTAACCCATCCTCAATGGCTAGGTTGTCTGTGTTGACAGAGACGTGGATCTCTTTCAGTGCTCTCAGCAGACAGAAGGCCAACTGAACAAAGACCCCGCAATGATTGCTACCTTTGTCTGCGTGCCTTGTCAGTCTTGCTGAATTGCAGCTGCCATTGGTAGTACAGACAGATGAACATGAGGCAAAAATATAATGATAAATGCAGGGCTAGGGTCTGCAGTCCCCATATTTAAGTCATAGCCAGACTGCCTTTTTTCAGACTGCGCCCCAAAACAAAAACACTTTTATTATATATATTTAAATTATATATTCGCTCGAGGTTTCTTGCTGTTCCATTGATCATTAAAAAGAGGGAGATATATTTTTTCCCCCTTTTTTGAGTGTTTTGCGGAATGTAGGTAACAGCAGGGCATTTACACAAGGACGGTTTTGAAAGTGAGATGAGAATGAAATAGAGTAGCGGGCAGTGTTACAGCAACTGACCTCTCCAAGGCTCCAGACCTGTGCACAGTAGCAGCTCTCAGCACTGAGTGGACAAGTAGGCTTTGACACAGAGACCCAGTCTGTTGTGTCGCATTAGGGCTGCGAACACAGATATTAACATTGATAAGTTGCAGGTTCACTCTATTTTGGGAATGAAACCGTTATTGTTGGATTGAAAACGACTGGCTACGAATGGTAAACATGGGCCCTATGTGCTGGCTAGCATCCAGCAGGGAGGGTAACAGAGTGCGCCTTGTTGGGCTACACACACCCAGGTTGGGCAAGTGTTTGGAAATGTGAGTGAGTGAGTGAGTGAGTGAGTGAGTGAGTGAGTGTGTGTGTGTGTGTGTGTGTGTGTGTGTGTGTGTGTGTGTGTGTGTGTGTGTGTGTGTGTGTGTGTGTTGCACCAGAACTGTGAGTTATACACACTTCTATTTTTAATAATTTGTCTGTAAATGTAGTCACTCTGGATGAAACAATACCTTAAAATGCATACACACTATATTTTAAAAAGGAAGCCACATTTTTTTCTAACATTTATTGAAGCTTAAAGAGGACCGTGCGTCACATAATACACTGGAAAATGTTATGTCAAACAAAAAAAAAAACATAGGAAGTAGGCAAACTTTTCTTGGATGGATACATTATTTTAAAGCTGTCAGGTCAGGTTAGAAACGACTGCCAGGCTTCAGCCCCAAGGGCCACGATTCAACATGGAGCCTTGTCTTGTTCATTTTAGATTGTGAATTGTGACGCTCTTCTGAGCATCCAATTCCCCAAGCTCTCCCATCAGAGAAGCCTTACGCACTCATTAATCTAAATTCTTTTGCAACTTTAATCTGCATGTTTAATTAATCATAAAACGAGGCGCTAAGGCATTTGGGCAATATGCTTCTTGTGTATGTGTGTGTGTGTGTGTGTGTGTTTTGCTTGCTCCTGTGCGTGCAAGCTCATTTGGGAAACACCTGAGTGTGTGTGAGCTCAGCCGCCGAGCGGATCCGAACACAGCCTTTGTCGGCGGGCGCCATTCATCTCATCAAAGCGGCGGAAGCCGACAGTCATTTTGGATTTCACTGATCTCTGCGCTGATGTCCCCAGAGGAGAATGGCTCAAGGAGTCATCTGGCAAGAATTGATATAAATATCACTCTCCGTGATAATGAAAATGAATAACCTCAGGGTGGGTCTGGTCTCCCACTGGCAGACTGGCCTTTCTCATCCTCTCCTCTCTTCTCTTCTTCTCTCCTCTTCTCTTCTCCTCTCTTCTTCTCTTCTCCTCTCCTCTTCTCTTCTCCTCTCTTCTTCTCTTCTCTCCCCCTCCTCAGGGTTGACCCCCCTCCTTCATTATTGTTGATGCTGTCGTCGGTATTTTAATTTCATCAACCACTTAAAATCTCCTGTTTCAATAGCTCCCAAGGAACATAAGATTTCATCACTGTGAATTTAGAATAAGATTTAATTGTTGAAAATCCAATTACATTGTAATGAAAGAAATTCCTCGTCTCTCTCTCTCTGGAAACATCTGAGAGCCATTGAGTGTCACTGTAGAATATGTGTGGCAGTGAATCCTTTGACGATCCCATTTATGATCTGCTGCCTTTTCCAATGGAAAAATCCAACAACAGCATCTGCTGGTGGCGGCTCATGAACTCACAGGCCCCACAAGGTTTTCCTCTCCTCTTCTCCACTCTCCACAGGCCTGTGCACAGGTGTTGAACCTCAAGGTGACAGTCTGGTTTTTCTTTCTCAGCTGAATGTTTCCATACACACACACACACACACACACACACACACACACACACACACACACACACACACACACACACACACACACACACACACAGTAGACATTGTAGCAGCAAATAACCCTGACGATGTACTAAGATGCACAAACCCGTCTGCACGACACAGCAGTGGTCAGTTTAGTCTGAACAACCGGTTGTTGGCGGTGGAGAGGCCATTGATCATCTAATAGTTGACGTTTTCTGCCATGTTGAATCACCCTTGTAAGACCTAACATCCTAGCAACAGGCTACCAAAGCTGGGGTCTTGGCCCCTGCCAAGGTTTATTGGATATATGGTTCTTTTGATGGCTTGATGTGCTTTATTTAATTCTCTGAAGAATAAAACCTAATATAGACTTGGCTGCCTTCCTTCCTTTCAAGGTGCAGACGGCACTGAAGAGACAGGAGTTTCACCTATTAGCTAAATACGGCAGAGGAACGGGACTCGGGAACATCTCATTAATCTCCTGGCTCCCCCAGCTGTGTGCGAAAGCAATGCATAACTAAAAGTCCTGTAAAAATAATTAATGATTTCAACCATGAACTTTTCTCCCAAAACGCAATGAATTCTCCCCAGCTGATAATGCGTCCGACCCAAGGGGTGTGAAACCCCACGTTATGTCGAGAGGAGCCAGTTAATTGATTCGCAAATTATTTAAAGTTTGTGGGTCCCAGCGGAGTGCTTGTTCCTAATGACAGCCATTTCTAAAGAGTTTAAAAAGTCTTTCTTTTTCTTCCCGCCCTCCCCGTGAGTTGGGCTGTACTGAGATAAGAAGCGCTGTCAAAGACGAGAGCGTCACGGAGTGGACGACACGGAGTGCAGAGGAGTCATTTGTGCGGGCGCGGCCTGGTCAGTCTGAGAGACTGACAGAAACATGTGACTGTGCATTTGGCCCATGCGATCAGGTTCAGCAAAGATACAAGAGCAACTACTAACATCAGTGCCGCCAGAGGCCACAACATGTCTCTGATTAAGGGGGCTCATGTAAATAAAATGGGGAGGGTTTTTAAGGCCCTCAGCTGTGCCAGTCAGTAACAATAGCAGGTATTTCCGCTTGCAGTAAAGAGAGAATGATAAACTGCCACTTAATCTCTCTTACCAGGTTTTCCTTCCTTACTTTTATCAGATTTAGTGTTGTTACAACATCAGTTTATAGGTTTTTATAAGGTGTGTATATACAGTATATTTAAAAAAATCTTGTTAAATAACAGAGACAATCAAAAAAAACCACAAACAGATCATGAATAATTTGTGTAGATTGTAAATGCTTCAGTCTGTTTTTTATGGACTCTCTTGCATGTTTCTCACTGTACCGCTGAAGACAGAGGACGACTCCGACTCCCTCACTCACTCGCTCGCTCGGAGTATTTTTGGAGTCGTAATGGGAATATTTATAAAGAGGCCGGGGGAGCCGTGGCTTCCTTGTTAAAGAGATATGTTTATGCTGGCCTTCACAAATGGCGAAATGAGACGGCGCTGAGGTCATCGTTGCATATCAAAGCCATCTCTGCGAGTGTGGCTGGCGTCTGATCGCACGTCTGATAGACAGAAGAGTAGCATTAGAAGAAAAAAAAGAAGAAACACTCGGGAGTTGGAGGTTTTCTTTTCTCCTCCTCACCATGTCATGTTTGGCATACTGGAGCGCTAGTGAGATCTGCGTGTAAGTTTGGATTTCATTCACGAGGCTGCTCCCCTAAGTGGCGGTAGTAACCGTTTTGAATTAAAGGCAAGATAAACCCAACTGGATTCGCTGAATGAAAACCAAAAAAAAAGAAAAATCTTCTGTAGCATCCAAGTGAATCATCTCAGTTTTCTTTTTTACTCTTGCCATATGTCAGATGTTTAGTTTTGTATACGGCAAAAAAACTGCTCACGTGTTCAGGATGGCAGTCCAATTTCAGATGTGGCAGTTAAAAGCTGCAGAATGCATTTTAGTGTAATACCTTATTTGAATCACTCAACATGAGTGTGACACCCAAAGCTAATGGTGTTTGACCTGGACATGGTGTGTAATGCCATTAGTTTATAACTTCATTGAATCACTACAACTCACTTAGAACCTGAAAATTAAGACTTAGCGTGTTAGCGCCGTGATATTTGGCATATATCACTAGTTAGAAGCACAGCACTATCGCCCTTGGTGACTGGAAGCCATTGTCTGATTTTTTTTCGGCTGCATGAATTCTAACCAAGAGGGTTTTTTTCTGATTGGGTGGGGTGATGGTCAGCCCATACTAATATTTCCTTTTTTGAAACAGTAGCACCTCAGCTCTCAACTAGGGTTGGGTGGGTGTGGGAGCCTGGGGGGGTAAGGTGCTCCGTCTGCCCCTGCTAAAGTGGCTGCATCTGGGCAAGGCTATCAGTAAGCCCCGTCATCTGGCCTCCATTAGCTGCCACTGTCATTCAGTCACACAGTGTCGACCTGATTTAAATAAAATGAAATGAAGATAGTTGTTTCTGCTCCCCTGGCTTCAGTCGTTTCCATAAACATATGCTCGGTGCCCTGCTTCCTTCCATCTTATTTATGACTTTAATTTGTTGTGTGGGCTGCGCTAGAAATCAAATTTAATACAATTCTCCCAGGGACCCTGTCATATAATAACATGGTAATTTCTGTGTATCCTTTTGAAAAATGAGGAAATTAATTCTTCCTGACATGTTCTAATTATTCCGGTGTGAGCGGCAAATCCGTGCCGGCGCTCCCCAACCCCCGAGGTGTCGGAGGCAAATGGCTGCCGCCGGGCACCAAGGTGCTAATGCTGACCAGCAGTGCGTTTAATTTGAAACATGAGCAGACACCTTCCAACACACCTTACTAATGTTGGAGTGCTTCACACAAATTAATTCACTTCTCATCTGCCAGCCCAGTGCTTGGTGGGGGAGTGGGTATGAAGATGGGACTCTAGCACTGGATCAGTTAAGGTGTGTGTGTGTGTGTGTGTGTGTGTGTGTGTGTGTGTGTGTGTGTGTGTGTGTGTGTGTGTGTGTGTGTGTAAAAATGTGTGCATGTCTGTTGGGACTAACTTCACCATGTCTTCTCATCTGACAGTGTGTGGACATGGGGGACACCCTTGGGGATACTGGCATCTTAGCTTCTCTCTCTCTCTCTCTCTCTCTCTCTCCTTAATATTCCCACTGCTGTCAGAAGCTGTTTCACACCCACCCCCTGTTGAACAGTGAGGTTTGAAATGCTAATTTAAGTAGACTGTCATTGGCCAGTCTTAAATACTGAATTTTATTTACCGCAGCCACAGGGTTGATGTCGAGTCCTCATTTCTCAAGGCCGTGATAGTGAGACAGTGAGAGTCTCCTGTCTGTCCCCTTCTTCACCGTCTCCCCTCTCTGTCTGACCCACTGCTGATCCAGTCAGCGTTTTGTCCAACTGCAGCACCTCCCTTTTCCCACAGAATATGACTTTACGGGAACATTTGGGGGGGTGGGTGGGTGGGTGGGAATGTCGATTTAATGTTGAGCATTAAATAGCTGCATAATTTCCGTTTCAACAGCATATCAGCAACAGCTTATCAGCAATTATTCTACAAATTTACTGTTCAGTAGGTTCAGAAGACATTTTATTTCAAGTGTTTGAATAAAACCAATTGGTTGTGTAACCTGTGCTCAGAATATGGTTATTCCATTTGCAAACACAGCCCTATGAAGTGTCTCCATTCTTCACCAGGCAATTGCCTCTCCTCCCTCCTTCCCTTCCCAACCCACAGGGGCCTCCCCATAAATCTACTCCTCCTGGGACACCTCCTGGGATCATTGATTAATTAATCGACTGAAATTAAGATACTGTAGTTGTTCCTCTATGACATATTTTCTGAATGACAAGGCAATTACACCAGGAGGTTGGTTTATGTTCAAAAATAAATGTAATCGTCGCGCAACAAGGGAATCTTAATATCGTTCTCAGCCGAGAGCCGAAGCCCTTTAATGTGAACTTCTTTCTTTTCACACCCTAGAGCTGAGCTGAATTTAGATGATTAAGCAAGAGAGGGATAGACATTCTTTATGGGTATGTGTGTGTGTGTGTGTGTGTGTGTGTCTGTCTGTGTGTGTGTGTGTGTGTGTGTGTGTGTGAGAGAGAGAGAGAGAGAGAGAGAGATAGAGAGAAAGATAAAGAAAGAGAAGAGAGAGGGATATCCATTCTGTATGGGTATGTGTGTGTGTGTGTATGTGTGTGTGAGAGAGAGAGAGGGAGGGAGAGAGAGAGAGAGAGAGGGAGGGAGAGAGAGAGAGACAAAAGGCTGACTCCATGCAGACAGGCCCTAAACTGGCCATAACATCCTCAATTAAACCCTCCCATTGACATTCACCTCATCTCACTGAGTAGTCATTGAGTGGTCAGGTGTGGTGGAGTCAGCACTGGAGATTTCATAATTAGATGGGGCGTATTATTGGTACATCTCATCACTCAATCCCCCCTTGTTTGGCGGCCACAGGGACAGGCGGAGATCAAACAGGGCCTGTGGATTGTGTACGCTACTGTGTAATTAGACACAAGCAGCCATTTGTATGTGGAAAAACACGTGTAGGCCATTATAACCTTTTTTCCCCACTAATATTTGTTGGAGGAAGGCATTCAAAACATTCAGGCATTTGAAAAGCAGAAAATATACACTTTGTTTCTTGGTCCCTCTCCTTCTCTCTCTCTCCTTCCTTCTCTATCTCTCTCTCTCTCTCTCTCTCCTTTTCTCTCTCTCTGTCTGTCTCATTCTTTCTTTCTTTTCCCTCACACCAATTATGCACTGTATCTAAGGGGCTGTGACAGGACAAAAAACAAACAAACAGAAATTTTTGTGAACCTTTGGGTCGGGTTAAAACCACAGTGCGGTAATTGATTTGGTGTGTGCTCTGCAGGCCCTGCATGTGTGCGCCTTTGACTGCGGAGGAGAATAGAGGACTCCAAGTTTGGTGGCGTAATGCTTCTCGGAGAAGAGTAGGGCTTTATAGTCTGTGGGTGGGGTCCCCGCCTTACTCACAGTGGAGAGGCGGAGGCGTTGACACGGACGCCGTGTGCACAGGGATTATCGGCCTCTGCACACACACACACACACACACATACACACGCGCACACATATATACACATACACACATATATACACATTCACACACACATGCATGCACACACACACACACACACACACAAACAAACAAACACACACACACATAAACACTCGGGGACTTAATCAGTCCCATCTTGGCACAGATAGTCACCATCACGGTGGAAGAACTGATGCATGGCACCCAGTGACTGTTGCTGCACTATTGCATGTGTGTGTGTGTCTGAGTGTGTCAGTACAGTTACACATCTTCTCCTCTCCGCGTTCTGAAGACGCGGCCACTATGCTTACACAGTAAAGTGTTTTTCATCTTCCCCCTTTTTTAATCTCCTTTTTATACTTCTCCTGCTCTCCCTTCTCTCTCTCTCTCTCTCTCCATCTAACATGGGTGGCCATTATGAACCACACATCAGCCAGAGCTGGAGAGGGAGGGAGGGAGCGAGGGAGGGAGGGAGGGAGGGAAAAAGTGCTCTTTGCTAGTGGGAACTGCAGGGGCTGCCCGTTAGTTTCCATCCAGAGCGCGGAGCAGCCTGCCCTGCCTGCCTTCCTGACGAGCGAGGCAGGGGGAGGCCGCGCTCCCTGCCAAGGCGCACATGGGCTGCGGTGGGGAATTAATTCAGCAGTCAATTTGACTGAAAGTTCGAAAATCTGTGCTATGTTAGGGGGGACGCTCAGGAGCTGTGTTAATAGCTAGCTTGTTGTCCATATGGTACTGCTTTAATGGAGCACATTTGTTGCAGATGGTGGGAGAGTGGCGTTGGTTGGACGGAGACGCTTCTTGGCAGGGGTCGATTCCACGAGAGGAAGGGCCTCGGCGAGCTGCTTGCGCTGTCTTTTAACGCCCGTCTCTGTCCTCCTTCACTCTCTCTCTCTCTCTCTCTTCTTTTCTTTTTTCTTGCACTCGACAAAACATTGCCCTTGAAATGTGGCCTGTTCTAAATTTAAATCTTTCAGCCCCCTCTCGTCCCCCCACCCGACACACCTCCCACTCCACACACCCCGCGCCCCACCACCACCACCACCACCACCACCACCACCACCCCCACACCAGCCAAACCCAGCTTGGCACCCCTAGCCGCTCGGAGACACAGAGAGAAGAGCAAGCACATTGTGCCTCCGTCACTTTTTCCTGCCGGCCGTCTCCAAACCGCACCTCTCCCCCAGCCTCAGCCCGCTGTTGTCTCCATGACCACAATGGGGCTTTCGGGAGCAGGCAGAGCTAAGCTGAGGTAGCAGGGGAGGGAGAGAGGGAGAGAGAGAGAGGGAGAGAGAGCGATGGGCATGACGACAAAGATGAGAAATGAAGAGGGTGGGTGGGGGAGAGAGGGAGGAGAGTTGGTGAGAGGAGTTGTTGGAGCGCTGTGGTGGCTGAGCAGAGTTAAGTAAGAGAGAGAGAAAAAGAGAGAGAGAGAGAAGGAGAGAGAGAGAGAGAGGGATCTTACCTCAAGGGTCTTGTTTTCTCTCTTCTGGAGTATTAGCTGTGGTGCAGTTCCATGTCTGGATGTTGACTGATGGGTTTGCATAAAAAATATTGTCGTCTCTGACTTCATGCATTTCCCATGTACGCATCCAAAACCTTTCTTTAGTATAAACAAATGTTGTAATAATTTCCTTATTTTAATTTTCACAGTTTTTTTCATATTATTATATATATTTAATATGTATTTAAGATTTTCCTATGTATATTATTCTATGATAGTTGACTTTGCTTGATGTTCATGAGCTATTTTGCTCTTTTCTCTTGGCCCTTAACAGAAGAGTTGTGTGAGTGTGTGTGTGTAGTGGAGAATAGGTGAAATATCGGCTGACCTCAAGTGTGTATCTTTTGTGTGAGTGAGAGCGAGAGTGAGAGTGTGTGCATGCGAGCGTGCGTGTGTGTGTTTTTAACACTCCTGGGTGAAGCAGTGAGGAGACACGCTTGATTGGTCATGTCGCGTTCATACTGTTGTTTTCTCACGTTGTCACTGCCGGCCAAAGCTGCTGCTGCTGTGGACGCCACCCGTCTCCCTCCTGCGTTAGCCGCCTGCGAGCCCTGGGCCTGGGACCCCCCCATCCCCCTCTCCTCTCCTCTCCTCTCCTCTCCCCTCCACCCTAGCGTCCTCTCGGCGGTGAGAAAAGTGTCGGTGGAGGCCCAGAGGGCCTCACGGCTGCGCCGGCCCTGCTAAGTGCCTGGCTGCCTGTCCACGGCCTGAAAGGCGCAGTGTCCTTGAGTTCATGCTCACTCTTTCCATTCTCTCAGAGGCTTTGTCTCCAGAGTCCCGGCGCTGAGCGAAGCGCCACAGAGAGATGAGTTCAGGCAGAGACACGGAAGAGCCGAAGGGAGGGGAGGGGTAGAGAGAGAGGACAGGAGGTGGGGTGTGTGTGTGTGTCGGTGGTGGGGGTGGGGGGGGGGGGTGTTGTTTGGCAAATTACGCCCATGTCACAAAAAGCGAAAGCGTTTAGGACCAAGATGCTGGCTGTGTCTTACTGTGATGTGTGTTATGCATGAGGATGATTGGGAGGGAGCAGGATTTGAAAGCATGGGAAAAGCACTAATTAGTTGCAGCACTGTTTGAATTTCTGCTACCGACTATTGCATTTCTAAAAAAAAAAAAATTGCAAAGACTGTCTGTCACAAGCAGAGGAGTGGGTACAGCGGGTACAGCTCTGCCCGCTCCTCCTCTGTCGTCACATCGGTGCCACACTTTCAGCAATAGCATAAATGGATGGAGATGA
Source organism: Alosa pseudoharengus (assembly GCF_046254945.1). Classification (NCBI taxonomy): domain Eukaryota; kingdom Metazoa; phylum Chordata; class Actinopteri; order Clupeiformes; family Clupeidae; genus Alosa; species Alosa pseudoharengus. The sequence goes on along the minus strand of NW_027468630.1, from coordinate 35,698,187 downwards.
AGCCTGACCAATGCCATAGGCCATCAGAAGTGGACAGGCGTATCTGGCCCCAGTGGGTCATGGGTGTGTAATCAGAGTGAGCCTCATCTTCACTCTGCCTTGCAGATGTTATTTTATCGCTCCCCTTGTGTGTCCTACACTTGTCCCTCAAGTGTCTTTCAAAAACAAAGCATCTATGTCATTTATTTGGTTGTTTTTACGCAAAGGCTTTTCATAGAGATGAGAAATGAGTTGGAGTTGGGTGGGGTGGGGAAGGGAGTTGTGGGGGGTGCTAGGCTAATAGAATCCTGCCGTGTGCAATTGCTGAACACGTGCTACCAAATTTGCGGGCGAGGCTTCTGAACGACCTCTGTTCGCAGTGACATCATGACCACATCCTTGCCCGCCTCCTTGGCGGAGCGCGCCGCTGCTCTGGTCGGCACGGCTTAGGGCTGGGGCCCCTGCGGTCGGGCTCCCAGAAGCCACAGTGGCCCCTGCCACACATGGTCTGCAGCTGGACCACCACACGACGCTCCTCAGGGGGGACCGCAGCGCTCCACTCGCTCGCTCCCTCGCTGGCTGGCGGGGGAGGAGAGCCCAGGGAGGGGCCCTCGTTTCACCCACCCGGGGGCCCCTGCTGCACCCTCCGCAGTCCGTAATGATAGCGTATCATCCGAGCGCAGCTTCCAAGCCGCTATGCAAATGCTCGTTGTTCCTGACGAGGAAGCTGTAATTAATGTCGGTTGAAAGGATCCAGTTTCTGTTTTGTCGTTTCTGTAGTGGGCTAACACGTAGCATGTAACATGGGCTGGAAGCGGAGGGGATGTGTAAGCTGATGTGTGTTTGTGATACTGTGCTGCTACTACTGCTGGTGTTGCTGTTGTTGTTGTTGTTGTTGTTGTTATTGTTGTGTAGAGTTAAAATGGCTTTCTATGTATTTTTCCTACCAGAACCCCAAACGCTGACATGGAGGGCTTTCTACGTAGCAGCTTTTTACTGAGGTCAGTTGCTTTCTGTTGTAATGCAGGGGCTAGGGGCTAACCTCATTTGTCGTATCACACACTTAGCGCTAGGCGCTAGACAGAGGTGGGGGTGTGTTTACATTTGTGCTGTGTGTTTGTGTATATTAGGGATATGCATCCCAGCTGTACGTTTCTCATATGTGTGTGCGTGCGTGTGTACAAGTTTTAACGTGAGCACAGTCCCTCACACAAAGAGTGTACGACTCAGCATGCTGCACCATGTGTGTGTGTGTGTGTGTGTGTGTGTGTGTGTGTGTGTGTGTGTGTTTTGGTTGCACCAGACAGGCAGGTTGTAAACACGCTCTGCCTTCCGACTGAACAGGCCACATGGGCCCGGTGCTCTCTCTGCCTGTACAGATGGAGCTCTTCTCCTCCCTCATCCCCACTGCATGCCTCTCTGTCCACCCGCCTGCCTGCACGTCCCCTGACACACTGCACAGGTGGTGCCTCGGGGTGGGGGATGGCACACACACGCACGCACACACAGGCACACACACACACACAAACACACATACACACACATACACCACTTTTGATTTACTAGTTTCCTGTTCCTGTTTTTGTGTGTATTTTTTTGTATGTGTGTGCACATGTGTGTTTGTGTGTCTGTGTATGAGTGTGCTGCTTGTATGGTGTACTCGACCGCAAAGTCAAAATGAGTAAGGAAGGCACATTTTGTCATCCTTTCCTGTGACTCTAATTAAGAATCTGTGCTGTCAGTACACAGAGGAAGTAAATAGCAATGGTTATATTCAAACGTCGGCTGTTGCCTGTGCCGAGCCACCTTCTCACAGGCTTGAGTGCTGAACCCTAATTAGCACTGTCTCATTATAGGCAATGGCAACATCTGCCTTTCAAAGCCTCTGTCAGCCCAACTTTACTAAAGCTAATGAATCCGCTTTGATTTTTGTTTCAAAAGGTCATTTATTTGGTTGAATTATCAACCTTTTCCGTTTTAGACCCAGGCAAATAAAGCAATGTTCTAATTATCCCTTCTAATCACACTCACGAAAAAAGAAATAGAATTGTAGGGATTTACAACATTTGTTTTTAATTCACTACGTGTTGTTAGCCAGGGTTAATACTTTAAAGTTGTTAACTTTTCTCTTCTCCTTGAACCCTTAAAACTCCTTGAGTTTTACATGTTGGTTCATTTGTGCTGTCAGGTCAGTTAACATGGGCAGCTGCATACCTCACTACACAGACGTAAAGGCGACAATAGACTCAGCAAATAAGCTTCTTTTGATCCCTCCGTTAAACACTACCACATATAACTAACATTTACAAGATTTGGTCAGATGGGCTGTCTCTGATTGGTTCTGATTCGCCCTGTCCTCTCTATTGTTCTCTGGACGGCTGCGCTACGTGCATTGCGAAACACAACACTGACTCTGACCTCGGGGAGCAGGATCATGGCGAGCGTGTGGGATTATTGTCAGCATGTTGCCCTCATCCATTTCCCCTTTCCCTCTAAAGCCACAGAGTGCAGGATTGAGTTTGACTTGAGCCACCTGTTAAAGGAGACCCAGTTGGTCGGGTAACTAGCCTCTGGGCTGGGCTAGGAGAGGAGGGGGGAGAGTAAGAGGATAGCCACGTTGCCACAGTTGCTTATAGTGACCATGACACATATACTTGGTGTGCAATGTACACAGACACACACATACACAAACAGAAACACTCAAACACAAACACACACACACTTACAGATATAGGCCACACAATCAGCAAATGTGATCAAACACAAAATGCACTAAATGTTTTTTTTTTTTTATTATTATTATTTTATTTTAGTCTAAAAAAACAAGCAGCAACTAAAAGGGATTTCCTTTTGTTGTTTGTTGGAGTGAGAGTGGGACAAGAACACTAGGATTAATGGGAGTAAATGCATCATTACGGGCCTAAGCCACATCCTTCTGTCAGTGTCTGTTTTAATTACATGAGAGGCGCCAGCGCAGTCCAGCGATATCACGCACACGCACAGGCCATGGGGGGAAGGAGGAGGCTCCAACAATCAGGGCAAGATTAAAGGCAGGCTTTGCCTCAAGGTTTGCCCTTTTGCTTGGCCAGAGCTCCCTGTGTCCTGGGGAGACAGAGGAGAGAGAGAGAGAGAGAGAGAGAGAGAGAGAGAGAGAGAGAGGGGGGGGGGATGAAATTGGGTGGGGTGAATAACATCACAACATCATTTATTAAGAGACTAAATAGTGTCAAAGGGCTTCTGTCAGTGCAATTATGTGCAAGTATGACAGAAACGGCGTCTCATGCCTCCATTACTGTCTATTTCTGCACAGTGCCTGGTTAGGACATGTTGTCTTGTCTTTCAGCCCCCATAGCTCTGGCTTAGAAGACACAAAGTGTGGCCCTAATGAGGAGAGGTCTCAGGGGAGGGGTTCAGGAGTCATGCTCAACACAAAGACGGGCTATTTTTGCCTTTTCAAAGATGACTCATTGCCTTTGTTCTGAGTCAATAGTCAGGTAGATCAGAAAAGTGATGATACATTTCTTGCATGCAGCACACACATGTCCTCACATGCCTATCATTTTGAAACACTTGAACTGTTCAAAGGTAACAGAAAGTTGAAAGTTGAAATGATGTACAATGTTGCCTCTACTCTAGTAAGAACAGTGGCACCTTATTTCGAGTGCAAGTCATGATGCCATTTTTAAAAATGATTTTAAATGCAGCTATTTGAAGCTGATTTGCCTTAAATAAGGACACAAAGCACATGTGAACATTGGTCAAGGTAAAGAAACAGATGTGAGAGGGTAGAACAAATTAATAATAAAGAGAGAGAGAGAGAGAGGTGTAAGGGAAAGAAAGAGGAAGAGAAAGAGATGGAGAGCTGTGGAAAGAGGAAGTGTGAATGGATAGAGGAGGAGAGAGGTAGGTAGAGAGCCATGGAGAAGGTGAGTAAGAGAGAGAGAGAGAGAGAGAGAGAGTAAGGAAAGAGAGAGAGAGCGAGGGAAAGAGGGGAGGGAGAGAGAGAGACGTCTCCTGCAGTCCCAGGCTAATCCCTGTGGGGAGACCTCCTCCTCCATCTCTGCCATTATTTGATGTAATGAGAGGAGAAAGTGTGTAACACGGAGATTGTTAATTAATTTAGTTTAACAAGATGAAGATAAATGAAGCACACTGAAGGTTGACTAGGCAGAGGGGCCTACTTAGCGTCCCCCCCCCCCCACACACACGCACACACACTCTCTCACACACACACACATGCTCCCTCTCTCTCTCACAGCCACAATGGAGCACTTTTAAAAGGTGCAGAGAGGAGCCGAGTTGATCCAGCCCCTCTGGGCCATTCGGAGGCGCAGCGCTGTTAGCCTGGCGTTTGATTACGCGTTTAAATCATTTACCTCCGCCAAAAACTCATCCCCCAAGCCTTCCTCGGGCCTCCGTCATGTCGACGCTGTGACTAATACCCCCCTGAACTCCCTGCTCACAAACTGCGCCCGAGTTTGTTTGACATTTAATTGGGGTAATTCAATCAAACTCTCCCATGCACTCGGGCACTAGCTCATTCGCTGCGCTAGGCAATTTATCGGTTGATATTATCTTCTGTGGTAAGTTATTTTGTTTGTCATATTCAGTTACTTCGGTGACTTATGTTAGTTTTCTTTTTTTTTGGAGGGATGTTGGGGGGGCTTTTTTGACAGCTTGGAATCAGTTGTTGTCAGGGCAACTGTGATCTTTCCTCCGCCCCTCTCCCAGAGAGGTGAGGTAAAGCAATAAATGGTGGGCTGTTTAAACCTGATCCGCCAGGCCTCAACATCGAGGGGCCTCCCCATGTGCTGAGGATGGTCCAGTGTCGCTCCATCCTTTCACCATATGAATGGCAGGAGGCTAATTCGGCTCTGTGCTTGTTTGAACGCCAGCGAGGGTAACTCAAGGGAGGGGGGGGGGGCAGGAAAAAAGAGAAAGGACACTTTTTTCATCCACACCCCTTTCAACAAATCAGCAGTCTATCAAGGACCTTCTCGCCAGACAATTCTCTTCAGGCCTGCATGGCAGCACAGACCAATCATTATGGCACCCATTCTCCACTGCTTTATTCCTCAAGTCAGCCACAATAGTGTGTTGATTGTGTGGACAACACCAGAACAATTACGTGCTCTGTTTTGGTGGCAAGGCAGCATTTTAATGTCCGATCCTCAATAATGGCCTCATTATCATCATTCTTCGAGCCGGGGCCTCTGGAGAAGGAATGGCTGCTCCCGGTACGTCATTATTTTGCAAATTTCGATTAGCTCATCATGTTGTCTGTGCGGCTCCAATCGCGGCTAATTAAGGCCCGGGCCAAGCTTCGCCCGCTGGCCCCTCCGGCTCGTCGAGTTAAAAGGTAGCACTTGATAGGCCAATAAGATGAGGGAAGATGGTAAAAAAGAAGGGATTAGAGCAGTTGCCGTAGTAACTCCAACTTCCATCTGCGAGGGAACAATGGACTTGTGTTCTTCCACCACCTTGGCGTTGAAAAAAAGGGCGAGAGAAAGAGAGAAAGCTTCTGCACTGAAAGGACAAGACCCTTTTAAAAAAAAAAAGTGGAATCCTGGCCTAATAGGCGCCTTGGTGTGAGTTGTTAGCCAGGAGCACTGGGGGATAGGGGATGAAAGATCAGTGCGTAAACCAAGGACAGCAAAGGTCGTTGTCCCCTTTTACAATAGCAGTTTGTTTTGCGCCTCCATTTGTTCACTGCAGTCAGGCAGACATGGAACCTGTAGCCTTGTCTGGCTTCAGACACACAGGAGGAGAATGGGAATGAGGGAGAGAAAGAGAGAGGGAGGAAAAACAGAGAGAGTGTGTGTGAGGAAGAAAGAGAAATGGTTGGGGGGGGGGGAGTGGTAAATAACACAGTTCAGTGAAAAGGGGGAAACGTGCCATACAGCCAAAACCCACTTGTTCCTAACTGACTCTAAATAAACACAAACTAGATTTATGCCAGAGATTTGGAAGAAAAATAACTTCTCCAATTAGAAGAAGCTGTCAGTTGCTGTTTGGACTGCCTCCAGCCATCCCCTCCACTCGTTCACTCTTTCGCTCGCACTCTCGCTCGCTCTCTCACTCGTTCTTCTCTCTCTCCACTGTGCAGAGGGAGCAGAGGGAGAAAACAGCTTTCTGCACTTTTCTATTTGTCTCTGGCACCTCACCCCTCTCTCAGATAACACGGCTGTGCAACGGCCGGCACGTACACATGCACACACACACACACACACACACACACACACACACACACACACACACACACACACACACACACACACTCACTCACACACGCACGCACATTTTCTCCCTCTTTCTTTTTTCACCCTTACATACATTGGCACACACACACAAATGTCCTTGCTGTATGAACAGCCTATACAAAAACGTATATAATTCACCCATAAGGGATTTCTTTCATACTCTAAATGTCATTTAAATGTATTTTACTTTACAACAAATGTTTGCATTGCCAAACCATACACTCAAAGCTCAGAACTGTAAACCTGAATGATAGAGAATGAACAGAAATGTTACATACTAAAGAATTTACATTTGTGGGAAACAAAGAGACTCAAGGCTCTCTGAGGGAGCACATAGTCCTCTGAGGCCCCTACTGCACCACAGACAATGATCTACGGTCTCAGTGTATGTGTTTCTCTTCAGATTTTATGCCCCTTATTACAACTGGAATATGTCTGCTCACATTAAGCTAATTTACGGCAGGGGCCGCTGGAACAGCAACGCGGGTTAATGAATTTGGCATTACTAATTAACTGTTATTGAGGGCTGACTATGAATCCAGCAGATCGGGGGTGGGGAGGGGGCTGTGGAGCCCGTGGCTGGTGGATGTCAGGGGATGGGAGGGAGCAGAACGGCAGAGTCTCACTCCAGAGCTCTCTCTCTCTTCCCCTCCACCTCCTCCTCCACCTCCTCCTCCTCCTCCTCCTGCTTGCAGTCCCGAGACCCGTGTACTGTACAATAATGCTTGTCTAGTCACGCTGCAAGACTGCGCAAGTTGTTTTCCAGAAGAATGAAAGCATTCGAAACACATCAAAACACATTCTTCATTTTCTTTTTTTTGCTTCTTCTCCACCCCTCTCAAAATCCAGTTAAGTCATCGTCAGCTGCATATGTCTGAGACTCAAAAGAGATGTTTTACATCATTATCTTTAATTTGATAAGAATATGTTGAAGGCAAAAATTGTTCTCGCTGGATAAAACACAAGTAAAGGCCTATTTTTGGGATGCTGAAGCACAGGTGTTTAGCCCGCCTATACAAAAGCTGTGTTTCTCCATTCTTGGAATTATCTGTTTTTTTCCACCCTAATCTAAACTCATGCTTAGATATGATCCAGTCATATTTGTCCAATTTAACTTGTGTTTAGAGAAAACAAGGGCCGTGAATAGCTCTGACGGACTGTGGAAGTCAATTGAGGTCTTGAGCATCCTATACAATGTACAAACCATCTTCGCTGTGCGGCGCTAACAATGGCTGTATTATGCGGCGCAAGTGGACCAGTTACCTCACTGAGGCGGCCTGAAAAACAGGAAGCTTAGTCAGTGTGGCGGGCAGCACCCAGGCCTGGCCAGCCAAACGCCTGCAGAGGAGGGCTGCTGCTCATGGCTGGTTGTGTGCAGCTGCTGACGTCTACTCCCCAGTTACACCGAGGTCACACTAAGAATGAGTGGACACACTAAAGATGGACACAGCAGCTGAGGCAGGTCAGTCTGGGACAAATGTGATCTTTAAATGAATTCAAATTCATTTGCAGAACAAATAGGTAGTGGAAAGATAGTTGCAGGGGTTGACATTTCTAAATCAGTCTTCAAACCCCAATGATGCAACGTTTTGTCCTGAGGTGTGTTCTTGTGAAACTGTAGAGGAGATGCATTGTCTTGTGAAAGAGCCGATGCCTTCCAGTGTACTCTGCTGTCTTGACCACACATGCGGAGGAACACCCTGAGACTCACTGTCTAGCCCCTTTACCCAACTAGAACGGCCTTACTTTCACACCATTTCTCTATTTCAATCTTTTCTGCCACACTTCAGCCCCAAGCACTTCCTCTCCCTCTCTCTCTCTCTTTTTCTCTCGCTCGCCCCACTCTTATGCACTCGCTCCCCCTCTCCACCCATCTCTTTTTCACTACCTGACATTCTCCCACTGCAAGCCAAGCCTTTCAATTTAGATTTCAATTATCATGTTAGTTTTGTGATTAGACTTCTGTCCTCCAGGAATTAGACCTCTCCTCTTCTCCCCCGGTCTCGGCGCATTCCCCTCCCCTGCAATCAGATAGGATCTGATGAATTGCGCATGTAATTACGGAAGTTATTGAATATGCAGATCGCTGATGACTCTCGGTGAGCTTTTCATAGTGCATTAACTCTAACTGTATCAAACAAGAGGGCCGGTGAGGAGAGCCACTTGGCTAATGAGAGAGGTCCAGTGCATGCCATTAGTCAGAGATAATAGTAAGCACTACGGGGAGGGGAACTCAATTAAAAATCACACAGTCACATTATGAGCTGGCTTGTTTCTCTCTCTTTAAGTCTGTGTGTGTGTGTGTGTGTGTGTGTATGGGGGGGGGGGGGTTTGTGGGTGGAGTGGAGTGATTGGGATGTGTGTGTGTGGATATGTTGGTGTTTGCTCTGTATGTGTCTGTTACAGTAGCTGTGTGTGTGTGTGTGTGTGCGTGTGTGCGTGTGACTGAGAGTGAAACATTTGTAAGATTGAACATGAGTGTGTGTGTGTGTGTGTGTGTGTGTGTGTGTAACCGGTCTTTGCCGGTGCAGCAGCTGTGTGCCCGACTAGTGTGGGCGGCTGCAGGGTGGAGGCCGAGGCTGAGGCCGCGGGTGGGTGCCCACAGCTAGTGTCTCCATGTCCATGGCAAACAGCCTTGCCACCCTCCACACCGCTGGCACCCGCCTCGCAGGGTGTTTATGAATTACTCAACATGACGCGCGTGTCACCGCCCCAACCCCCACCCCCAACCCTCACATCACAACCCCCACCCCCCAACCCTCACACCACAACCCCCACCCCCCAACCCCCACCCCGCGCTGTGACGCAATCCCCGAGAGGGGCAATGCGGCCGGGCTGCTAGGACAGAGCGGAAGCGTGTCACAGTCTAGGCGAAGGCGTGAGAGAGAACGAGGGAAAAAAGGGGGAAGTGGGAATTTTTGACACATGGCTTTCTGTGAAGGAACGCTGCCAGTCCTTGTGAAGACATGCCCTGTGGATTCAGCACATAATCACTCCTCTCCTCACCTTCTGAGCTGCTGCTCCTACACCTCTCTCTGTTACACACATACACACACACACACACACACAGACACACACACACACATACATGCACATACACAAACACATGCAGACACACACACACACACACACACACATACACACACACACTCCCACACTGATCCCCCACCCCCTTCAGTGGAGCTCCTCTTTAAGTGCTGAAACCTTAAAGTGACTTTAAGTGTGCAAATCTACACTTGACTCTTGCCTTCCCGCTGCAGCATACCTGATTTTGTAGCCAGTCATAATGCTAGAAAAAACAAGCTTATTAGCAGAATAACCTTAAGTGTCTCTGCTAAAAGATAGCTTTGAGAGGGCTGAGGGAGCTGTGAAGTGGCTGTTTCCGTAAAACAAGCATTTGGGCTGCTTTTCCCATCTTTTCACCAAGTTCATGTACTTTGTCCTTTTCTTTGGGAGCTTTTAAATGGTAAAAATCAATGTAGCAGGCTTCACGGATAAATTGTTGGTGTGCGGCTCGTGCTGCATTTAATTCAGGACTGTCTTTCGAGAAAAAAAGGAAAAGAAAAAAAAAGCCCTGGACTTATTTTTAGTTCTTGCGCTTGAGCTGCTGTTTATAGCAGGCAGCCTGCTTCCTGGACTGCACCACGGTGACGTTTGCGGAGGGATTTTAGAAACAACCGGACAGATGCAAGGAACCTCAGTCTCCAGGGCAGGCCCTGGTGAGAGGCTGACGCGCCGGGCTCCTCAAACGTATATATCACCTATGCTCGAAAAGCCACTTTACTGCCTTGGCGGTGCAGCATGCTTAGAGGGAGCTGCGAGACACTTGGGCATGAACGAACGACGTGAACATCCTATGAGGCAGAATGACGGCGCGTGTCTTGTTTATTTCGCGCATCCTAAGAAATGAGTCCTAGAGGGAGTGTTTTCTGACATGCTCTGTAGCTCAGCCTTGCACACACACACACACACACACACACACACACGCACACACGCACACACACAAGCACAAACATACACACATACATACATACACACACTCACATTGTATCTGGGTAAATGGCTGCCTGTTAAATATTTACCCTAAAACTGATCTGCTGTCAAAGTGACACTGGAATAAAGGGGAGCGACCATCTGCTGGCATTATGCTTTCATCGCGCTGAACCCAATGTGTTGTTTGTCGCTTTTAAGAGGCGGCATGCATATGAATTATACACGTCGCGATTCAAAGTGGAAACACTTAAAAAGTTTTGTTCATGAAAGATATATTTATAAGTTTGTTTTCCCTTAGCGTGAGCCGCGAAGAACAGTTAAAGAGGTTTAGTGGAACAACAGCAGAAGAAACAAGCCCCAACCAAACATCTAAAATAATAATAACACATTCATTTAGGTTCAGATTGTTTCCTAGTGTCAAAGTGATTGGTTATTAAAAATATAAACTGTACATCACAGTTTATACCTCATAGTGCTTCACAGTTGCGAAGTATTAAAGAGTCTTTAAAGGGGAATGGTAAGCACAAGTATTTTGAAACTGCCTCTGTGACCCAGTGGATTAACTTGTGACAACGCTTTCAGAACACAAAGATGTCAGAGGTGAGACATCTCTGAGGCGAGTATGCAAGGCCTAGCTGCTGTGTTTAAGGCTCTGGCTGGCTTTAGCGTCCAGTGACCTGTAGCCTGTGGCCACTGTATGTGGCTTTGTGTGTATTATTAGGATAATAGGATTGAACTTGTTTACACCAACTGTTGGCTTAACGTGAGGTCAAAGAGCTGGCTTAAACTTAGTTAACGAGCTTATTTAAAGCTCAGATAGCATTGTAGTGAGGTGCCCCACTAACATAATACACAGACTTAGGTGACCTGTGTTGGAGTAGAATGCGTGGTGGACGTGGCTTTGCTGTGTGGCCTTTCGGCTTTCAGCCCCTTGATAACTGGCATATTGCGAAAGTCGACCTTTGTCAGCCCAGGCTATTGTTTGCAGATTGGTTGCACACTCCATAGGCTGTGAAAGACACATCTGCTGTGTTGCACAGAGAGAGAGAGAGCGGGTGAGAGACAGATAGGGGTGTCAGAAGGGGAGTAAGGGGGGGGGTGTAGAAGAGAAAGGCAAAAAGACACGGAGAGAGAAAAAGAGAGAGAAGGACGAAGTGAGGGAGCGAGGGAGGGTGAGAAGGGAGTTGTCGCTGTGCGGAGATCCACATCTCACATCTCGCACAGCCTCAGTCCATATCCAATATTTGTCTGGCCTTCACTAGCTATTTACTCTTCGCTATTTGCTTTGGTTATTTAAGTCTATTTGAGTCAGATAGAGACAATGTTACCAAAGAGCAGGCACTGTCCTCAGTTCTTTTGATAATACACCTTTTGAATGCTCTCGGCTTGTTCATTTTTCTCTTCAACTTTTATCTTTTCTTAATCCATTATGTGAGTTTTCCCCTCCCCCGTGTTGGTTTAATATTTAATTTTAGCCACTGGATTAGCTGAGGATGTATAAAAGAATTACCTAATGGTCATTATTACTAATACAGGCATAAAGCCACTGTGCCGTTATTGTTTGCTTTTCACAGTAGTGGTTTCAGTTTGCGCACAGCGTTCAGTGGAACTCTCCCCAGCCCTTTTAAATCATTCACCTCAAATAGAAACCTCTATTTGTTTAATATGCTTTTGATTGATTTAGTGATCGAGACCCGTGTGGCTAGGGCGACCCGGGAGCTCGAGGAAACAAAGGGCCTCTTTGTGCGCGGCCAGGGGAGGGGGGCCGTGGAGGAGCAGTTTGAGATTACCCGATTATTTCATATTGGCCCCGGCGAGTGTCGGTCGGTGGGCGGCTGCAGCCGCCCGCGCCCAGCCGTGAGCCGCGAGGCGCAGAAGGACTGCGGTGGCAGGCGACCACAACAGAGCCGCACCAGAGCATGCGAATGGGAACCAGAGCGCCGTGGACGGCGGCCAGAGACAGATACACAAGCCCCGTTGCACACTTGCGGTTTTTTAAGAAAGCAATTTAGTTAATGATTTCATTCTGAAAGCCTGTCATGATGCATGCGTCTGCAATTGCCAGGAAAAAAAATGAGAGAGAAAGAGAAGGGGGCGAGAGGGAGAGAGAGAAAAGAAAAGAAAGCAAAGGAGGCTGTGGGGAGGGGGAGCCAGTCGCAGACCAAGGTGTTAGTCAACATGACTACTCCTGACGACCAAAGGCCTGTGGCTGAGACGGGGATTGCATTACACACAGAGAGGGAGAGAGAGAGAGGGAGGGAGAGAGAGAGAGAGAGAGGGAGAGGGGGCCTCTCTGCTCAGTGCTGCTCAGTTCAGCTCAGCTCCCCTCCTATTGGCACTACCAGCCAGTCACCAATCATTCCACTCCTTTTTCTTCTCTCTCTCTCTCTCTCTCTCTCTTTCTCGCTTTGCTTTCTCTGTCTCTATCACTCACTGTCTCTCTCTTTCCTCCTTCTCCTCCTCCTCCTGCTTCTCTCTGAACTGGAGTTGCAAATATTTTCCAGTTTGTTGGGAACATTTTTAAGAGACTACTGTGCTGTTTCATGCGGAAGACAAGTCCAGGATGTAGCCGAGGCTCAAAGACGAGCGGTCAGACACATGGTTAGCAACATACGGGTGAGACATTTTCTGTATCAGTCAGCGACTAATCCAGTAATGTGCTGCTTCTCCGGGACAGGATGTATGTGCAGTTCAATCCCCCCCCCCACCACACACACACACACACACACACACACACACGCACACACACACAGAGACAGACACACACACACACCGCTCCGTTCAACCACGTCTGTCAGCTCCTGATTTTATTAGGCCGTGTTTCACATTCTGTTTTAGAGGGCGGGTGTCGTGCCGCTTTCTGAGCAAAACCAGCCTAGCATCGCTAAAACAGGGCCTGCACATGTCTTCTGTGAACCAGATTCCGGGGCAATTACTCAGACCAATGGCAGGGGTGCCCGTTTGCCTTTATGTTCCTTGTCTCCTGTCCTCAATTTTGTTTCGGCCGTCAATCTCCACGGTAACTTTTAACCACCTCCAAACAGACACGGGTGCCAGGCATTCATGTAAGGCTGTACTTTTTATTCAACAGCTCCCCAACACCCCCTCCCCTCCGTCTCCAAACCCACAACCAACCTGTCACTTTTCCACACACTGTTGACCATGCTTTGCTTTCAACAGGAGCGGATGAATCGGCTGCGGCGGCTCAAATCGGCAATCAATGTCAGTTTCCCCCGACATAATAAGGCTTAATCATAAATCTGTGAGGTGTGGCCAGGCTGGCCGTCCATTCATCAGGGCCTTTTACACAGCCTCATCTGGGTGGAGCAAATGAACTACCCCTGTTTTGATTTTCCAATTGACGTGTCACATGAAATGTGGCCGCCGTTAGAATACTCCCCTGTTTTTTCTCCCTCTCTTCTCTTCTGCTGTTGCTCCAGTCTTGTTTTTTTTAATTCTGTGTTCCTGAGGAGTGTAAAGGAAAAGGAGAACTAGAGAGAGGTAGAGTGTGTCCATGAGGGAGGGAGGGAGCGAGGGAGTGAAGAAAGAGAAGTGGCCTGTTTGCAGTGATATTGTATGGCATTCTCAACCAAATGAAACAGACAATGGGATAGCAGGCAGAGAAGAATGAAAGAAATGATGAAAAAAAGAAAGAATGAAGAAAATCTCTCATTAGAATTAGGGGTGGGTCTAACTGTAACTAATGAGCTGTTGTCCACCCAGGCCCAAGAATAGAGCCGCTTAATCAAAGCAGCGTTGAAGGTAATTTCCTCTTTTCCCCCCCTTCCCTCCACAGAAATCCATTTATGAGATGAGAATGAGAGGGAACAAAACTGCTTTTCTTTTCATTAGACGTTGCAAATTTTCCAATTTGGGTGACCAGTGCTGGCGAGGCTTCCTATTTTTGGAAAAGAAAGGAATTAGGATTGCCACGGAGAAAGCAGGCCACTGTGTGCGCCGACATTCCAGATGTCCATGCGGCAGTTGTACCAGCCTGAAGTTTTTTCTTTTTTTTTGGGAGGAACCCGGCTGCCAATGATGACCTCATGAGGTCTAGTCCGAAAGACTGAGCGGCCCAGTCCTCCTCCTCCCGCGGTCCCTCTGGCCAGAATAGGCCCTTCCTTTCATAATCCATTCAGTGACTCCAGTGTCCGTCTCTTCTTTCCTGTCCTTCGCAAAATTACTCCCCCATAATTAGCCATTGTTCCTGCTTTTTTGGCGAGTCGCTCCAAGTTTTTCAGGGCCCCTCTCTCTTTTCTTTCTGTTCTCTGTGGTCCCCCCTTCCCGCGTCTCCATCTCCTATATACTCATTGTATCTCTCCGTGAGACAGAACATTTTGCCCTTGCCCCCCCCCAACACACACACATACACACACACACACACACACACACACACACACACACACTCACACACTCACACACACACACATACACACACACACACACACACACACACACACACACTCACACACTCACACACACCACCACCACCAAACACTCCTTGGCATTCTCTGTTGTCTCAGTAGCGTGCTCAGCACAGACTGTGGGAGACTTTGCACTTGATTTGTTGAATCTGAACCTCTGCTGTAAACTCTTGACTGCTCTGAAGAAACTATCTTTATAAATGACAGAAAGGACCTGGCCTGAATGGCGCTTTGTTTACTGTTTTCCTAAAAGGGGGCCCCCACTATATTTCATGTGTCAGGGTTGCTTTTCTTTCCCCCAACAATGCTTGATTGTTTCCACGAAAAAAAAAAAGTCAGGTTCCACAGACAGGAGAATTCTGTATTATATTTTCCTGCCAAATTCCGATCTCTGTTTTCCTTCCCTTTCGTTCACAAAGGGCTCATAACTTACTGTCAACTGTGAGGCAAACCACAAAGCTCCACTGTTGCTCAGCAAATAGGCTGTGTTGGTTGATGGCTTGACTGGCTGTAAAGTTTGCTTAACTGCTGCGGCAGTGACAGAAGGCACTTTGGGAACTGCATCCCCCAGAAGGCCCAGACCTCTGCACGTTCAGAGAAAAGAGAGTGAGAGAGCGAGAGAGAGAGAGAGAGAGAGAGAGAGCGAAAGAGAGAGAGAGAGAGAGAGAGATGGGGGAGGGAGAGTGAGAGAGTAAGCGAGAGAGGGAAAACAACAAGCAGCTTTTTCTTGTGTCTGAGAGTTCCCCACGCCGGGCTCTTGGCTGTGAGAGTGCGAGTGAGAGAGAGACAGAGCGTAGTGTCGGCGGGACCCTGGTCAGCTCAGCACTATCTGCTTCAGCCCTGCACGCCTCTCGCTGTGGATGTGCACACAGACTCAGCCGATTTGTGATTGGGACATCAACGCTGGTGTGTGTGCTGGTGTGAGTGTTTGTGTGTGTGTGTGTGTGCACACACACTGAAGATCTAAGGAAGTGTTATGCCATCCAGCTCGGAAGCCGCGGCCGGCCGAGACAGAGGAGCCGAATCGGCGGAGAGTGCCACCCAGCTCTGCGTGTGAGTGTTTATTGACCTGTTACCAGCGAGTTGAGCCCTCGAGTGCTCTTGACCGGCGAAACGCTGTCACGCTGCCGCCAGGTTGTGCGCAGGGGCAAGGACGAGCACTGAGAGCCGCTCAGCCAATCAAAGACGGACATGTTTGTCAAAATGAAACCCTCCAAATCAGGATATTATTTCTAATAATTTACTGAGCAAAGTCATTACCGTTGCTCCTCTCAGTATCTAAAGTGGACTTTTGAAAGAGGCCGGCGTAATTTGCCCTGCAGTGCCGTTTCGAGTGAGAGTTTTTAACAGGTTTTTAAGTTGGCGTTTTTTATCCAAATTTGCATCTGGAGGGAGAGAGTGGCTAAGGAGAGGGGCTGTAATTGAGTTGATGTTTGGAGTGGGTAAGGTCAACATTGATGGAAGAACAATTTATACAAATTAATTTGGACAACTCTCAAGGTACCTTTTTGAAGTTAATACATTTCTCAAACCATCTGATGCCATTTAATGTTATTATCTATAATAGCCTTGTCCACTTCAGTGTCCGTGCATGAAATCAAAGTTTGGTTTTTATTATTTCCAAAGGCTGAATTTGCTATATGATTGAGTTATTTTCTATCATTCTTGTTGAATTCCATTTCTTTTGGTCAAGTGAGTATATTGGTCTAGGATAATGCTACAGAAAGACATTCTCTCACAGCATTATTGACATACGATTCAATTGAAAATGGAATAGAATTAGACTTGTCATTTGAAGTGCCAAGTGCTGTGTGGTTCACAAGAGGTTGGCAGCTTATTCAGAGCCAGTATTATGAGTTCATATTGTTCCTCTCTGTGGTACTCGGTCGCTTTTTTTGCGCTAACTCCATTTTGGAAGTGCTAAGGGTGGGAATATGCAGTTGCTCTCTATTGATTTTCATTTACTCAAGTCTTGTGTAGCACTGGCTGCCCCAGAGTCCCTGTGAAGTAGAGTGGAGTGTTGACTGAGAGGGGGAGAGGGAGAGGGGGGGAGAGAGAGAGAAAGAAAGAGATTGAGAGAGAGGGAGAGAGAATATGTGCTGTAGGTAGGATATCTAGCTCTTCTGAGGGGGCATAGGCACAATGGAGGGTGATAATTTAATTGTGCTAAACGGTGCCAGTAATGTAGCAGTTGGGGGCTGTCAGGTAACACCGTGTGATTATACCTCAGTAACCTCCGCTACCACCTGCCAAAGGTGAGAGAGAGAGAGAGGCCTTCTCTCTGCTTCTGTCTCCATCAGTCTCTCTTGTTTCTTCCTAGCTACAGTGTCAGAGCAGCTTTGCTACATCCTTGCTATTATTAAATTAACTAATAGGCTTCATATGGACTCTATACTGCCTGAATGAACCATTTTGGAAATGTTTGACACTTAATTTGTTGATTTTTCCCAAGAATGGTTTATTTGTTTGCTAGCATCTAGTTTTGTAGAGTCACTAAAATGGTACAAGGAGATGATAAATTCTGGACAATTTGTTTTCAGCCAGATTTTGTTTTATTAGGTTATCTTTGTATTAGCCTTTGTGCAATTACATGAAATCTCCTAAAGCAGTAAGAAAACAAATTACATTATTTATCCAGTTTTAATGGCTAAATGAAGATTTAACCATAGCATAATGATGGAAAGAGATATTATCTAAATGAAAAGCCATTTGCTGGGATTTTTCCTGTTTTAGTGCCAAGTGGCAATGATACTATTGCACAGCTATTATGCTTTGGGATAACCACAAGTACAATTTGTTGTATGCAATGCAAAACGACTAGCATGTACTGGGTTTTTTGGTCTTAAATAGTGCTTGGTGATATTTTGGCCAAATGCTCCATAAACTTACATGACTTAATGTGTTGATAATTTCACCCTGTGTTCCCAAGTCTATTTCTGAACCAGGCGTTTTCAAAATTAAAACGGAAACTTTCTGGAACTATTGACAGGCTCATTGTAGACTTTCTTTTCTTCCACATTAGTGCCGTGCATTGAAGTATGCCTCTGCGTGTATGTCTATACACGTGGGCCAGTGCATGTGTGTGCCTGTGTGTGCATGAGCATGTGTGTGTGCGTACATGTATGTGTGTGTGTATGTGTCGTGCGTGTGTGCTGTTACCCATGGAAACTTGAAGCCCTGTCATAAGCTAGGTTTTGCCATTTTCAGCTTTCCCATCATTACGCGTGTGAACAATGAGCCTCTTGTGCTTTTAACTGGGGGAGGTCTGTGCAATTACTCCTCTGTCTCTCGCACTGTTAATGTATATTATATATACAGAACATACATATATTTAACTTTTGGTGTTGATGGAAAACTAGGCTAATATTTTCCTCCTGGAATGACCTGTGCTTAGGGAGGCCTGCGTGTTGGGGTTCTGATAGGTTGAGTGTGGTTGTGTGTTCATGTGCGTGTGTGTGTGTGTGTGTGTGTGTGTGTGTGGGTGCATGCATGTGTGCTAGAGGGGCGTTACCCACTTACTTATCACCATTGTCTATAAAAGGTCAGCTGTGTGTGTGTGGTGAGGGCTTGCTGGAGTGTGGGACAGCGGGCAGAGAGTCGGAGCTTGTTACGCTGGTGGAGGAAATGGGATATCCACAGACACATGGCCTCGGTCATGAGACCTCTGAGGCCAAGCTGAGCAGTACTATGGCTGGGGAATGGGGCGGGGGGAGGTAGGGGGTGAAGATGGCTGGGGCTCCTCTAATGCTAACCAATTAAAAGGAGGTTGTTGCGTGATGAAACATTATCAGTTGCAACAATTCATGAGTCAAGGCATTCCGGGAGCCACATGAGACGCCACACAGAGAACTGAACTCTTAATCCCTTTAAATGTACTGCAATATTGTCAGCTATATATAGGGCTTTTTTTTCAACCCATGACCCCCACCCCTCCAAAGACTCTCTGCCAACACTCCCTAAACCCATCCCAGCCCACCCCTTGCTTCTCCAATCCACTCTTTTTGTAACACGGAAAAAGGCTAGCTGAGTTTCACTTACTTATTGATTAGCTGAGTTGTTTTTAGCTGTGTTGAGACATAATCTGATCATTGTTTTTGTTTGTGTGTTTGTTTATGTATGTTGCTGTAATTCTCTTGTTTACTGGGTTTTGCCTCTGTTGCCTGCACCTTTTACCGGTATTTCCTCTATATTTTTAATCACACTTTTCCAAATCAGACAGCATTACCAGTGCATATAACAGGAATAGTAATACTTGCATTTTCTTAGATCCCATTGATATTGCAGTTGCTATGCAGAGCGATTAACCAATTCTCTTCTGGTCTGACCCCAGAGGCTTCTAATGTTTGACGGGGGAGTGCAGAGTGGTAGGGGGTGGGGGTGGGTCGGGGGCTGGTGGGGTGAGGGCCCGACTGCACACAACCCCAGCACTCCTCTCCACAAGCACACCGCACCGCACAGGCAGCACTGCCCCCCCAGCCAGCTCGCCGAATAAATTATTAACTCCAGCTGACAAATACTGTTACAGTGCCCCGGCATAGATCTGTTGCATTTTCTAACAAGATTGCTGTAGACACATGTTACAGGAGGATGGAGTCAGCTCCACTCACTGCCTCTCTCTCTCTCTCTCTCTTTCTCTCTCTCTCTCTCTTTTTCTCTCTCTGCATCCCTCTCTCTCATGCCTCAGCAGTTTGACTGATGGCTGGAGACTGGGGTAAAAGTGCCTGAGAGACTGAATATTTTAGAGGTAAAATAATACCGCTTGATTTACTGTGTAATACAAAAGAAGTGCTTTGTCTCGCTTGCACTCCATTGAAGACGGGACTTGTTGTGCTGGAGGCCCAGTCTCACTGCGTCCATGAATAAGAAATGTGGCTGATTCTTGAATCGCTCCCTCCTCTTCAACTAAGATCCCCGCCCATCAACCCCCCCCTCCCCCCCTCCCCCCACACACAGATCACTCCTTGTGATCATCCACCGTCGGGTTTTGCACTCTGAACTTTGCTCTGAATTTACATTTTCAATTAGCGCCCAGAACCGTTTTTTTTTAAAGATCATTTTCAGTTTCCTGTAAGTGCAGGAAACAATTTATTGGCTGATTAAAATTGAGGGCTGGGGCTTGCTTAAGAAAACAGTACCCCGTCGCAAAAAAAAAAAAAACACCTTTAGCTTGCTCTTCATGGTTACGGACAGGCTGTGCTTGTTTGTACAGCTGCCGAAGTGCATGTGATTAGCATGGCCCGCTATTGTATGCATATTCTTTCGGCCTCTGATAACTGATCCATGTGTGTGTGGGGTGGCTGTATGTGTGCATGTACACTTCGACTGCAGACCCTTCTTCCTCTGCAATCCCCCTGTGAAACAATACCACATCTCTGAACCCACTTAATGAACTGTATTTAACAATTCATAGAGAGAGTGCCAGGCAGCTTAAGCACCCAGCCAAGTGTGCAAATTGATGGCACGTCTTCAAATGAAGTAGTCATTCTTTAGGAGATCGGAGCGCAATGCACCCTGACAGCATCATGCAACGGCCACATCCCTCATGAGCCGGGAAGCGAGAGGGCCGTGCACACGTGAGCAGATTATCTCACAGTTTGCCGTTAAAATAATCTCTCCCGGTGTCAAATTTGTTTTCATCCCCTGCCGGACCCCATGCTGCAGACTTGGCAGAGTCCAGGGGGAATAGAGGCCCGAGCACCTTGGCCTGCCATCATTACCCAGCCCCTCCCCTGTCTATCTCCCAGCTCTCGCCACGGGTAGTGGAAGGACATTATCGCGCCACAGCCCTTGACCTAGAACGCCCATGCCCTCTGTGCGTGCCAACTCGGCCAGTTGGCCATGCCAAGGCTGCAGCACCGGTGTCTCCTTGTCGGTGCCGGCGGCGGCCGCAGCAGCGAGAAATCTCAGAAATCACAGAGCAAGTGAACGCTAAACAAACGGGTTGATTAAAATGAGGGCAGTGAAATCCATAGCCCCTGGCTAATAGCAGCTCCTAAAAAGCCTGGGTGTGGAGTGCTAACATAATGTTTTCATTGCTGGATATCCAGTGCAGATAAAACAGAGAAAATGAGAGAGAGAGAGAGTGAGAGAGAGAGAGCAAATAAGAGACAGACAGACAGAGAGAGAGGAAGGGCAACAGAAAAAAGGAAGGATTATGGGTAAATTTACACTGGCTCATTCATGCCACTTCAGATCAGTAGGAACACCATATGATTCACTTATTAATACGAAGTGCATAATTAGATTAGCTGGCTCTGTATTAAACTCATTTATTGTCGGACTCAGCGTGAGAGCGGCTTTATTAATTGTGAGGAGGGAGGAATTAGCCATAAAAAGGCACAAGTTACCTCGTAAAACTGCTGTTTAAATCGGAATTAACTTCATTAGTTTTTTCTGCACCTGATATGTCAGACGGCCTCTTCATTGCAATATTCATGAAAGCGTGTGACAGATTTGTAAATTTTGTCTTCCGCCACCAGCCTGCGATTTCAAACTCTTTAATCAGGATTTATTAGCCTAGAGAAATGCTGTCGTGCTAAAACGTTAATTATTTGCTAATTTCAAGTGAGAGAGGGAGAAAGGAGGGGGAAAAAGACGAGAAAAGCTTGGCCAATTTTACATGAGTACTTGTTGCTTGAAATAAATCAATTTACCATCCGCAATGGATTGTACATCCATTTTTACTATGCGTCATTTTTTTAGAACCTTGATAAATTGACCACACATTTTTTATACTAATCTCTATAAGCATAAATTGTAAACTTCAATTAATTAGTGCTTTGCTAGTTCTTTTCACAGTAGGAGGGTGGTGATGTTGGGGTCTGTGTGGCAGGGCTGTGAGAAACGCCTTTGCTCAGCGGTGGTTGTGGGATGGGGGTGGGGATGTGTGGGGACACCGGTCCGCTGCTGCATGGGTTCTTTAATGAGAGTGTGTTATGTAGTATGCTAACCCTCTTAGCGCAGTAATCATGTGCAGGGTGGAGGATTGGGCTTGCCCTAGGCACCACTCCAACCCAGGCTCAGCACGTCCATTTACATTAAACAAAGGATTAAGAGGGACCTCCTTGCCCACTTGCATCCCAGCTGCAGATAACCATTGATAGGATCTCGGAAAACTTTTGATTTGCCTCCAACGCGGAGTCAGTCGGGAGCCCAGTCCAGGATGCCGTCCAACAGCATGTGTTCATGGCTCTCGCGCTACATGCTTCCACCAGATTGGCAATAAGCACATCGACTGGCACTGGCCACTGCTCTGTTTTCCTTTCACATGCTCGGAATGGTCTGTGTTTGTTATTATTGTGTGTGATCACATAATTCATCCAGTTTGTTTTTTTCGTATGGGCAAGTCAATTACGCAAATGCAATAAGTTGGGTTCAAGAAGTCAATCGTTTGCTGAACTTGTCATAACTCTCCCAGTTCTTGACCTCCCTTGCCTCCTGTGTGTTTTGCCCCTTGCAGCAGAATAATGTCTTCCAAACAAGCAACCTCCCCGTTCGCCTCTGCCCCTGACGGCGACGACGCCATGATGAGCCAGGACCGGCTGGCCTGGGAGAAGGAGGAGGGTGCCGCCGCCATGGCCATAGCCCCAGACGGCCTCCTGCCCCTGCCCAACCTGCTGCACGGCAAAGGCCACCCCGAGGAACTGCCCCCTATCAGCAGCGTGCCGCCGGAGGCCGACTGGGACAATCTGCTGTCAGCCCAGCAGCGCATGGTGAGTGACCAGACGAGAAGCTCCATCTCACCGCTCGCCTCCATCATCAGATGACCACACCAGCACGTGCCCAACACACATCTCCACTTAGCACTACTCACTGCTTTACATACAAAGTCATTTGTCATCCGCCTCATCATTCTTATTCCACTTTAAGTAGTTTGAAAGTGACAAGTGACTATTTTTCGAACTAGTTTTTCTGATCCACTTTGACGCTGAGGGGGGGTGGAGGAAGGTGGATTGTCTGGGTTGAGGCAACTCAGCTGCAGTCTTTTGTCCATGTCTGATTTTTCACCCTTGCACCTCGGCAAAGACTTTTCATGACTTTCACCGCTGCACCTGGCCCCATAGCAAGACACAAACTGAGAACACATTTTACTGTCTACTCTCTTCCTTTCTCCTCTCTCTCTCTCTCTCTCTCTCTCTCTCTCTCTCTCTCTCTGTCACACACACACACACACACAGACATGCACACACTCCTCTTTTCC
Organism: Alosa pseudoharengus; assembly: GCF_046254945.1. NCBI lineage: Eukaryota > Metazoa > Chordata > Actinopteri > Clupeiformes > Clupeidae > Alosa > Alosa pseudoharengus. The sequence goes on along the minus strand of NW_027468630.1, from coordinate 35,675,331 downwards.
TCTGTTGCTTACACAGACTCGCCACAACAAAGTCAGCTCTCAACACTTGGTCACGAGGCGCTGTGGAGACACAGGCCCCCAGTGCTGAGGAATCTCCCTCCCAAGGACATGGTCGGAACAGAGCCTCCGGAACAATCTCAATGAAGACTTAAGACCTTGCGTCGTGCCAAGCACTTGTCTTTGAAGTTTAAGCCCTCACAAGTGTCTTGAGATCATCCGCACTATAAAAAAGCCAGGGAGAACAACGTATTGAATTGCATTTCACGTCAGACACATTTTATGAATCTATAAATAGTGAAACAATACAGCAGGGGGAACAAAGTCCTTGAGACTACTCGTGTGTGTGTGTGTGTGTGTGTGTGTGTGTGTGTGTGTGTGTGTGTGCAGACCTGATCCCATTTGGGCGGTCTCCCTTCTCTGGATGTCCCAGTAGACCATAAGGCAATGGGCCTGGACACAGTCCCGACAGCCTCTCATTGTGCCGGGCAAGAGCGAGTTCTCTATGCCTCTTCTCTCCCTCCTCCTCCTCCTCCTCCTCCTGCTCTTCCTCCATGGCTGTGTAATGCTGTGAAGCCCATGGGGTCCTCAGCTCTGTAGGGGTGGGGTCTGGAGCACCCAACCCATTTACTGGTTATAATTAGGCAGGAGAAGGCCACTGATATCTCCACATGCACAGCAGTGGGCCTGGGAACGCCACCACCACCACCACCACCACCACCACCACCACCACCACCACCGCCACCACCACTGCCACCACCCAAATCCAATCATCTGGCTTTGCGATGCAGGGGGTGAGGGGTGGGTGGTGGTGGAGGGGGTTGGGGATGGTGGTTGTCACTTGAATGCATAAAGGCGTTTGTTCCCACCATTGCAACATGGTGGAAACATCTCCACAATGTTTCCACAATGCTGAAGATTAGGGGGATTTGGAGATGATGGACGACTGTTGGTGTTTGTACAAGTGTTTGCGTGTGAGTGTGTGTGTGTGTGTGTGTTTCTGTGTGTGTGTGTATGTGTGTGTGTGTGATGTGTGGTGGACACGCACATATTGGGGGCATGGACATGCGTGTTGTAGGCCTTTGAGGGAGAGAGCGAAGGAGAGAGAGAGAGAGCGAGGGAGTGAGTGAGCGTTTGAGGAGGAGTCCGTCTTTGATGTGCTCGTGGAGGGGGGAGAGGCAGCACAGGCACTTCTGGGCTGAAGAGAAAGAGGCAGGTGGTTCGGGGGGGAAGACAGACGGGGGCCCTCTACCACAGAGGGTTAGCTGCTCCTCAAGACTGCAGTCTAAGACCCCCCCCCCCACCACCACCACCACCACACACACACACACACACACACACACACCAGGACGGCTCCTTTGTCCTGGCCCGCTTTGTGCATCAGCTGGGTGGCCTCCTCTCCTCTCCGCCCCTGTCTCACATGTAAATGTGGACAGGAGTATTGCTCAGGTGGTCCGGCGCTCGCCAGCGTCCCCATCTTAATTGGACGACAGCATGATTAGCATGATTGGAGAGGCTGTTCTCATTTTTTTCTTTTTATATGTCGGGTCTTTCTTTCAGATAAAGAATTTCTCCACATTGTCTGTCAGTGCGCGCCACAATCACTCCACATCCTCTCCATGTAATGAGTGAAACCTTATGAAAAGTTAATTCTCTTCATTTGATCTCTGAGTGTGGATGCTTGTGTTGCATTTGCATATGTTAATGAGGCTTGTTGTGCCGGCCCAGCTGCACTGTGTCTAAAAGCACTGTGCAGTGCGATTCCTTGTTGCACGAATAACATGACAAATATCTGTGCTTTGTTACATATTTCAGTACTATATAAGTATTATATGTTCATAAATTGTAAATAAATCAAACACGTTTAAGGAGTTTTCTTAATTATACTTTAAATATTCTGTCTAATCTTCCAAAAAAAAGTAAGAAAAAACAGGTGTTCAGAGGCTCTAGGAGGGAGGGGCAGTCAGTGAAGGACAAATAAGATGACAGAGAACTTCAGAAAGAGAGAGAGAGAGAGAGAGAGAGAGAGAGAGAGCACTGTATTGACAGAGAGAGCAACGGAGAGATTGACTGGGTGTATTACACAGGAGGGAAGAGGGTGAGAGCAGGAGAGAAGAGGCCCGGGTGTGAGTCCTCCCTACATCCATTGATTGCTCTCCTCCATGCCTCTGCTGTGTGTGTGTGTGTGTGTGTGTGTGTGTGTGTGTGTGTGTGTGTGTGTGTGTGTGTGTGGACTGTGCCCTGAGCCAGTGCCAGGAGATTACCCGGCGCCACTCTGCACCCAGCAAGCACCCTCCAGCTCCACCCGACCTCCCCCATGCCCACCGTCCTTCACTCACTCACTCACTCTCCACCTCTCTCTCTGCCCAGACCTCAGCTAGCACACCAGCAGGCCCTAGGGGAGTAAGACAGAGAAAGAGAGAAAGGTAGAAAGTGAGAGAGAGAGAGAGAGAGAGAGAGACTCCAGTAGCCCCCAAACCTGCTCAGCTTTTCTACCCTCTCTCCTCTCCCTCTTCCTCTCTCCTCCTACCCTTTCTCTCTTCCTTTCTTGTGGTACTTGGCATTCCTGCGTGTTTATGGGGATTATCAGTCCCATGGCCCTCTTCACATCCCACCCCATACAGAGCCCTTC
>NW_027468630.1:35660202-35667702 GCF_046254945.1 Alosa pseudoharengus | reverse complement strand
TCTCCCCGGCGATGCGGTTAATTAAATGTGTATCGCTGGTGTGGGTTCACTGCTCTCAAATTGAATAAAAGCCTATTAGGGGTGGACGGCCGAGTTAGCTTAACTGGCCATCGTCCTGCTCTCTGCCTGAACCCAGTGGCTGACCACCTCCCTAACCCCCTCCACCCACCACTACCACACACACACACTTCCTTTCGTCCCTCTCCAACACCCACCCCCCTCCACCCCCACATACACACACTCATCACATACACACCCCACATACACACACACACACACACACACACACTTGCCACTTTCTAACAGGTTCTTAAAGTGCTCTAAGTGCCTGTGACTGCTGTAATGAATGAAAATACCCTTCCCGCACCCGGCCCGGCGGCCGCAGCACAGCCTGAATAGTCACCTTGGCCATAAAAGCCCAGCACCGCCACCACTTGTGTCCGCTGTTTATTTACTGTGTATTGTAAATGTGTCATTTATGGACTGCTCTTGCGACAGTGCTTGTCATGAGTTAAAAATGTTGATGTCGGGCCCAATGGTGGAGGCGGGCGCGATTCGGCTGGGGTTGAGAAACTAAATAAATAAAAAATGTTTGCCTCTGTTGTAAAGATCCAAGGTGACCTTGGTTGGATTCGTTGGCAATTAGGCCCGCTTTATGTAATGCACCAAAGTAATAATCAATAGAGAAGTGAGCTGTGTTTGAAAGCTCCCCGCAGGTGAATGGATCATTATTTGTTTATGATCCTCTTTGTTTTGTTCAAATTGCCACTGAATTTAGCCCTGAAGCTTTTTACTGCATTTGATGCCCCAGATCCCTTCTGCTCTGCTCTATCACATTTGCTCAACAATGTCTACATTTGCTGATCTCAATTAAGAAAAGAGAGCTTAATGCAACATGCATGGCGATATTTATTTAAACACGCTACAATGCCTGTCAGGACAAGCTTCAGGAAATGATACAAAAAGCCTCTAAATCAAACATTTGGTATTTTCGCTGCCTCCTAATTTGAAGTGCTGTGGGCAATTTAGCCCTTGCTCGGCCCACTAAAGAGCTTGCTGGCGTCCACCCGCTCGGGCATCAGGAAGGCACTCCTGGTGCCAACTTAGTCAGCAGTCTTGCATTGCCAGGAGTGGTGGCTGGGCTGGCTGCGTGTAAAAGCTTGTTATCTGCTAATCCATGCTTAGACCCTGGCCAGTCTGAATTACGCCATTGCATGTTTCAGTCAGAAATGTGGCGGGCAGGGATTTGGGGGCCGGGGCCCTGGGGCCAGGGGAGGACAGGACGGCTCCGTGTTGCGCCGCCAGGGCCTCCTCTGAGAGGAGAACCATCTCGTGTATAATATTACACCCGCAGTGGCACGGGGCTGCATCCTTACAAGCGTTTGGCTATTGATTTACAGAATGCCCCAAGTGAAACTTGATTTGGTGTGATTTTGTTGGGACAGGAACTCTGTTTGTGTTCCCTGTAATTGACAGGGCTGCTCTGGAGCCCTGTGTGAAACACACTCAAATATGCCAAGTGTCCCTTTGGAGGAACAGGTGGGCCGGGGTGTCCCTGTCCAGGGAGAAATGCGCCACCCTGAATGACCTGACCCCATGGGACGGGTGGGAGCAGGGGGGTGTAGGCGAGCTCGAGCAGTTGTTAATGTGGCAGGGTGAGGACTTTCTCCCAAGTGGTAACCTTAGCCCTGCACAGAGAGAGAGAGAGAGAGAGAGAGAGAGAGAGAGAGAGAGAGGGGGAGGGGGAGCGAGAGAGAGAGAGGGGGAGCAAGGAATCGAGGGATAGACGGAGGGGCAGAGAAGAGAAGAGAAGGGAGCGATGGAAAGGAGGCGGATCTGGGGTCTCATTCGCTCCGGAGGGTTCGATCACACCTGGAGCCCCAGTAGGGCCAGGGGACTGAGCTACGGCTAATGGCTTTACCGGTGGACACCGGGGGAGGGCTTCTGTGTGTGTGTGTGTGTGTGTGTGTGTGTGTGTGTGTGTGTGTGTGTGTGTGTGTGTGTCTCAGAGCGAGGGATAGGGAGGGGGATGCTCTACATGTCAGATGTGCCCTGTGTGAGAGGAGTAAGCGAGGGAGAGAGAGGAGGAGGAGGAGGAGGGAGGAAGAGGTGGTGTAGGTATTTAAAGAGCCCTCCTGGAACACACACGTTTCAGCAGCAGGTGAGCACACTCCTCCCACAGGGATTTCCCTCCAAACAGTAAAGGTGTCTGTGCAGCTGTTTGTGTGTGTGTGTTTGTGTGTGTGTGTGTGTGTGTGTGTGTGTGTGTGTGTGTGTGTGTGTGTGCCTGGTAGTGCTCTGGGTGTGTTCTGTCATTCTCTCTTTCTCTCTCTTCAATCTTTCCCATATCTTCCAACATTTTATATGGACCTCCAGTCCAACAATCCTGTGAGGGATTCTTCTGTCTTATCGGTGTCTCGGTCAGCATCACATATCCCCACTATTTATCAAGAGCTCTATCTTCAGCCCACTGTCCATTGGTCCAGCACTCCTCTATACATAGAGTCCCCCTACTTAATATTGGGCATTGGCTACTTATGTGTCCTTTAGTGGGTCGAGGAGATGGGCTGATGGGTGGGAAGAGAATGTGGAGGTTGTGGGGAGCTATGTTAAGAGACAGCGCAAGGCCTCTCGCTGGCTCTCTGCTCTTTTACGATGCTGTTAAAAGGCTTGCTGTCAGGAAGAGCACGCTGGGGAAGCGCTGGGCACGGGGGCCGCCCTGTCATCTGCCCTGTTTTATCTCCCCTAATTAATATGAATCTTTGTTATAATTACGTGTGCTGCTGGCTCCTGCCAGCCATGCAAATGCATGTGTGTGTGTGTGTATGTGTGTGTGTATGTGTGTGTGTATGTGTGTGTGTGTGTGTGATGCATATGTGATGAGGCCTGAGACCTGAGACCCCTCGGCCCTTTTTAATTTGTTGGCCACCGGCTGGTTTGAACCTGAGATTTTGGAGGCGCACTTCAAACACAGGACTCTTCCCTTTCTCTCCTTTCCCCCTCTCTCTCTATCTCTCTCTCTCTTTCTCCATCTATCTCTCCCTCTCTCAGTCCACCAGTCCCTGAGGCAGCACTCACTGGCCAAACATCAGTCAGTCGACCCCTCGTTTTTTTCTCTCTCTTTTCCCCCTCCTCCTCTCCTCTTCTCTCCTCTTCTCTCCTCTTCTCTTCTCTTCCTCTAATAACGCTCGGGTTTGCCCAACTTTGACTCCAGCCACCTGTCCACTTGGATGAATGGGATGGGTTTAATTAGGACATGTGTAAAACTGCATGTGTGAACATGTGTCTAGTGTGTGTGTGTGAGAGTGAGAGAGAGAGGGAGGGAGAGGGGGGGAGAAAGAAGAAAGTAAAAAGAGGAAACGTGTACAGTGTGTGTGTGTGTGTGTGTGTGTTGACTGACAGAGATGGGTAGAGACAGAAAAAAATGAGAGAGGTAGAGTGTGAGGTAAAATGTGTGTGTGTGTGTGTGTGTGTGCGCGCCTATCAATCCATGGCCCAGTGCTCGGCCAAGTGCCCTCGCTCTCTTCCTCTCTCCCTCTCTCTTTCCCTCTCTCCCTCTCTCTCTCTCTCTGGTCTGTCACTTTGGTTTGAATAGGTAATGTGCAGTGCTGCTCGGGCTGAGGAGACATGACTTGGAAATGCTTGTTAGGACACATGATCAAAAGCCGCTCTCTCTTCTCTGCCAATCAAGCCTCATGTCACCCCGTGAAGCAGGCGCTAAAGAGATTTTTTCGGCTGTGCACCGTGGGCAGTCTGCCAGACTGACGTGCTAAACTTCTCCCCTTTTTCTCTGGCCCCCCACCCACCCAACTCCCCCCACACTAAGAGATAGCCGGCTGGCTGACCAGTCGAATGGCCTTCCTCTCCCCGACTCCTCAACCGCACTCACTCTGTTGCTGGAGAGCTGCCTGGCCACCCCTCTGACAGAGATGAGAGACCCTCTAAATAAAGCTGACAAAATACTGGGGGCTGAAACATCCACACACACACACACACACACACACACACACACACACACACTTTCTCATCTACACTGACACTGACGTTGGATAAATACAGCCCACTTTAGTTATGGCTTTACAACTCTCTCTATAACAGCGAGCATCCCACTGTCCTCTCCAGCGCCGGTGTCTCTCACAACACAGAGGCACTCAGCGGGGCTTCTGACCACTGTCAATCTCTCGCTCTCTCTTTTTCTCTCTCTCTCTCTCTCTATCACCCTCTCTCTCACCATCTCACTCTCTCTTTTCAGATGACAAAACAAGCAGCTGCTGTTTTTTTCAATGTGCCATTCTTTCCCCCCGCGTCCGGATCACCTTCCCTCTTCTCATATTCCGATTAGTCAACAGTAGCAACTGCTCCGGGAGCATTCCAGGAGCCATCTTCCCCGCTCTCAGCTGTTGACTCTGTCCCCCCTCTGTGTTCCACCGGAGCACAACGCCTCCATTGTACGCCCCCCTCCCTCCTCCTCCTCTCCTCGGTCACCTCCTCCTCCTCCTGCTCCCCCCTCCTCGCTTAGTCCACCACCACCTCTCGTCCCATGGCTGGAACTCCCTCCCTCCCTGATAGGAGGAAGTGGGTGTCTTAGGGAGACGACCCAAAGCCAGGGCCCCAAACAGAAGCCTGTTTGTCCTCAGACCTCCTCTCCTCATAGGTGCATCTCTCCTCGGCCAGGGAAGTCTGCTAGCTCTCTCTCTCTCTCTCTCTCTCTCTCTCTCTCTCTCTCTCTCTCTCTCCCTCTGTCTCTCTCTCTCTCTCTCTCTCTTTCTCTCCCGTTCTCTTTCAGAACACTACTCAGTCTGAGTTCACACGGTCAGCATGGGCTATCTCTCTCTCGCTCTATTTCTCAAAGAGTTCTCAGAGTGTGGTAGTCCCTCTGTAGTCACAGAGGGGGAGAAAAGCAACCTGCATTTCAACCGTAGTTCACAGAGTGTGCGTTTTGTACAGATACGAGATGTGATGCTGTTGTCCTGGAGTTGGCGGTATGGAAAGGCAGTGGTGGAGGGGGGGTGGGGGGTGCTTAGTGTTTTAATTAGCTCTCTGCTTTATGTTGGCGCTTCATGTTTGGAGCAGAACAGTTGTGGGGGTGAAATGCTGACACACAAGAAAGCACGGAGCCATTAATGCTCCTAAATCTGTCATTGTGCTATGGGGGCCCGCATGTGGAAATGGCAGGGCCCTTTATGTAGATTAAAATGACTGGGATCAGCAACACACTCATGGCCCTGCCCGGGGTAAGGTGGCAACTCACAGGCGTGGGGAGGTCTCCCTGTGTGTGTGTGTGTGTGTGTGTGTGTGTGTGTGTGTGTGTGTGTGTGTGTGTGTGTGTGTGTGTGTGTGTATGTGTGTGTGTGTGTGTGTGTCTGTGTCTGTGTGTGTCTGTGTGGGCCAGACCCCCCCCCCTCGCCCTGCGAACCGCTCAGAATGATCGTGCCCTCTTCCTTGGTGTTCATTTCCCAGGCATTCTGTGCGCATAACTGGACAAAAGAGACGGTGTCATCTGACCGCGATCAAAATAGTGTCAATGTAAGTCACACCGTGGCCACAGACAGCTCGGATGGACAGCTAATGATTTCAGCGCGCATAGCAGCCCTGCTTTATAAGCCATCCTGTAACATGCGTCAACCAGAGAATACACTTAACAGCTCCGACATGGAACATGACAACAAACAAGATTCCTCCTATTAGCCTAGTTTCATTGTGTTCTTTCCTTCCCTCTCAGGAAAGTGCATATGAATATTTTACACAACACCTTTGATGGCTGTGTCGTGAACAAAGAGACTGCTTTATCATCAAACAAAATCAAACAAACAAATCTCTCTTGTTCTTTCTCATGTTCTTGTTCTCTTTGCTGTGTGTTGGGTGATGTTTCATGCGTGCCAAGAGGTGGGATGGGGATGTCAGCAGACACAGATGGAAACGTGGTTTATTGCGCTGCGGCGCTGGAGAGCTGATGAGTATAATTATTCGGCGAAGGCCATCTCTCTTTGGGAGTGGCCCTCGTATAATTTTAAAGTCTGAGGAGGTCGAGTGGTTAATATGCCTTGAGACCCTTCCATCCGATGTATGTCATGAAGTTTCAATGATATGTTGAAGTTATGGGTTTGGATTATAATTAATTATGGCGCCGCTGGAATGAGATTTTTTTTTTTTTTGCTGCACCTCCAGCACCACTTGTCATAATGTCGCAATTAGTAATTCGGGGAGCTGGGGGCTCTTCACGCTCCCCTGCACGAGGCTCAAGTGCCTTTCGCTAGAGCTACCTCTCTCCACTGGTCTTGGGCTGAATCTTTTACCCACAATGTGTGAGTGAGTATGTGTGTGTGTGTGTGTGTGTGTGTGTGTATGTCTGTGTGTGTGTGTGTAAGTGAGTGAGTGAGTGAGTGAGTGAGCTCACCCGGTTTATATTCCCCTACAAGTACTGCACTCACTTCAGCCTGACATCTTAGGATGTAGAGGGTCAGAACTGGAGAAAGATAGAAGGAGAAAGAAAGAGAGAGAGAGAGAGAGAGAGAGAGAGAGAGAGAGAGAGAGAGAGAGAGAGAGAGAGAGAGAGAGGAAGAGGCCAGCATCTCGGTGTGAAACCTGAAGGCAATCGTCCTTTCACGCAGCATGGCGCAGCTCCTGTGGCTCTGTGTCAGAGAGAGGGAGAGGGGGAACTGGCTCATTCAAAGGAAAATACGGGAGCCATTGTTGCCGGACAGTTCTGGAACAATGGGGCATTGAGGCGCTTAGCTGTAGGCCAGCAAGGGGACTTCCTAGAAACTGGAATTCTTAACCTTTTGAAGTGCTATGGTTACTGCTCCATCTCTCCTCAGGCAACCTAAATATCATGATGGATAAACCTCTTTTATGTGCTCTCCCTCCACCCAGTTTTTTTCTGCAAAAAAAGGAAAGATAGAATATAATAATAGCCTGAATGAATAACAGATGGGATTGTTAAGTTTTTGCAGTCGGGAGGTCTTACATCCCAGCCTCTGAGACCTTGGCTCGCAGTCTGACTTTTGTGTGACTGGAAAGGAACAGTAGCTGGCGGTTTGGAGGGCCTTGTGTGTGTGTGGTTGTGTGTGTGTGTGCATGTGTGTGTGTGTGTGTTCCCAACATGTGTGGTGATTGGGGGGCTACAGCTGCATGCAAACTGTTATGTGGAACAGAGAATGGAGGTCGGCGGCTAAAAATAGTGACCTTTGGACTGTGAGTGTGCGAGAGCTGAACCCTGACATGGGTAAACAGAGCTGACTGCACAGGACCATAAACATCTTTAATTGCTTCTCCGTAAAAAGTGAGAATGTCAGGGACAGGCAACAGAAAATGCGCCTCCTTAATTAGACAAATGAATCGCGAAAGGGAAACCATTCCCCGTTTTATTTCTTTTTCGCAGTTTGCACTCCCAGTACATTACGAAAATAACTTTATGTGAAGTAATGTCCCTACCTCTACAAACAGACTTTAACGATAATTATTGATCGTGAATAATGTCTGTCCTTAATGTATATTTTT
>NW_027468630.1:35640202-35655202 GCF_046254945.1 Alosa pseudoharengus | reverse complement strand
GTGGTCCGCTGACTGACTGCCTCTGATTACGCTGCACTTGCCACCCCCACTTTAATTTGGAGGAGAGAACACAATCATGTGTAAAAGACACGCATCCCTTTTTCCCAGGCGGCTGGGCTGGGCTGGGCTGGGCAGGGAAGGGCAGGGCGAGGCGGGCACAGGCCTAAGCGGGCAGATGCTCGACTGGCGAAAGCGCGGAGGGTTTGCACACAGACAATAGTGGCAATTTTGGGGGGAGGATGGGCAGAATGGGGGGTGGGGGTGGAGGTATCTTCAGCTGGGCAGAGGAGAGGGCGTGAGAGGGCCTCCTCTATCTTCATGGTGGATTTAATGTGTGTGGGGTGGGTGAGTGAGAGGGTGTCTGGCATAGACAAGCAATTCCTCTTGGAGAGAGGAAAGGGGTAGTGGGGGGTTAGCAGTGGGGATGGGGGGTGAGGGTTCCGATGACCATGTGAGGGCCCGAGCCCTCTGGCAGATGTGTTGGCAGAGTGCCACTGGGCACGGCTCATTGGGATGGGAGTGTGCTCACAGAAAGCACATCTTCAAGGGAGAGGGAACAAAGCCTCAGGAGAAGGGTTGGAGGAGAAGGGCACGCAAAAAAAGAAACGTGCAGTAAACCGATCCCTGGAGCATGAGACCGCAGGCTACTTTGGGTAGAAATCTACAGAAATCTGATATTTCAATTGTGATTTTAAAGATGCAGTCTGTTATTCAGCTGTGGTTGTGCGTAAAGGTTGTGGATATTTGAGCTCAACAGCCAATCAACTTGTTCTCCTCCCTTCAGTATTCTTGAAGCAAGCATGTGTGTTAATGGGCTTGGATTGTTTATGGCTTTTGTTTTTATGGATTGTTATTTTTTGCTGCAAACACTGAACGGGCAGCTAGAGGTTCGTGAGGAACAATCTGGCAAGAGGTGTATAGGATCAGAATCACGGACTACACCTTTAACTGATAGTCCTACATCACCACGCCAGTATGTAAGCCAGCCAGAGCTATTAAAATACAGGTCATGGTAATGCATCAAATGCTCAATCTTATTGCCATGATAGCTTATTCAATGGCATGTGAGTTAATAGGCTCTTTGGCAATTTTCCAGGGCCAATCATGACTGTCTTTCTAGTTGTAGATAACATCACCACACAGATAGTCCAAGGAAGGATTGTTTATGGTCCATTTCAAATTCTAATTGACAAGATTTGATTTGCCTATTAGTGTATTTATTTGTGTTGTTTGGACTCTGCTCAGCCATTTGAAGGTTGATGTGGTTGCCATTGATGTCCTTGATCGAAGCGTGTCTTTTTGGTGTATGTTATCACCACCATGGTGGTAATAAAAGTTTCAATTAGCTGTAAGCCCTGCTCACCTGAAAGTGTTTGTGTCTGTATTAGCAGTAACTAGAAAATCAGAAAACCACATAACACACATAAAAACAACACTACAAAAATAATGATTTCAGCAAAATTATAATAATGTTGCCACAGAACTTAACAACAAGCCTGAGGATCAGTGTTATTTCCTGCATCCAATAAAAATACAAGTCTGGCAAGCACTAGACCGGGATTGCACTCACCTGTTCCTGTGTGTGTGCGTACGCATGTGAGTGTGTTTGTGTGTGTGTGTGTGTGTGTGTGTGTGTGTGTGTGTGTGTGTGTGTGTGTGTGTGTGTGTGTGTGTGTGTGTGTGTGTGTGTGTTTCACTGTTGTGGTTTCTGTCAGACACAGAAGTTTGGCAGTGGGCTTAGCCCGGTGATGAGAGCTGAGTGTGTACCAAAACAAGATCACAAGAAAAAAAACTTTCGCCTTCGTGCAGATTTATGAGCCGTCTTGTGTTCGCTCTGCTCTTGAAACGCTCCTTTAAAGAGCCAGGATTAATCTGGCTGTTCCATCTTTGCTCTAGGTGTCTTTTTGCACAGTCTCCAGCTCGCCCACATTGCGAAGATGATAGCGTCGCTCTGCCAACAAGCTGTGTACCCGAGATCAGGAGAGCAGATAGGAGCTAAGTGTATCGTCGACATAATGGGTATTGTCAGCTCGCGTGTCGGCAGAAGCTGTATGTGGTTTGGCTGGAGTGCTGCGCAGGCCTGTTTCCAATACGCCACTCACCATGGCCCCGACACAACAGAGCTCTCTCTCTCTCTCATCCCGCACGGACGCTCACAATGGCTGCATGACTGTAATGTCATTTACAGTGTCAGGGGCTTTGGCTTTGTCAGGGAAGAAGAGGTTGGAGTAAGTGGGGAGGGTGGAGTGGGGGGGGGGGGGGTGGATAAATAGATCACAGAGTGGAGAGCTATTTTCCACCCTGTCGTGATATGTAGCCGTGCGATAATCCGCTTGTTTTGACAGGGTGGATGTCTGGAATGGGGCTGGAGGTGCTGCTGTGTGGAGGGAGAGAGCTGTGCCTGGCGTGAGGGGCGCTTACGCGGTCTCGCGGGCAGAGCTCAGGGCTCGGGGCATGGAGGCTGGCATCGGGGCTGGCGGGGGGGGGGGGGGGGGGGGCTCCTGTCCTGGGTGTACGTTTGTTATGTGCAGTTTTCTCTCTCTCTGCAAATGGTTCGATGACACGGAGTGGCAAGGAGTGCTTGTATCGCTCTTTCTTTCTCTCCCATTTCTATTCTTTCTTTTTTTCTCTCCTTTTCCTTCTTTGCTCTATTTTATCTCCCTCTCTCTCTCTCTCTCTCTCTTTCTGTCTCTCTCTTCATTCTCAGTTCTTATAGACACAGAGACTTGATAGACATTGAGAGTCTAGGACTCCAGAGCTCTGCAGTGTTGGGGCTTGGGCCAAGTGTGCCTGCTCTCCCCAGAGCGGTGTCTCTCCTCTGGGCCAGCTGCCCCTGAGCCCGGCCTGCTGATGGTCCGGTGGGGGCCGGAGTTCCGCGGCTTAGCCGTCTGTCACGCGGACCTTGGGAAAATGTAAATAAGAGGCAGATAACAGCTATTGTTTTCATTACATTCTCGTCCAGGCTGAACCCCCCCAGCCCACCCCACCTCCTCCCAGTCTCCTTCACCCCTCTCGGCATGCAGTGCTTTATCTCTCTGGAGAGGGAGGAGGAGGAGGACGGGGCAGGCGGGAGATTTGGGGCCCCTCTCAGGGAAACAACAATAAAGTCAATGGGATTCTTTATTTATCTAGTCGCTGTTTCCCTCTGACAGCTTTGTGTGAACCCGAGGGTCTATCCGACTGCTTCACACTCTCTGTCCCTGTTTCCTGCCATTGGCCTCAGGGTCTCTCTAATTCGCCTTTATATGAACAATAGACTTGGCTTTATTAAATATTACTGTAAATATAGACTGCCGTCATGACAAATATAATTGGATTGGCTTTATAGATCTCTTGGCAAGGAGATCGCCAGGGCTTTGAGGACCATGGTTTGAGTTTGGATTTCTATGTTCTCAATCTCAAAATAATGTGCCCCAACAGCAGTGTCTGAGTGTAGTGGTGTAAAAATGCAGTCTGCCTACTAAGACAAGAGGAATTATTATTGAGCTGATGCTAAGCAGGTTTTCACAGACATTTATATGTTCTCAAGAGAAGAGAGAATGGAATTTGAAAAATTGCGTATGAAAAAAAAAAAGCCAATTATTCATCAGGAGTCCCCTTAAAAATATCTCAGTCTTTATATGGGCATTTTAAAACAATCCAGCGGACTGGCTCATTAGTCCTATGCTGTACTTAAGCAGTGCGTATGAAATTAAAACAGTGATATATCAAAAAGCTGTCTTCAGAGCGAGCTGTGCTTATGTGTGTCTGTGTGTTCATAGTCACTCATCAAGTTATTTTATACACAAAGACAGGATATTAGTCATCCAGGTAAAGGGGGATTACATATATAAAAAAATCACATGCACACACACACTCACACACACACACACACACACACACACACACACACACACACACACACACAAAAATGAAAGAGTGATTCTCTGGCACATTCCAGCTGTAGTGTGTGTGATGTTGGAGGGTCTTGGCAGACCGTGTCTGGCCCAGGGTGGAAGCACAGGTCTGGAGGAGTGGAGCGAGAAGAGAGAGAGAGAGAGAGAGAGAGAGAGAGAGAGAAGGAGGAAGAGAGAGAGAGAGGGAGCGTCCATCCTCAGGGAGGGAGAGTGGAGCTGAATGGGAGCTGGCACCACATTATCTCCAACAGTTGGTGCATTCCTTAATGATCAAGTGCTGGAGCAGCATCTGTGCTGTGTGTTTGTGTGTGTGTGTGTGTGTGTGTGTGTGTGTGTGTGTGTGTGTATGCATCTGTCTTGGAGTGTCTGTATTTAGGTGTGTTACTGTCTAATAAGTTTGTGTGTGTGTGTGTACAGTATGTGTCTGTGTGTGTGTGTGTGTGTGTGTGTGTGTGTGTGTGTGTGTGTGTGAGAGAGAGCACCCTGAGTGGAAAGATGAGAAAGTCTTCCCTAGCATGTCTGACCCTCCCAGGACAGCTCCACAGCAGCAGTCCTTGCCTCCAAGCTGTGCCATAAAAGGAAGTGTCTCTTTTTACTGCCGTCGGTCGGGGGGGGAAGAATGCGGGTTCTGCTGCTGTTTGTTGTGCCTCCCGTATGTGGGTCATTATCACAATGTGTCTGTGTGTTTGTTGTTGTCTTCATTGAAGTGTGTATATGTGTGTGTATTTGTTATTGGTGGGAGTGAGTTGTCCGTGTGTCTGTGTGTGTGTGTATGTGTGTGTGTGTGTGTGTGTGTGTGTGTGTGTGTGTGTGTGTGTGTGTGTGTGTGTGTGTGTGTGTGTTTGTGTTGGAGGGGATAGGGGTGTCTGTAAGGAAGAGGAAACACTTTCACTCCAGGGCAGGGCTTGCGAGTCGGGCCAGTCTCTGGGCCTGTGAACAGCCTGCCAGACAGCGGGGAGTTAACGCTCACACGTACACACACACACACACACACACACACACACACACACACACACACACACACACACACACACACACACTGGGTCACAATCTCATGGGGTCAGGGAAACAAACTGTGAGCCGGGGATTGGAAAGCCAATAAAGCAGAAGTAATGTTAGAATGACCCAAAACCTCCAGCAGTCCAGCAGGGGAAGGTCCACTTCAAACGCCTGGATCCCCCACTCCGCTTCATCTCACTGGGTGTCTCCAGTCAGGGACAGGCTCCTTCCTCCCACCTTTGTTGGACATCTTAACTCCGCTGGCCTCTGTCTTATTTACAATCCAGCGCTGTGCACCACATCCCCTTGTGAGTATTGAATTCCTGTTGATAATCTCAACTGGTCACATCAGGAATTGGCTTTCTCTCCAAAACAAAAAGGAGCACATGGACCTGAAGTCATCACTATTGGAACAACTGTTTGCCCTCAATATATATTGAGTGTATGAGATAGAAATTTCTGGCAATAATGCAGAATGCAAACCTTTGTCTAGCGTTCTCAGATATTTTAATCCGCTTCTCCTCGGAATGTTCTGGTGCCCGAGGTCCCCTCATGACGACTGACTACAATAGGCCAAAACACAAAAGCGCTGGGAAAAAGGATCTCCTTAAGTCATCGCGGATACTCATGTGCTTATGAATCGTCCCCTTTTGTCTGCCAAAGTGTGTCGACAAATGAGCCATTGTCGGGGCGAGTGGCAGAACCATTCCCCTCCGGTGCCAGAAGGCCTTGTGGGGAGCGCAAGAATGTGTGCTTTTGCCTGTGACCCCGGGAGAACAAACCCTGCCCTCACACCCCTGATGATGTAATCCCCTCCCATGGGTGCCCGCTCAGGGGTGGGGCCCTCCATGGTGCTCATCTTAAAGGTCACCTTAAAGCACAGAGGCCTGCACTCACGCTCTCCCGGCGCCATTGTTGGTTTTCCCTCACTCGATGAAGAGGGAGTCTATCATCGGCAGACAAAGGGCTGTTCTCACCCAATCTTACGTTGAGGGCAAAACGGATTAAAAGAAGGAAGAGAAAACAGGGGGAAACAAGGAAGGCTAAGAAAAGAGCAGATACGCTGTTGTTCCTTCTCATGTTCTTCTGAAGCTGAGGCGGAGCCAAAGGTTCTCCGCAGTGATGGATGCTGGGAACTGGCTGACCTCTGTGTGTGGAACCCGTCTCAGCATTCAGCGTCCAGGACTCAGTGCTCCATCTGCTTGGGCGGTCAGACGGGCTGGGCAGTGTGTTTTTTTATCAGTGCGCCCTTAGCGGCGACGTGGCAGATTCCAACCATTCCTGTGCTGATTCATTGTCCACTGGACAAATGTTAATTGTCTTCATCACTGTTAGGGCGGGCGGTAGAGCGAATAGGCGGGGGCCGCCCCCCCACCCCACTACCTTTCCCTTTAATGTCTCTTTGTAGTGCCCCCCTCCCCATTCTGCCCTTTTACCCGCTGCCACCCCCCACCCACCCCTGTTCCCTGTCGCTTAGCACCCTCCCACTACCGTGACCTCCAGAAGACAGTCTGCCACATCACACGTTTAGTCCGGGGGAAACACGACCGTTACGCATGTGACAGACCGCATCGCCAATGTCTTCTCTCACATCGTGTGTGTGTGTGTGTGTGTGTGTGTGTGTTTGTGTGTGTGTGTGTGTGTGTGTGAAAGGTGGTCTTGAGTGTATGTGGAACTGTATGGTTGTGGTGGTGGGGTGTGTGACAGATTGAACAGAAATAGCATACAGTAGATATCTTATAATATGGATTGTATGAAGGAGTTACATTTGGACTGAGCCAGTCAAGGGGACTGCTGTTTTTCGTGAACCTCTTCAATAGATGTGACAAATGAGAAAAAGGACTTAAAGTAATAAGCACTTAATCATCCTCCTAAAGCTTCAACTGCATGTCGTTTATTAACTTTGTAAATCTCATATGTGTTTATTTTATGGGAAGTTCAAGCAGCCTCTTTTTGACCTTTAAACAAAATGAAACAGATATTTCCTCAGACTAGGCAGTGCTTTTATGGACTTATTTTTTCAGAGTTAGTTATTGTTAATGCACAGCAAGTCAGTTGCATAGTTTGCCCCATGCTGTTGCACATTATTGTGCTAGACTGGCTCGACTAATTTAAAACATATGTTCAGCAATTATCATTTAGAGTGCTTGGGCTTTCGAGGTGCCAGAGTGCTTCCTCATTTTGACCCAGCTCTCTCTTTTGCTGTCATGTGTCCACACGGTGAATCTGAATAAAAATGTTTGTGTATATTAATCAACATTTTACTAGCAGCACTGCAAAAAAAATAATGTGCTGTGTATACATTTCCAAAGGCAACTCATTCTGAGAATATCCCACTAAGACATAATGACTTCATTAGACATCTCTACATGTATTTCAAAAGGTCTCATGCAAATCTAGGGGAAAAAACATGACTAAATAGAAATTCCACTGAGTTTTAAATCAAAGCCATTAATAGGCTGTCTGTCTGTTTCTTGTCTGTTTTGCAGAGTCCTCCTGCATGGAAACACTGCTCTCCAAAGACTGGAAGGAGAAGATGGAGCGGCTAAACACCAGTGAACTTCTGGGAGAGATAAAAGGTAAGCTTGCATGCGGAGGTCACTCAAACCGCATTGGGAGAGAGGGAGAGGGAGAGGGAGAGGGAAAAGGAGGGATAGGGAAAAAAACGGAAAAATGAGTCATCATCAAAGCAGAGGGAACCTCCTGCCTATCGGAATGGATGTGAAAAGCAGCCCCTGCGTTTGTAATACTGTAGAACACAGAGACATTTGGCTGATCCCCCTTCGGTCTTTTGCCCCCCCCCTCTCCCCTGGGTGACCAGGTCAGAGACCCTCTCCCCACAGTTTTGTGGCATAAATGTGGTCATTTTCTTTTGTGCAGTCCAGTGCTCACTGTCAGACTCTGTCAAAGCTATATCGTTTGTCTCTCTGTGTGTCTATACTGTGTTTGTGTGTTTCATCTATCTATCTACACATACATGGCTGAATGAGAATAGTGGTGAGAGAGGTGGGGGGCAGGTGTGGGGGTGAGCTAGTGTCACTGTAGTCACTGTAGCTGGCCAGCTCCACTGTGTGCTTCCACATCTTCACATGGCTCATGTGGCTGTTGAGCGCCGCTTGAGGCTAAAGTGGCTTCAGATACAGGAAGGGAGGTGGATAGACCTCGCCCTGACACCCAGCAACACCACTACAAACTCACACAGGGCAAACACCATCCACACATTTCATCCAAAAAAGAACAAGAAAAAAAAGAAATGTGTTTATTCACAGTGAAGGTGGGCTTGGGTTTGGCTCTGTTTTTTATTTTTTCACTCTCTCTCTCTTTCTGTCTTTCTCTCTCTGTCTCTGATGTAGTTCTTAGCACAGACTGTTACAGGGAAGGTGTTTATGTAGCAGAGCAAGGCACAGTACCATGGCTCTGATAACACAGGCTTCGCTCTGGCTCCAGCCCTGCTCTCCTCCCTCAGTATCTCTCTCTCTCTCTCTCTCTCTCTCTCTCTCTCTCTCTCTCTCTCTCTCGTCACTCTCCACACCCATTCCCGCGTGCCTTAGCACCAGCTCACTCCATTTCTGCTCTGATATTTGAATCATCCTGGAATTACCTCAGTTCGGTTCCAGTGAATATCTAATGTAACTCTATTTGTTTACCGCACATAGCACTAGCTAACAAATATCAACATATTCAGAACCGGTTCTATATTTTCTTTGACTTTTTTTCTCTCGATGTAATATGAGTCCCCTGCTTATCACATTCCATCATCTTGCGCAATTTAGAATTATAAACAGATGCCCTTGCTTTTAATTATTGGATTGATTTACTCTGTATATGGTGAGGGAGGGAGGGGGATACAGTCGTACATTCTAATAACCTTAATAACCTTAATGAACCCCAATGTAAATCATGCAGTGCCTTGGTAAACTAGATTCATTGTACCTGCCCAAGTATAAGCCACTGTAGATCAAAGTGCTGTGGATAAAATGTTCAAAATGATTTAGCCTTTTGAAAGCAGATCTATTTGAATTACAGGACATTTTTAACCTGTGATTGATTGAAAGGGTGAGGTCATAGCAACCAGGTAGGAGGACTGATAATGCCCACTGTGCTTTCTTGATTTCCCACACACACTCACACACAGAGACCTGAATCTGCAGCTGACTCGCAACCAGAAATGCTTTTCATATCGCATCGGCAGCCTAAGGTTTTTAATTAGTGTGCCATTTCATTTGACTGTAGACATTTCAAAGGCCTGCTTTGTGCTCCCCCTTACAAATGTCTCTCTCCGTGTTTGAAGTCAGCCTCATGTAAATACAGGCAATTATAAAGGAAACCCAGGGTTGGAGATGCACAAGGTCTCCTTAATTAAAGCACAAACAAAGGCACCAAACAGAAAACACCTTATGATTAAGATCTAAAGTGTTACGGTCTGCATTAATTGTTAGGTTAAAATCAATAGAAAGGCCAAGCATACATGTACGTTCAAATTAGTGCTGTAGAGTGGGAGATAAAGACTGACATGCAGATAAAAAGCTACCGACTGCCTTGCAACCCTGTCCTTTGTGTCTCTTGTTTCCTTCTGGCTTGTTTTGAATTCTGAGCCAGTGACATTGTGCAATTTACATAGAACTATGTTTGTTGTTTTTGCTGTGGACTATTGTTAAAGATGACTCCTTTTGATGAGCGTGTAAAGAGTAAATAACTTTGAATCTCGGGTACGTTTTTGAGCCGAATAGCTGAAGGCGCATCTTTTATTTGGCCGGGAAAAAATGTCTTTCAACTAAGTGGTGGATCTGAGCCCAGGATTTTTTTTTTGATCTCCTCTGCAGTCACATTCTGTGCTAAACTGCTTTAAACATTTCTCACCCTGTGAACCTGCTGAGGCATCCGCACTGTATGTGTGCCGTGTCAAGAGCCGGGTGGGGGTGGGGTGTGTAGGAGTGTGTGTGGCTTGGGGGGGGGGGGGGGGGGGGGTAGATCCAGTCAACCTGCATGATCCCCTGAGCGTTCTCTGGAGCTAAAGAACAATGGGGCTGGGCTGAGCTGCCACTGTTGTTTCACCTGCAGCCCTGACAGGCGCATTCTTTGACTCGCGTTTGTGTTCAAACTTGTCCTGGCTTCATAACCGCTCACAGGGGGACTGGAATAACAGCTAAACAACAAAACAAAACAAATCCCGAAACACAAAATGGAGCGTTAAGCCACTGCTTTTGTTCAGGGAGACGCTGATGTTGTGGTGATCCAGTTGGTTTGGAAAGTATTTACAGTTTGTAATCATGTTCATTCAGAATTTACATAGTTGTAGTCCCTTTATTATGTTTTATTTTCCGGCTATTAAAATTCACAGTAGATCTGAATTGATTAGGTCAAGGCATTAAACAAGAAGTTGCTCACAGTTTTGGTTACCGTGGTGGAATAGAAAGCAGAAGAGGAGCATCAACGCAGCGGAATCAGAGGCAGATCGCTTTCCAGCCGCCAGTGTGAGAGGTAACTGTTTGTTTTCATACCTGAGCTTAGCTGTCAATCAGGAAGAACGGCGGGGTGGGCAACGAACAAAACCACAGAGCAGGAGAGGCCCGCTGCCTGGACCCAGTCCAAGCCACAGAGCTGCAGACACAGGCCCACTGCAGGCCGAGAGAGAGAGGGAGAGAGAGAGAGAGAGGGAGAGGGAGAGAGACGCTGGTACAATGCAGGCAGGATTACATGCACAGGTGAGATACACTGACAGGAAACATAATGAGGGTATACTGTATGCATACATATATTCATAGTTATCACAAATCCCCAAGCCTTGCATGCTGTATTGCCTTTTAATACATACAATGAAACAATAGCCATTACATCCAAAGATTTTGAGATTTCCATATGAAAATGCACTCCATATTGGTCAAGCAGTGAGAAATATATTTATACTATGACACTGAATGTGAGTGTTCAGCCCAGGGCAGTTCTCAAAGTCCAAAGATAAAAAAAAAAGTTTACACAACTCAGAAGAGAAGAGGAAAAGGCAGTGGCTTAATATAAACACAAGCTAGAGTCCATTAAGGCTTCCCCCTCAGGACCAACATAAAAATGGGCGACAAAGAAAGCTGGCCATTGTGCAATGCTATTTTTTTCCCTTTTTTGTGTGTGTGTGTGTGTGTGTGTGCGTAAAAAATGGCCACCACAGCTCCTTGGGCCCTAAGAAAGTCAAGCTCCCCCTAATCAATTTGAGGCTGCTGTCTGGGCTTTGGTGCTGGAGGTCCTGTGGAAGCCTGATAAGTGGAAGCTTCTTAAGAGAGCGCATGGCCAGCGAGAGCCGCAGCTGAGACTGATTTGATGCTGGTCGTACCTGGCCTTGCTTTTCCGTCTGGACAGAGGGGGGACTGTGCGTGCAGACAGAGCACCAATTGTTCGAGCAGCTGGACTTACTTGAAAACACGATTATTCAATTTAGCATTCAGCTTTATTCCTAATGGCTCCTACCAAGTGGTGTTTGAGCTCCTATGGAGATATATGACACCATATCTGTAAACACACATATAACCATGAACATATTTGTGTGTATGTGCGTGTGTGTGTGTGTGTGTGTATTCACACACACACAATGTGTGCTGCAATCTTATTCAAATATGGAGGTGCCCATTTAAAATGAGTGTTTTCTTTTTTGAAAGCTGTCCTTGATAACCCCTGAAGACCACAACTCAACATACCACATCTTTGAGGAAAAAACAAATCAAGAAGTAGCCCAATCATGAGACATTTGTACCACTTTTCTTTTTTATTTAATACAGTCCACACAATTACAACCAATTGTCGGGAATGCATTGCAGAAATATTTCCCCTAATTTACTGAAGAGAAATCGAAAGCAAGGAGCAGAAATCCATTTCCTCCTCGGGTCACTGATTGATTTGATCTGCAGCACACCCCTTCTCACTGTTCAAGAGCGCATGAAGTGGGTGGGCGAGCTTCCTCAGAACAGAGCTGACTCCAGATCAGTTCAGGCCAAATTAGGACAATTGGGGCTGTTCAGCCAGCCTGTACCCAGGTCAGATCAGACTTGCAGACATTGTTCTTCAGCGGAGAGGAGAGAGAGAATGTAAGCACGAGGGCTTGTCAGCCCATCTGAACTACACCTACCACCCCCCGTGCTCCCCCACCCACACAGGAGAAGTGCGGCAGTTTGCATTTTTCTCCCCCGCGTCTCAATAGTCAACTGTTTGCCCCATGCGTCCGTTCAGGTGAAATACGAGCTACAGTAAATTATTATTCTTCGGAGCACATTTGCAAGATGAATGAGAGGGGGAGAGTTGTTGCTCTGTTTCAGCCCCCCTAATGAATTGAGGAATTTAGCTTGTGGCATTGGGCAGCAGAAAGGCACACCTTGTTTTCTTGTGTGCTTGCGCCCGCGCCCTCTCTCTCTCTCGCTCTCGCTCCTGATGGGGTGTTGCTGAAAGCCCAGGAGCAAATAAGAGTGTGTTGAACAGGAGTGTGTGTGTGTGTGTGTGAGTGTGTGTGTGTGTGTGTGTGTGTGTGTGTGTGTGTGTGCCCCTGCTCAGCACTCCACCACTAGGTAGGAGACGGGGGGCATACAAAATTTGGTGGTTGCATACAAAAAAACACTGTTTCTTTCCCTCTCTCTCTCTCTCTCTCTCTCATACCCACACACACTACTCAAACACACATGATGACACATGATTTCTTTTCAACAAATTGAAAATAAGTAGGTACGTCAGACCTTTTGTGTGGGCGGGACAATATGACAATAGCCATAGAAAATGCAGTGGAGACGAGCAGCGGCATTTTTATTACATTTGGCAAACGAAGACGAGCGTTTGGAGGCCAACTGAAATGCTTATCTTTCGCCGGGGCCGCGGGGCGAAATGGCACCCTTGCGGGCGTGTAATGCCGCTTAAGCACTGGCACAGCCTGGGCTGGGCTGCTTTGCTACATGTCACGCTGGATTTCCCCCTACAGCCGGCACCGGGCTCCAGCCGCACAGGGCCCCACCAGCCCCACTCCACACCTCCCCAGGGGGAGGGCAAGGGGAGGGAGGGCCAGGCCCAGAGAGGGCCAGCAACCAGGGGCAGAGTCTCAGTGCCTGGACATGCAGACCCAACAACCACCAGCCTAGCGACCAGCACCCAAACCTTACATTGCCAATGCACGCAGGGCGTTGTATGCCAAAGAATATAGTCACAGTCCCAGGGGTTCCTCAGGGCACAGGGGGGAAACTCTCACTATCTCTCTCTCCCTCCCTTTCTCTTTATCTCTCTTTCTCACTCTTTCTCTTTCTCTTTTCCCTTTTTCTTTTTCTCCCTCTCTTTCTCTCTCTGCTGTATCTCTTGATACACTGCCCCTTGTTTTGCAGAGGTTGCTCTGCTTTGAATCAGACCTTGAATGTTGGCCAGTGTTGGAGGTTTGACGCCAAATGCCCCCCACCTCCCCTCACCCCCCTCCGTGCAAACAGGAAGAGGTCAAGGTGTTGCTGTGCATGCCACTGGAGATGAATGCAGGATTTAAGAGAGTGTCACGCGCATCACCCAAGGCCATCTTAAACACATTATAGTCTCAATGCCAGCCTCCAACCATTCCAGTTTGAAAGAGGGATGGCTTTATTGCAAATAAATTATTTTTGGGCAAACAATAACAAGGCTTGATATAAAACAGATTGAATATCTCCTTGTGGAAAGGTTTGTGAGTTGGGCTTGGCCAGGTCCAGCCTCTGCCTGGTGTTTCCTGTTCTGTTTCACTGAGATCTAGTGTTTGGTTGGGTGCGAAGAACATTGTATCTCTTATGAAATTAATTAGCCTGTTTAGATGTCCTGTTGACATCACTAGATTATCAGATGCAACTAACCTGAAGCTGGCAAACAAATCTTTAGACAGAAAGATATTTAATCTGTTTACTGTCAAGGTTTGTTATTATTTGCCATGAAATCATGTTTTGCAATGAAGATGTCTCTCTTTCAAACTGGTATGGTTGGAGTCTGCCATTCAGAGTGTAATATGATTAGGATGGCCTTGGATGATGGGCAACCTACTCTCTTAAATCCTGCATTCATGTGCCCTATGAACTTCAAAAATATGAAAAATGAAATGTAGCTTAATAGCCAATAGCCACTTTTACAACAGTGTTAGGCAGATATTTTTAAGCAAAGAATGAATGTTTAAATATACTGTATATGTATATACACGCTATTCTTTTGTGTGAGACACAACATGTGTTGAAATGGTCATGAGCAGGATATTTATGGAATGGAATCCATTTGCTCTCAGCATCCCATTACACCTACTCTCTCTCTCTCTCTCACACACACACACACACACACACACACACGCACACACACACACACACACCGGATACATAATGCAGCTATTTGATGGTACGGTATTAACATAAGCAAACAGAGCTAATTGATCTAAAGTGCTTAAAATGCAGAGTTATCTTTTGTGGTCATTCAGTGGGCCAAAAAAGAGAGTTTAGCTGGATGGTATTAAATCCCATCCAATTTTCATGTTGGGGGAATTGATGGCCTTGGCTGCTGTGCATGGACATGAGATAGTGAATCCTTGCTCCAGCTTGTTAGTAGTGTTTCTATTAGAGGGGTTAGAGAGGTTTAGATTATGTCGGAGGCAGAAGGCCAGGTGAAACAGATGTTGTTCGTATTGTCTAGATCATATCTCAAAATTGCTGGCCCACACTTCAGTGGGTGAGTATATGAATGTGCAGGGAAGAGATGAGAGACACACACACACACATTCCTAATTCCATAATTAAATTTTTTTCTGTCTCAAACTACATAAAGAATATGTTTAAATGTACACATGTATGAAAGTAGATTATCCACTCTCATACTAAGATTCTCCATATTAGCTATACAATGTTAAGTGTGCTTCAGTAAATGCTAAATGTAAATTCAGTTGTACTTCACACAAAGTTTCTAGCTTTGAGTATATATAGATTTGAATACAGCAGGATGTTGTGATGGTCACTGACTGCAGTTTAACACTGAGTAAACTGGCTCTTTGTGTTGCCTCTGAGAAGGGTTTGGACAAAAGGGACAGCTCACCGTGGAGAGCATATGAGTGCCATAAATCGTGTGTGCATTGTTGTGAAAAGTCTGCAGG
>NW_027468630.1:35605202-35635202 GCF_046254945.1 Alosa pseudoharengus | reverse complement strand
TTTCATTGTAGCAGTTCTGAGGTTAAATAACATAATTCCAGGCCTGTGTTAGTACATAAACTCACTGAGGAGCACATGTGCTGTGCTTGATGTGGCTAAGGGGGAGGCATGTGTGTTCATGCGAGCAGGTGTGTGACTGATCTCCCTCTCCCCTGTGTGTGTGTGTGTGTGTGTGTGTGTGTGTGTGCTCTGCAGCAGGTACCCCTGAGAGCCTTGCGGAGAAGGAGCGTCAGCTCTCCACCATGATCACCCAGCTGATCAGCCTGCGCGAGCAGCTCCTGGCTGCCCATGACGAGCAGAAGAAACTGGCCGCCTCACAGATGGAGAAGCAGCGCCAGCAAATGGAACTGGCCCGCCAGCAGCAGGAACAGGTGTGTGTCAACGTGTGTGTGTGTGTGTCAACGTGTGTGTGTGTGTGTGTGTGTGTGTGTGTGTGAAGGTGTGCATTTCACTGTGTATTTAGATAGTGGGAAAATATGTGTGGGGAAAGGGGCCATTTGGCATACGTTATGTGAGGTGACTTCTGCTGTCTGTATCTCTGTATCTGCTCTCGGTGTGTCTGTCTATTTGGTTCTCACCTGTTCCACCTCTGTGTCACACTTCCCCCCCTGGAGACATATCATTTCTCTTGCACCATGAGGTCTTACCTCAGGCCTCTCAAACACACAGTCGGGTTGCGATAAGTGACTGGAGAAATCGGCATCCATTTGGGAACCCAGCGAAAAAAAGACAGATATTTTTATAATGTCAAAGCTATTTCATTTCATGCTACCATAAAGTAGGAAATGGTTGGTTGTTTCAACAACTCGTGTCCTTTTAGTGTTTTTACGGTGTCTGTGATATAGATGCAGCATAAAATAAATGTGGATGGCCCCTCTATTAGATTCTTGTTAGATCAATCCCAGCAGTTAAAGCACTAGCACAAATCAGGTAAATGAGCCATATTGTACAAATCAGCAAATTAGCACAGTCCATGAACTGCTTTAATGTCTGAAAATGAATAACAGAGAGATATGTCCACATCGGTAATGTTTCTATTACCAGCCTTGTCTAATTGCATTCGATAAATAATCCAGGCTGATCGGTGTCGCAGTGGCAAACCCCTGATATTTACCTGACACGGACCATCAGGAAGACAAAATCCATCCTGTAGAATTGTTTTTCTTAGGTTTTTAATAGTGATTGTGCATATTTAATATTTAGTTTGATTTTATGGTTGTCTGTATGTATGTGTGTGTGGGTATGGGTGTTTGTGTGAGTGTGTGTGTGTAAAAAGACAGCAATAGTGAGAGAATGAAATACTATAGTAGGTAGGCTCACCCCTGTAATGGCAAAATAAAATGGCAGGCAGGAGAGAGGTGTGTGAAGCAAAGCCTGCCTGAAGTTCGAATGTCATTTAGTCATTCAGACACGACACCGTAATTAACTGTTGACACTCGTGAAGAAGCCAGCACAAATTAATCCTGACACATTTGCAGACGAGCGCTATCTAACAGTGAACACTTTGTAATTATATTTGAAAATGAAAATTAAATGACACTTAAAACTAGGTTGTCATGCTTAGTGAGGCGAGAGGCAGAGACTGGAGGAGCACTCACTGGAGGGTGGGGGTACCGGAGCTGTGTGTGTGTGTGTGTGTGTGTGTGTGTGTGTGTGTGTGTGTGTGTGTGTGTGTGTGTGTGTGTGTGTGTGTGTGTGTGTGTGTGTGTGTGTGTGAGGGGGGTCCCAAAGCCTGACATGCCACACCCACCCTCGGCAGTCTCCGCCATGGCGCTCATCCATAAACACGGTGCCAAGCCCTCTTTTCCTGTCCCCTCTCACACCTCCACACAGAGGCACACGCACATCCACATGCACCGACACGCACACACACACACACACGCACACGCACACACACACACACACACACACACACACACACACACACACACACACACACACACACACACACACACATAGTCGAGCCTAGATTCCTGGACTTCCTGTTGTTCTGCTATGCGTGCTCTGATAATGCATTGATCATAGTCAGGAGGTTCAGAGCAGCAGACGGTTCTCTTCATGTACTCCCTTACATTCTCACACATTCTCCTTCACAGATTCTTTACTTTGCACGCTCTCTCTCTCCTTCTCTCCCTCTCTTCCTCCCTCTTTCTTTCTCCCATCCTCCCTCCCTCCCTCTCTCTTCCTCTCTGTGGATCTGGGTGATAACCATTTTTCCAACCCACACGACTGTGAACATCGTGCAGGCTGCCTCTCACCATTGATGTGTTAACCAGCCGATTACAGCACGTATGCTTTGTTCAGCATGCAGGGCCCCAGAGGTCAGGGAGTTTGTGCTTTAAAACTGCACAAAGCCTGTTTACACACGTTGGTGTGCCCTTTGTAACATGACCGGCCCGGATAGCATTGTGGATTCTTGTGAAGAAAACAGGTTTGGTCGGCCAAGGGTCCCCCTTCTCCTCCTCTCCCGAAAAACATCAACTGAATGTGAGCGTTGCAGAGGAAAGGAAATGTGCATGGTTGGTTTTGTTCGGTGGATCTCTCCTCTCCCTTGGTCTGTCTGTGTCTGCCCAGTGATAAGGATGGGATGTGATTTGATGTGATCTGCTTTTCTCTTCTGTTCGCAGATTGCAAGACAACAGCAGCAACTTCTGCAGCAGCAGCACAAAATCAATCTTCTCCAGCAGCAGATTCAGGTCAGCAATGTGCTCATGTGTCCCACCCCATACACACACACACACACACACACACACACACACACATACATACGCATACAACTACCATGACCATATTCTAGTGTAATCATGAACAGTAGACCTTCTTTCAGGGGTTGCATGTAAACCCCACATATCAAATATTTCACAGTAGTAGCAAAGAAAAACACTTAGATACCCATCTGGGACACTTGAACTTTAGAGTCTGCAGAGAAAAAAAAACCCAAGCTCCCAACTTTCCTGCTCTGTTTCTGTGTCATTTGCTATTTTCCTCTGTTGGCCTCTTTTTGTTGCACTTTCCTCCCCCCAACCCCCCCCCCCCCCACACACACACACACACACACACACACACATCTCTCATTATAAATATTACAGTCACCATTCAGGAGCATGATAATTGGCTGATTATAATTGGGTGAGGTATGAATGAAGTGGAATAATTAGCACTTCCTAATTAGAATAGTGCAGAGGGAGTTGGTGGGGAAAAAGAAAAGCAAGAACAGCTAGCGGAGCATGTTTTCATGTTGGTGGAGAAGTGCCTGAGGGTGCAGGCCACGACTGCCTCTGAAGGCAGGATGAAGGATGAAGACTGCCTCTGAAATGAGTGACACGCCAGGCCAGGACTGTTGACAGTGAGGCCGCTACTGGTGCAGCCGCATTGTTTACCAGGCGGGATAAAAGAGGTCCCCTCCATCATCCGTCCACTCGCCGCTGACCGACTGTTTGAAAAGTTTGCATGTTGATGAATCACTACGCAAATCATGCCCCTCCACAAATATTTATCCATCCATCTTGAGAAAATTTGAGGGATTTTGCAAAAGGTGGACATTAAAGGTGCACTTAAGAATAGGTCTGTTTAATATTTACCGAAGAGCTTTAAAGCGATTATCCCGGTGTAGTAGTCTACTGTACATGTGTACTGTGCTGTCATTTTCAATGGCCGCGCCTCTCTGAAGTAGATTGTGCTCTCTGTTTTTCTTTCACATAAGTAATTATGGGAGCTGAAATGGAAATGGAGAGGGAGGGAACAGTGGGATTCACACGAGGCCCAAATGAAGAGAAATTTAACAAGGGCGCCATAAATAAACATGACATATTTGCACAGAAAAAAGGAAAACAGGAGGAGATGGAGGCTAAGGAGAAGAAGAATGAGTACCAGTGTGGGGGTTTGTTGGTGGATGTGTGTATGGATGTGTGTGTGTGTGTGTGTGTGTGTGTGTGTGTGTGTGTGTGTGTGTGTGTTTGATGTTCCAGCTAGGAAGGCTAGTGGACCACCCAGGTGGAGTGGTGGATGTATACAAGCTGCCACAGTGCTAGGCAGTGGGCAGTGGTCAAGGTCACTACACACATCGCCCCCGCTTGAAAGCCAAGGGCGTGGGCCGTGCCTCGTGCCAACAGAAGCCCTCTTTTCTCTCTCTCTCCCTCTGTGTCTCTCCTCCTCTCTGTTTTCTCGCCCTCCCTCTCCTTCTCTCTGTATCCCTCCCTCTTTCTGCTTTTTTTCCCTTTGCTCTCACGCCCAGCGGAGACAGGTACTGCTCTCCTCCACCTTGCCTCCTCTGCCTCTCCAGCACACAGGCACGTCAGCAGGCAGGTCAGATCAGTATGAGTGGGCAGCACTAGCACTAGCCCACCCAGCTACTCGCTACACTTTCAACAACCCCCCCCCCCCCAGTTAACAAACAAACAAGCCATCAGTTCTGAAGTTCTGACAAGTTTTTATTTTTATTTTTCTACCAACTCCTCAACCAAGTGGCTCTCCATTCCACAGGCACATACACACACACACACACACACACACACACAGCATCAGTCTCATCCACCCAGGCCTCCTCTGACCCTCTTCCCTTCAGCCACTCTCTGTGTATACGCAAAGCAAAGCTATGCTGATTTACAGCGATTTGGGCACAACAGCACACTTTAGCGGCCAGCTTTAGAGCCCTTGTCAAGTGTACTTCCCTGGAGAAAGGACTCTCTGTGTAGCACTTTGCCGACTGAAAGAGGTGACCCTCTGTGCAGTACATGCTGCAGGGGTATGAGGAGGCATGCGGAATGGACAGGTCTTTGGACTAGTGTGGCTAGAGTAAGAGCCTGCTATTGGAAATTGTTGGCATAGAAACAGGCTTGTGAGGCTTGGATGTGTGTGGGTAGGAGAGGAGAGGTCGTATGCAGTGAGTGTGAAGAGACAGACTCTATTTGGGTTGCTGGGTTCACCCTGTTCTATCTTAGGTCAGTAGCATCACGCTGAACATGGAGTTAGAAACACAACAAGATGACTACGGCTGTCTTCTTCTGTAATCATAAAGTCTGATGGATTTGAGCTTCATGTACACAGCAAAACAAAGCAGAGCATGTTCACCAAATTGTTTAACAAGGACATAAGCAAGTACAGTTCAGAAAAGAGCCACAGCGACTACAACTACAGCAAGATTTGGATGTATTAAAAGGAAGGAAAGAGAAAAATCACTTTCCTCACTCAGATTATCGCATGTTTATCCTAGCAGGCTTCTTTTTTCCCTCTGCTTTCATTACACATCTTCGTCTCGTGACCCACTTTTCCTCCGTTGGCTTCCAGGCCCAGTGCTCAGGCCCAAGGAATGCATGCACGGACGCCACACTAAGGTGGCAACACTGCAGTGCCACCCAGCTTTCATTAGTGCAGAGCAGCCTTTAAAAAAAGAAAAAAAAAGATGCCCTCCATGCTCTTAAAACACGACAGCTTTGGCTTCATTTGTGCTCCAAACATTGCGTTGCAGTGTTTGTGTCGGCATCTTTAAGCAGATTGGTAAAACCACGGCCCGGATCAGGTTGCCCTACTGTTAGTGTGAAGAGTGTGCCGCTTGTTAAAAAGAGAACGGCATCAAAGAGCTACTGTTTTGGCTTAGGGGAAGTGCCCCCCCCCCCCCCCCCCCCCCCCCACACACACACACACACACTCACACACATAAACACACTCCCTCCCCCCCCTTGCCATTATTGATGATGTAACTGATCACATCCATGCATGCTGTAAAGCGGGCCGACAGGGTTGAAACCCAACACCCCTGCTGGCATACACAGCACTCTGGCTTTCTTTGAAAGGGACCCAGAGGGAGGGATTGAAGCAGACAGAGTGAAGGAGAGTGAGAAACAGAAAGAGTGAGAGAGAGAAAGAGAGAGAGAGAGACTTAGCAACAGAGAGAAAACAGCGAGAGAGAGCACACGAGAGGAGGGAAAGAGAGACACAGAGAGAGGTCAGGGAACAACGCTCCATCAAATCGAGCCTCTTTTGAATGGCCTCTCTCCTTTTCATCCTTTCACATTTACACAAAGAGGCGAGAGAAAGATTGAGTCTTTGTCCTTCGGGATTACAATGTCACTTGCAGATGTTTTGATTACAGCGTTAGGAGCTTATCAGAAGTTAAAGCCCAAGGTTTTTTCCCCCCTCCTCCTCCTCCTCCTCCATCCCTCTTTTTTTCCTTTTTTTGTAATTCCTTTAGCTGTTGCCTCTTGTTAAATTTCATACTGCAACTAATTCTGCCCTTGGAGAGGATTACTGTTATGTGATTCAAGTATAAACTTAAAGCACCATTAGGGATTGAACAAGAGGCTTGTGACAATTAAAAGCAAATGTTGGGCTAAATCTGATCTGTCTCAGAAAATGGGCTCCTTATATAAGCGCCGTAAAGCCGAGCAAATAAGACCATGTAAAGCCACTGACTTTAACAGAAAGGCAAAAATAGACGCTAAGCAGAGCTCTGTTGTTCCTGTCTTGTTTAGCCTCCGCATCAATCAAGCGGAACGGCTCGGCACTCGATTGGGCGTCTTACCAAAGGGCCCGCTTCTCCTTGACAGTTCCTCCCATGTTTTAAAACATATATTTCTCTCGATAGCAAAAAAAGAAAAAGAAAAATCGGGCTTATTTTAGCGTCGGTAGTGGTAACCGACCCTCACATAGAGCTTTTCTAATTATAGAGGGGGAGATGGCTGCATGGCATATGCTAGCAACATGAGCAGCAGTCTATGAAATGAGTTCATAAAACGCTACTGAGACGTCTTTGGCACAACACATTCCTTTTTTCCAAGCAGTTGCATAATCCTGATAGATTGCATTTAATTCTTTTCATTTGTTTCTCCAAGGCAATACTTGAACCAAAGAGGCATATCCATGAATTTTCTGAGATAAGGAAAAATCAGTTAAAATGCCCATGCCCGTATTTGGACTAAACACCATCACCATCACTGCTGCTTTGAGCTGCTGTATCTTCAGTAGACTCCACTGGACAGCGGAGTGAGCTGATTGATTGAGGAGGAGGGTAGTTGTGCACTGGGCTGCACTGCCCAGTAGCCAGCAGTTCTGATACTGATGCCAGACAGGTCTGTGTCGGACACAAGTGGCCAACCTGGGTCTGAGCTGTGTGTCTGGACAGGTGTAAGTGCCTGTGCTTTTCACAAGGTATCCGAACCCGACGTGAGCATGCACACACACACACATACACACACACACACACACACACACACACACACACACACACACACACACACACACCTTTGGCTCAGTGCCAGGTTGTGCTGCAAAAGGAGGTTGGCGCATGAGTTATGTGTCGAGATGACATACATCACACCAACAGGAGAAAAAAATCTCTGGAACGACATACACACACAAACACGTGCACACACACAGAGACATAGACACACTCACACACGCACACACACACCAAAGAGAGAGAGAGAGAGAGAGAGAGTGAGAGAGAGAGAGAGAATTATTCTCTCAAAGGTCAGTGTGAACTTTGTCTTTGAGGATTGGAAGTCTTGAGATGAAACAGAAACCATTTGATAAAATAATTTCTTTATGACACTCCAAGGCTTCATATAATGTCTATTATTAGCCCCAGCATATCATTTCCTACATCAAACATAACTATAAGATCACAGTCATTTTTGAAAGAAGAAGAAAAAGATCTCAGAAAGGGGGCATTGTTCATTAGTAGACAGTTTTTTTTCCCTCACTGGGGTCATTGTTGCCTTGTGTTTTGGAGCCTGTGTGTTTTAATTATGCAGCTTTAAACAGTCTGTCATTGTAAAGGTCTGGTTCCACTTATCTAACCCCGAACTGCCTTTCCTCTCCCTGCCCCTGTGAGAGACCTCCACGTGGCTGTCTTCCGGTGGCCCCCTCCCCTTCCCTTATCCCCTTCTCCTCTCGTCTCCGCTCCTCTCCTTCTCCTTTCCCCACCACCACTGGTTGGATGACCCAGGCTGTTCCCTGCCCCCACCCTTGGCTCACACACACACACACACACACACACACACACACACACACACACACACACACACACACACACACACATTCACATTCACAGACGCACACACAAACACATCCCTCTCCCTCTCTCTCTCTCTCACTCACTCCCTCCCTCCTCTCTCTCTCTCTCTCCCTCTCCCCTTAGCCAGATCCATTTCCCTCCCCATAGCTGTACCCCTGTGTCTATCTTTTCCAGTCTCTTTGAAAGCAACACTCTTACAGAGTTTATTATTGTGCCCAGCAAGTGTTGATGATGTACACTTATTCATCTAACTATTATTCTGTTCGTCTTGATTTACTTAGTTATAATGCAGGAATTTCGTTTTTTAATGTTGATTTTATAAATATATATTTGTCTTCATCACTGCTATGATTACTGCCACTCATTACAGCTATGAGTGATTTGAAGTGTTTTATTTATTAATGATAATTTTTCTATTTTTTTTGATTGGAACCTCCGGAGAATAGTCTCCACATACACAGTATGGCCACCACATTCCTGACCGGTTGTAGAAAACAGCAAATGCTGTCAGTGTGCACTTCAAAGAGCCAAAGGTTTCCTCACATGTGGTTTTGAATGGTGTGGGGAACAGCGGGGGGATTTCTACGGGTTAAATGATAATAGTTCTACAGGGCCTCACAGATTAAAAATACAATTTAATTACACGGCAGAGAGGCTAACCACCTCAATTCCGACCCTACACACTCATGCACACACACACATATGATGCACCACAATGACACACTGACAGAATGACATGTGTATATATATATATATACATTGTGTGTGTGTGTGTGTGTGTGTGTGTGTGTGTGTGTGTGTGTGTGTGTGTGTGTGTGTGTGTGTGTGTGTGTGTGTGTGTGTGTGTGTGTGTGTGTGTGTGTGTTGATGTCTAGTTATCTGCCATGGCTGGGCATTGTTAACAGGAGCCAGGGCAGCCGGAGGTGCATAGCGGAGGGCCCCTGGGGTGGGCTTTGTTCCTGTGGACTGACAGGCATATGTCTGTGGCATGTCTGTGCTCTGTGGGGCCCTGATATCTCTCATATGTGTGCCGTTTCCCCAGAGCACACAGACTAGGCAGCATTCTCTCTCTCTTTCTTTCTCTCTCTCCTCTCTCTCGTTCTTTCTTTCTCTTCTCCCTCTTTTTCTGAAGTGAAGAAGGAATACCCTTAGAGTGGAGCTATTCTTAAGGGTTAATCACAGCAGTCAGGTCTCAAATGTACACTCTGTGTATACATACGCACAGGACACTGATAGAGGCACACAGATCCAGTGTAGACTTGTTTTCCCCTTTTAATGACATGACATTCAGTTTGCATTTCAGTTTTGGAGACATCAGATTATCTCAAATTTGTTTTGTTCTGAATTACAGTGTAAAATTAAATTTTGTCTTGTTTTTTGATCTAGCTGTCTTGCAGCTAGTCATAATGGCTGCATGACCACTTTAAAGGACTGATGTCATTTTAGAGTTTTATTACATCTCTCAGTATTGGGAATATATAGTTAAACGGTTCTTTTGTTATTAAACTACAAAGACATACTGATTCAGTATTCGGATTTAAGGATTCAGACTTTTGTGCTTCCCATATTGATCCATAGAACAGTGTTATAATGTCTCTTCTTTCATGTGCTGATGGTTGCTTCTTATGAAGTCCATACTGATAGAGGCCATTTGTACTCTTGTGTATGTTCTTTGTTTTGCAAATCCCCACTTTGCGAAGCCCAAGCAGAGACTAATGATTGCCGTTTTCTCTGTAGACTTGGTCTGTTTGACTCAGTGTTTTATCTAATGAACAAATGATTAAAAGGTTATTTAATCCACAGTTTAGGGGAATGAAAAAGGGCAATATGGGAGAAAAAAATCCACTAAATGTGTGAATAATCTTTTATTCAGTTGAAACTAAACAGATGAAGGCGTAGCTGAACAAAGCTGGCCCTGCTAATTTGTCTCTCGTTAGAGGCTCTCTTTGTTGTTTCCCCCGAACACAAATGAACTTTTATGTGAGGGAGTCTTATTTATGCGCAGACAAAAAGAAAAAAAAATGTTGGCTTTGTTAAGAAGAATGCACAACGCGGCCCAATTAGCGCCATGCCATCCTCTCCTCACAACACAACAGAACCTCAGAACAGGAAATGATAAAGGGAGAATGTTGTTGCCTCCGTGCGTATGGCGGCGGTGGCTGCTGCTGCTGCTGGTGTTGGTGCTGCTCCACCAGTGGCTGCATTACTCCTCCAGGGCCATAACCGTCTCATCAGATCGGCTTGGCCTGAAGCCACAGCGTCTCAGCCCTGCTCTCTGTCTCGCTTTCTCTCTCTTTCTCTCTCTCTCTCTCTTTCTCTTTCTCTCTCTCCCACCCAGCTCCATTTAAAGAGACTGTTAGCTGATGAGCATCCCTACATGCGAGGCTGAAGATAAAAGAAAGCAGTGACCTGACTCATTAGCCCCCTTTGATTTAATATATTGACACTTGGATACAAATAATTCCATTTAGTGGCCTCTGTTGGGAGTGTGGGGTTGGGGGTGGGGGAGGGATCAATTTAATTAGTTATGAAATGTGACTTCTTGTCAGGAAGCAGAAGAAATGCTGACGTTAAATAAAGTCATGTGCAATTTGAACAATAAAGCTTTCGGGGGGGCGCCGCTCATGTTAAAACTTAATGATGCACAAAAAAGGGCTTGATAGATACAACCTCAGCAACGGTCGTGATGGTTTTGAAATTAAGCTAAGTGGATGAACGGGGGAGCGGTAATGTCGCCGGCCTGTTTAAACAAATTTATACATCATGAATATAAACAGTGGAGGGAGCCGGGGCTGAGTGGGTATGCCCATCAGCTCATGCCCGGAGGGGCGTCTGGTAATCGCGACCGCTCGGCCTGGTGATTGCCGCGCATAGCATCACGCAGCAGCTGTGTGCCTTTCAGCTTGCCGTAGCTCAGTGTCCACTCTCGGGCCGAGGAGAGGGCTCTCTTTTAGCTCTCTCTCACTTTCCACTCTCCTCTCTCTCTCTCTCTCTCTCTCTCTCTCTCTCTCTCTCTGAATGGGCGATGTGTTTATCACAGAGATCAGCGAGGCCGGAGTGGATGGCCGCCACTTTAGCCACTCGCTCTGGCAGACGCTGAAGTGCATATGCTCAGGCCAAGAGAGAGAAAGAGAGAGAGAGAGAGAGAGAGAGAGAGTCTCTGCATGCCGAAGTACATTCATACAGTAGAGTTCCACAGATCGGGCAAAGCTCCGGCACAAAGGCACTCTTGTGCTGAACATATGTGGATGACACACGTGTCTGTGCTGGTTGATAGACAAACACAGGTCAATTATTAATGTTAATTACACACAATGTCCTACTGCTCTCTCTCAGTCTCTCTCTCTCACTCATTTGGTCTCTCTCTCTCTCTCTCTCTCTCTCTCTCTCTGTCTCTCTCTCTCGTTATTGTAATTAGCTCCAGGGCAGTGGCTCTGCATTGTGTTCCAACACCTCTGCTGTTAAGCTGCGCTAATGAAGAGGCTCCAATTTGAGAAGAGACTGTCACATGAACAGTTGAATGAATGTGTTAGGTCACACCTGAGTCGCTCGCTCTACCTGAGGGGATTGAAAACAAGCTTTGGGAGTTGGTAATGTATGCCACGAGCCTGCAGGCTGCATCACAGTTCGGGTCTGGTGATAACGCTAATTAATGATGCACAAGATGAGGTGAGCCGCACTTTCTGCGCATCTAATTGTGCATCAAGGAAATTGCACCGGCCGATTATGATTGAGCATGTTTTTTTTGTTGTTTTTTTCTAAATCAGCTCACGGCGTACAACATAAGAGCAATCGGTGGATCGGTCCCTTATGCTGTCGCTGCAAAGCAAAAACATATAGAAAAGACATCAGTGGCACATCAGTGACTGGAGCAAAAGAAAAATGAGCGTGAGCTTCTTTAAATATGCTTTGAATATCATCAGTGGGCACCTGTTTAGACTCCAGATCCCCTGCACAATCAGGCCTCACAATTCCCTCCCTGATCAAGGCAGGCGGCCCTATACTTAGCTCTCATTGTACGGTGGTTCTAGAGGGAAAAATATCAGTTGGCGGAGAACACATCCTCCAGTGTGATGTTGACTTAGTTTCCTCTCCCTCCTGCCTCGGCCCAGTGTTTTCCCTGCTAATGTTGAGCAAACTGTTTTGTCTTTGCGTTGGCTTTTTTCACCGCGGCCCTCGGCCCTAGCAGTGGGCACACACACACGCAGGGGAGAAGGGAGAACCGTTAATGGGGACTACTGTGTGCGGCCAGCCGGCAGTTAGAGAAGGGGCCCGTGTTTTCTTAGGGCCAGGGTGGCAAAGCAAAGCATTCAGCCCATGCAAGCCCGGCCGAAAAAAAGGCCCTTTTTGTTTTCGGGGCGGAGGAGAGTCCAAGCATTCCCCACGGAATACAATGAATGGACCGTTTTGTCCTGCACCCGTTTTTCAGAATTGTTTTTTCTCTCTCTCACTTCTCCCTCTCCCTCTCTCCATCTCTCTCTCTCTTTTTCTCCCTCTCTCTTCCTCTCTTTTTTCATAATTATTCTTGCCCGTCATTGGGTGTGCACATGACATTTGAGCATGTTTTAAAGTCTCAACACACTCATGTGCCTGCAATAAAGCCCTCTTCCCCCCCATGCCCAGCTCCGTAACAATCCCGCTTTCTGCTGGACAACAGACTAGCCTCTGTTGTTCTCCAAGTCCCAGCAGCTGGGAGGCAATAGTGAGGACAGTGGCCCAGTCTATCCGCGGAGGGCAGGAAGAGGGGGAAGCGCTCCTTGAGCCACACTCTGGACAATGGCATTATTAGATTATGGGTGGTCTGACTCCGCTGCTTAGCTCCAGCATTAGATGCATAACATTTTCTCATTAGGATCCAGCCTAGACAGTCTCTACAATGTTTAGACGGGGCAATTGTTGTGTGTACTCGCAAATTTAGACTTCAAAACAAGGAAGTTGTTTTTCAACAGATAAAAATTTATTTTTGTAAATTAGGGATTATATATAGAAATATTATGAAGATAAAAAATCTTGGATTCTACACATTGAATACCATCATAGAAGTTATAAATAATTTTGCCTTTTTTACTTTTATATAACATAATTTTCAGAAGTCTTCCTAAGAAAAATACCATGTTGTCTTGTGATGTAGTCTTGTCTTGTCTTGTCATGTAGGGTCATGAATGAACAAGACATAAATAAAGTCATCCTCAGAAACCCCCCAGGGTCAGGCATACTAATGCCAGGATACCAGTCGGAATATGGAATATGGCAGTGATGATCTGCAGGGTGGCAAGGGTGCCCATGTCAAACAGCTCTCTGGACTCCTTTATCCACCCTGTGTGTGTCGTGTGCCGTAGTGTGTCGCAGGCTTTTCAGCCTGTGCCCCATTCCTTCCTGTGTTGTAGAAGGGATGTGTATGAGGATGCTGGGCCCAGACATACTCATGGGTTTGTTTATGTCTATTCTCTCCTCTCCTCATTATCCATGCCGTTTGAGGGAGTCCCCAGGGATTTTGCCAGTTTACTGCAAACCTTTTTAATTTTATGACTAGACCCTGCCAGAATATGGTTTTCCTTCCCTACTCCTGAGTGTGTGTGTGCACCGAGCACAAGCTTCTGTGCAGATCATATGTTCAGAGGATTTCCCGGCCTGAAAACATGCCAACTTTTAAAGAGTATTCCCAGCAAACAATAATGGAAGGGTATGACAGACAGGAGGATGGAAAGAGAAGAGAGAGAGAGAGAGAAAGAGAAAGGAGGGCCTCTGTAGCCCCTATCATGCTGCACTGTGTGGTTTGTGTATGTGTGGAAATGAAAAGCTCATGAAGAGTGCTGCCTTAGGCCCCATCTTTGATATTTTATATTCAATACAAACCTAATTGCCTGAAATATTTACAATCTTAAATTACATTTTAGGTCTTTGAGGCTCTCCAAGAATGTGCCTTAAGTACACATTTCTGTTGAATCTACAGTGATCACATTTCGACGCTGTTCTCCAGAGAATAGTCCCTCCCCAACTCCCCCATCCCTCTCCTTTGGACTTCATCAATTTCCTAATTTGCTCAACATCAGCAACATTCTTCAGTGGGCTGGGCTATTTTGTTGCCTCCTTGATGTTTCTCTCTAAACAGACACATTTTATAACTCCCTCAGTGATAAAAATGATCTAATAAATTAAGTGAATTTAGCCAGATATAAAGTGAGGCGCTGATCAATAGAAGTTAGTACTTTACTTAGGACTCTTGTCTAGAATGGTAACTGCTGTGTGATATATATGGCTGTTTGCAGCAGAGTGCTCAGCAGCCCGCAGGATCTGGGCAGAGCACCGGGGAAGGGGCCTGCCCTGCTTTTTAACAGCCCCAGACTTAATATAGACATATTGGAATGGCTCATTTCCAAGAGAGCTTGTTTTACTGTGTAAGGAATTAGTGTAACAAGAAGTCATCTATTGGTTATTCCCCCAGACGGCCGCCCTCCGCCGAGTGTCTGGTTTCTGTGCACCTTGCCCCCCATGCGGCAGATATAGCAGCACGCCACACTGGCTCCCCCTCCTCACCACAGTCTCACCCTTTTGTCAGCGAGCCCTTGGGGTGCTACACTTCAACAAGGTTGTTGTGTAGTGTTTGCTTAAATAGCTACTCTAGCAATACTGTTGCTTTTGCCATCATCCCTCCTTCCCTCCATCTCTCTCTCGCTCTTTCTCTATTTCTTTCCCTCCCTCTCTTTCTGTCTTTCTCTCTTTAGGCAGAGATGTTAATCTGTTACCTGTCAGTAAAATGGCCATTTCCTACCGTGGATAAGCCCTAGGACTGAGGGGGGGGGGGTTGAGGTGTGTGCTTGAGCCTTGGGTTAGGAATGGGGAGGGTTAGGAGGGGAGAGTTCTCCGGTCAAAGCCATGACCAGACAAAGGCCCTTTGTGCCTGACCTGTAACGCGGCAGTGGAAGGGCCCTCCTGTTTTCCCTTCGCTCCGGTGGGAACAATGCAGCCAGTCTGTGCTGGGGAGGCGGAGGCCTCGCTCCTAATGCCCACGCTGCGTCAACACAGAGCCGCGGGATCAAAGTCCGGCTCAGGCATATCGATCCACATGGCTGATTGTCATCAGGGAGCAGAGTGGCCGAGCAGCGGAGCAGAATATCTGTGACTTTGATAACGGCCCTCCATGGGTGTGTGCGTTTGTGTGTGCGCGCGCGCGCATGTGTGTGTTTAGGGAGAGGGGGATTAAGGCCGAAAGGCAGACGGATGAAGGAGTGCGGTTAGCTGATGAATGACCTGCGAGGTGGGAGTAATGTGTGCTCGGGGATCGCTGGGATTGTTTTATGAAATGACCTCTCCAGAACAAAGTAACACAGAGACGCACAAGCCCAGAAGTGGTTCCATTCAGCGATTTTCCCCCTGGTTGCCTTCCAGGAAGCTCTCGCCTCAGTGCGCCGCGTTCACACAGTAGCGGCTGTCGCGTTTGCACGGCAGCTTGTTCTAGTCGTCAGGTTGCCACGTGTATGTGTGAGTGTGTGTGTGTGGGTGCACTACAGTGAGGGTGTGTAGATGTACTGTATGGCTGGGTATTTTGTCTTTGTGAAAGTTTGTATGAATGTGTACAATTGTGTACTTGCTCCGGTTGATTTCACTTCTGTCATTTTGAAAATGGATAAAGACGAACAGTTTGGTGAGTATTATCAGGACTTGAATTGGAAATTGAATTTTGGGAAAGACTGCTTTGTCATCTTCTGTATCTCTCTGACAGAAAGGAGACACATACTAACTGAAATGTAAAATTTGCTAGCTTATGCTCGTGGAACGTGTTTCAAACTTTACGCATACAGTTCAAATAGGAGTCAGAGAAGGAGCAGACTCCCCCAGACCCACCCATCTCCCTCCAGCTCTCCCTTCCTTCTATCTGATCTTGCCAACACAGAAGGCATTTAGACATGTTAAAACAACTCTCCTCCTCTCGAAAAAGCAAAAGTGTGCAGCAGTCCCAGGTGATGCTCAGTGAGGATCAGACTGTTTCTATGGTTAGCTGGACACCAGGAAAGGATAGTGGGGGGGGGGGGGGGGGGGGGCAGAGTTAGGAGGATTGCAAGGGTGAGTGAAGGTGGGGAGGGGGTGGTGTAGGGGCTGGGTGGACAAGCCGTCTCAGGGGCGCTGTGAAAACGTCTGAAAAGACAGTGAGGAGTAGGGGTGCTGACAGGGCCCTATTGAGCTCTGGAATGGCTTGTACATCTCCATTTCCCCTCCACCTGCACGATGCATCGGTCAGCCCAGGCCAGGCAGGCCTCCGTGGGAGAGGGACAGCAGAGCTGAGGGGTGCCCAGGGAGGGAGGGGGAAGGGTGGACTGTCAGGCTGGCAGGAGCAGGGGCAGCAGCACAGCGACACACCAACTAGCACCACCCACCCACCAACTAGCTCCAACCACCCCCCATCCACACTTGTTCCTCTCTCGGCGGTCAATTCCGGCTCCCAGAATCCTCCCGAAGAGGCTGACCTCGGGATTACTCACCGTCCTAAACCATTACAGCTTCTTACTGCTGATGTCGACATGTCCGCTAACAACATTGATTAATCTATACGCCCCCATTTATTCACGTTTTTCTCCCTCCTCTTGTGCTCCAGACCCCCAGTCCAGGGACTGCGTGTGTGTGTGTGTGTGTGTGTGTGCGTGTCCCCTCAGCTGTCCCCCCATGAGGTCCTTATTTTAGTGCCTGTAGAGAAACAGACTTATGCGTGCCTGCGTATGCAAGTGCGGGTCTTAAAGAGAAATCAAAGCCTCTCAGACTCGTGTTGCACTGAGAGGGGGGAAACAGATTGTGTGGTGCGCCAGGGCGGCCTTCATCGGGTCATGTGAATTGATGATGTATGTGAGGGCGGGAGTGAAGAGGCCTCTCTTCTCTCTCTTCCTCTCCCTCTCCCTCTCTCCCTCTCTCTCTCTCTCGCTCTCTTTCTATCTCTCCCCCACTCCAGAGCTCTGCTTAGCCGAGCGCCGGCAGAGAGGAGGGCTCCTGCCAAGTCCAGGGCTGACTGATTGCTACAGATGCTCTTCCTCAAGTATTCCGAGTTAGATCCTTACCCGGGAGTCTTCGGGGACAAACAATAGCACCTGTTCCTCATAAGATAGGCCCATTCATGTATCTTTAATGAAGCGACGGGGCAGATGGCGAGAAATGGCGTTAGCCGGCACTTAGCCTTAGCGCTAAGACAAAAGGGGCGCGGTGCCAGGCCAACAATGGGCAGTATTTATGAGGAGCGGAAAGGACGGTGCCCCACACTTGCCCGCGTGTGCCCCCCATCCCCCCAACCCCCCACCTCTACCCCCACTCTCACATCTGCTCCACTTCATTCTCTCACACTCCTGAAGATCACCCTGCCAATTGAAATATTCTGGGCACTCAGCCGATTGGCAGATGAACTTGAGGGTTACTCTTTCAGAGCCTGGCTCTGGATGGGCCTGTCTACAGC
Source organism: Alosa pseudoharengus (assembly GCF_046254945.1). Classification (NCBI taxonomy): domain Eukaryota; kingdom Metazoa; phylum Chordata; class Actinopteri; order Clupeiformes; family Clupeidae; genus Alosa; species Alosa pseudoharengus. Next base: position 35,617,752 of record NW_027468630.1, on the reverse strand, counting down.
AGTAGCCCAGGAGAGAGGGGAGAAACACACACACACACACACACACACACACAGAGGCACACCCAGATAAACTGCGGGAGGGAAAGGGGAGAGGACTATATTTTGTATTGGTGCTGATATGTTATTCATCAGAATGTGTCTGAGCGGGAGCTCAGTCACTTACTTCCATTAGGCTTCAGCAGTCAAAGCCGAGCTAGCTGTACTAATATTTAAATCTATAAATGTATCGGCACAGCACCCACTGTGCTATCTGTTAATTGACAGTCTGGAAAAGATAAGCTTTACTATTAGTCCCCTCTGTGAAGCCTCTGATTTGATTGGCCCCTCTCTCTGACATTGGTTGTGTAAATTAAAGTTTAATGTAAAGGGCTCATTACCACAAATCACAACTGCAACTCCAATCCAGTGCCATCCTATCTATTTCATTTAAACTGTGTGCACTCCCTTTGACTGGCAAAATCCTTTTATTATCTGTCACTGACGTGCTGTCACTGACATCTTAAACAGTTCTTATTTTTATCATATTTATTTCTATTATGGTTTTGTGATGCATTTATTATATTCACCAAAGCTATTCTCCTCATTGATATTTCAATTTGAAATATTCAAGTGTTTTATTTTTTGTTTGTAAATACAAAGAAATGAAGATAGATGGGCTGAATTACAAGTAGATAGATATATAGACAATAAGTAGTTAATAAATCGTATAATAAATAATAGAGATAGAGAAGTTGAAAGAGAGCCTGACACTAAGTAAAGCAAGTGTTCTAAATGAGGGAAGCTGAGATGTGGGGGAATAAATGTGATCTGGCTCCATTTATAAAACAGCTGTTCTCTGTGGCCTGGCTTTGGGCAGATTTATTTTGCTAGTTTAATGTGTCTAAAGTTTATCACAATTATGCATGTGACTGACCTTTTATAACCCAAGGGATGATAGGAATTTAGATGCCTATCAGGGTGTCTGTCTTACATCCTCTGTGTTTTTTAGCCTTATAATTACTCCACTGCTGTGCCCAGCTTCTCTGTAAAGCTGCCTCTTTCTTCTCCATTAGTAATACGATTACTATTTCTTTATGTTTACAGTATTTTTTAATAGAAATTTGACAGATTCCTGTGAAGCAGCGTTTATTTTGTAGAATGACCCTAAAGGTTAATAAATGTACTTTTTTCAAAAACACAGCATATTTAAAGTAATACCTTTCAGATTGAAAAGCGAAAAAAAAAAATGTTTACTCGATTCTTCTCAGCCTCATTCTTTTGCAATGTTACTTTGATAGTTGCACTCCAAAATAAAAAAAGAGAAAAAGTACAGGCCCAGGATGTTATTTATTTTTGCTTAGCAAAACTCACTCTTGGCTGGATCGATGAAGGGCTGCTGAGGCCTAGTTATGTGCTGGGGGAGTTGGAGCAGCTCAGCCATGCCGAGAGAGCATGCATATAGAGAGACGACGAGGGAGGGGGCTGGTGGTGGAGGAGGAGAAAAATGTGGATATCACAAGCAGATCTGATCGCAAACATGGAGAAAAAGTCATTGCTCAAAGCAGGTTGATTTCATGGCCCACTGCAGCAGCTATAATTGCACCCAGGCCCCATGCTTTTCATTGCCGGCTTGATTTTAAAAGAGGGGAATGAATGGAGAAACGCTCTGTTAAGTGTTTATGTTGGGGCCACTGACCTCCATGAACCTGTTTACCAGACGGGCTCCCCAGAGGTGTGCTGGCTGCCTGGCTGAGTGCGGTGCAGTCCGGTCCAGTACAGATTGGCGCTGGCCAGGGATCATGAGCATTCAGGCTCACGGTAGCACATCGCTCATGCAGCCGATCAGAGCCCTGCAGGAAGCAGGGGATGACAGGCAGATTGCCCACCAGTCTCAGGTCTCTGCATGCAGCCTGACCCCGAGGGCCCTGCACTGTGGGCCCTCTGGAAATCAAAAAGCCATAGCAGCCACCCCCCCCCCCCCCCCACACACACACACACACACACCAAATAAGTGTTCACATCATCATTCTCCTTTTCACTTTCTCTATCTGTGATACTCAACATGATTGCTGATTACTGGTGCGCGTCGAAAAGAGGGCGCGTGTGCCGTTACATCGGCCTCCATGTTAAAATGAAATATCGCAAACAGATGAGAAAGGGGGGACTTTTGAGGCTCTGTGCGTCTCGCTGCCTCTCTTTGTAAAAAAAAAAAATCGGCACTCGGAGCACATGCCGTAAATTACCCAGGCTGCCGGGGCTTTTATCGTCTGCATAAATGATCTTCCAAAAATATGAGACAGAGGCAGTATATCTGTGAGGGTCTTTTCCTGTCAGTCAGTGATGTTGGCAAGACAGCGGAGCGCTCCCCCACTGTGACCCCTCTGCACCCCTCCCACCCCACACAGCACGACAGGACCGGAGGAGACGCGCGGGCTCAAATCATGCTCGGTGACGAGAATCTCACCTGTTCTCCACCACGCAGCGCACAGGATGTTTTATGTTCGGACTCGCCGGAGTGTCCTATTGGTGCAGCGCTTCATTCACTAGTATTCTGTCACAGGCCGCAGGCAGCCAAGGCTTGAGCGCTCTCGCAGACTTAGCGGTTCAACCAGGCTACATCTCATTGTGAACTAGCCCAAAGAAGGAAAAGAGGTTTTCAGGGGCCAGAGGATTTAAAAAAATGTTGGACTCATTTTTGTCTATGCCACATTTTTTTCCCTTTTAATGGGGAGAGACGCCTGAAAAAAGGGTTATATACTTTCAATCGAGAAAAAAAAGAAAAACCTGTTATGTCAACAATTACTTTTACAAGTCTATTTGGCAGAAGTAACGCAGGGAAATCACTGATAACGCCGAGGCAGAATGGCTTGAGAATGAGCCCTTATCCGGCATGCCGCACCTTGGATCAGGCAGGGCAAACAGTGTGCAGCGTTGGGCTCTTTGATGTGATAATGTGCGATTGGCGGGGGGATTAGGAGCAGCTGAGGCAGGCGCGGGGTATTGTGCGGTCCACACGCAGGCCCTGGGTGCTCGACGAGGCCCGCTGTCAGCATGCGTTAGCCAGGCGTCTGATCTCCTCTCTCTCTGTCTTCAGCAGGTCCAGGGTCACATGCCTCCGCTCATGATCCCCATTTTTCCACACGACCAGCGCACTCTGGCTGCTGCCGCCGCCGCCCAGCAGGGATTCCTCTTCCCGCCGGGAATGTCCTACAAGCCAGGTATGACACGCGCCTGCACTGTTGAGTGGCTCTAACTGTTTATCCCTCCCTCTCTCTCAGTCTCTCTCTCTCTCTCTCTCTCTCTGTCCTACACTTACCTGTATGCTGTACTCAGCCACTTTATCCTCTTATTCAAATATTGTCCTCTTGTTAAAGGTCCTGCTACTCTTTGCTTCTCTCTCTCTCCCTCTCTTTCTCTCTCTCTTTTATAGCTACTCCATCCTTTGGCCAGAGTACAGATCTCTGGCCAGTATACAGATCTTGAGTGAAGTGTGACCAGTTCAAGAGTGTTTGTCATGCTTGGTTAAATGTCTCGAGCTATGGCTATTAAGTGACATCACTGGTAAAATACAAATTCTAATCTCCCAGGACCGATATGGCTGAAAGCTATCTTGAAACAAAAGATAACAGACATTGTATATGAATGAAAAACATTTTGTCATTTTGTCACAGAGAATCTGTCAAGATGATAAGAGTGGATGTTATCAATGAACCAAACAATAGCTCTGGCACCAACAGCCTTGCAGTCATACCTGCTGTGGCAGGGCTGACGAAATAGAATACAAACACAACCTTTGGTCACAGCCCAGAGTTGCTGTTGAAAGGGTTTGTGTATCTTTCCCCTAAACAATTTATTTCTGCCCTTCTAAGTAGATAAAAAAGACCAAAAATATGCAGTGTACTTTCACAACAGTAGGAAACTCTCCCTCATTTCTGCTGTAGCGCCCCCAACCCGACACACACACACACACACACACGCACACAAACACACACACACACACAGGGGTGCTTTGACAGCTTGGATTGTGAGTGTCACACAGCTTTATTTTGAGTGGATCTTAGTAAGGCCAGACTCCTCATACAACCCCCACAAACACACACACACACACTTCCAGAGCTATGGGTGGGGGGGGGGGGCTGTCTCCTCCTCCCCCCTCCCTCTCTCAGCCTAAAGGTCTTCAGCCTACGGTCTTCATAGCCCCTCAATCTCCTGTTATGCCAGCTTCTTCATGTGTTTTCATTCCGCTGTTTCACAGGGCAGGACCTCTCATTGTACTGTAACAACTCACAATATGCACACACCTCACCCATCTCCCCCACCTCGACCTCCTCCCCCTCTCCTCCTCCCCCTCTCCTCGCGCTGCTCTGAGAGCTAAAAACAATCAGGTCTCCCCTGTCAAAGCAATTAATGCTGTGCACCATCAAGTGTGTCACTTCAGAAACGCAGCCAGGGCTGGTGAGTGCTCAGCTTCAAGGCAGCCGAACAATGGGTTTGGATATATGAGTCCTGGAATGTAAACTAAAATGTCAACATGAAAGTGTCTCGGCTTCTCGTCGGCTGTAATCGTCATCCATCCAAGAATCTGCTGAGGGTGCCGGCGGTAACACAATACCGCCACTTTTTTAGAGTCGACCAGCGCTGGTGCGCTCCTCCACCTCTCCCCCTCACGCTCAGTCTCCCAGAGCCATGTCCAGGCACCGCTTCCTAGCTCGGTTCTATGGGCTGTTTTTGGCTTTGTGTTTTCACTTAAAGTGACCTCTGTTAACATAAAACAGCTGACACACAGAAACACAACCTAACAACTGCCCTTATTTAAAGGAATTGAAATTTACAATTCCTCTTCTGGACCAAATTTAAGTCTTCGAGTATGCAAGTATACTCACTTATCATATATAATTCAGCACGTTGCATGTCAGCAAACTTTAAATGAACAACTCTAAATAAAGGGAAAAAAAGACAAATTCATTTTAGAGGATTTGACAAGAAGTCACTGTCAACCGTCAGGTCATATCAACATCAGAGGATGCAGGAGCCGCCACCAGGTGCAGCGGAGGAAAAGAAGAAGGTCTGTAGCTACAGCTTAGGCCCTGGTGCACGTGTCCCCCTAGAGGGATGCAGGGCACAGGGCTCCCAGGGACCCAGCCTCCCCTCCGCTCCCCTCCCCTCCCCTCACCTCCCTTCCCTGGCCTGCCTCGGCATGCCTCCCCGACTTCTTTTGTATGGCGCAGAGAAAAGAATTTACGCCCTCACGCAAGCATTCCACATCCCCAAACATCAAATTTGGAGGGAAATTGCAACAACATGCAGATTGACTCACTGCCAGGATGCTAACCCTCCTGCCTGTCTCACGTCTGACTTATTGTTCGCGCTGCGCTCCAGAAGTGCCAGTCTCAGCAACAGTAGTTAAAAATTAAAGCCAGGGCCTTGCCCCTGGGTCCCGGCTTCACACTATCAAGCAGTTGAATCTCTGTCACGTTGTGTGTTTTTGTGTTTTGTTTCTCTTTTTTTCCATCCTGAACATTGACTATTGGACAGAAGTAAACTAAAAATGCACAGACAAGGGTTTTCCCCCCAGCACGAGCTGAGCCAACTATTGACACGTCGGGCAGCAGACCTCTGGGAAATCGCACCGAGCGAATCAGTGCGACAAGAGAAAAGAGAGAGAGAGAGGGAGAAAGAGATGTCTGAGAGGAGAATTTATGTGTGAGCTCTGAGGGGAAAGCCCTAGCCCTGCTTTTGTCTGCACACAAGGTGCTTTGAGGAACACATGTCAGCACCTCATCAAAAACACTGCAACAGAGAGATGAGGAACAAGTACAAGAGAGAGGGAGAAAGAGAGACATTAAAATAGAGAAGGGAAAAAAGGTTCTGTAGTCAGCAGGTGAGTAGCAGAACATTATAGGGTGTGGTAGAGCAGCTAATAAATTAACTATAAAGGCGGGGATGAGAGGGAAAGTCAGCTATTTTGGAACTACAGAGGCATGACAGCCTGAACAGGGAGCCTGAGGGGATTATTTCGCCAGTTTGATTTTTTTTTTCTAATATGTTTGACATGGAAAATGTTTTAGTACAAATAACAGGAGTCATAATGGAGACTTCAGCAGGGGTCGCCTTGTGTAAAGCTTCTGCATTATTCATAAGTTTGCAAATGAAAACAAAAAAAAGAGAAAGGAAAAATAAAGGAAGGAAGAAAGAAAGGAAAAGAAGCTTCTGGAAAACAGCTCTGTTTGTGCAGGCCAATTCGGTTATTCCCGACCCCCTCTGTACATAATCTCCAATCGGACGATCGCTGGGCATAAAGGACGGCTCTATTGCTTGGTGCCCCATGTTCTCGGCACTGCTGAGTGGGCATGGGCAGGACAGGGCCCAGTGCTGATGGCCCCTCGCCCCGCCACGCTGTGCCACTACATCCGCCCCACACACTGTGCTCAATGGCCTGAGCAACATCAGTGGCCTCCAGACCCATCCGCAGGGTCATCCTTTTTTCCCGACGCAGGCAGGAGCCGCTGTGACACCCCCACTGTCTGTGTGCATAAAGACAGAGGCGCGTGCCGTAATGGGGCTCTGGAATGGATCCTCCGGCCGGACTCTTTCAGCTGTGATGAGGCCACAATGCCTTATTGACTTTCCGCCGCAGGAGATGCCAGGATGCCGATATATCTGCTTAGCCTTGGGTCTGACGCTCTGAGGTTGTGCATGAATGCACTTTCCCAGCTTCTCTCTCTCTCTCTCTCTCTCTCTCTCTGCCTTAAAAGATCAGTTCCTTTCATTTTGTTATTACCTTGTAGTCTCTCCATGACAACCTTGTTATCTGTGGCACTGTAAAAGCCGCTTTTGACTTATTTATTTAATTGACTCGCAAAAAGGATGACATGCAAATTAATTATTTGCTCTCCGCCCAAAGTTTCAGCTTATCCACTGTCTCTCAAGTCAAAGTTTGCCTTTAAACGATGTCTCCTTTGCCATGGAGAATGCGAAGAGCTCTTGCCCTTGGCACCAGGTGGTCCAACACTGAGTGCCCTCGGAGGGAGCGATCTCCTAATATTCCTCCCTCGCTCTCCTCCACCTTTCATTAGGCTGGCATGCTCTCGCCTCCTCAAGCACCAGCTGTAGTGCCCTGTGCCAGCCTTAAAGAAGAGGGGCCACCAAGAGGATCCACTTCACCAGACTGAATCTTTTTGGCATGATACCTGACTGAAATTTACCAGTGAGGGTCACAGTGATCTCAGGTTAGACTCTGCTGGGAGGCACAGTGAATTCACACAACATTTTTGTTACTGTTTTGTGAGTACATTGGGATTGGAGAGACTGTCGGTTCTGTCAATTCTCATGAGGTTTTGGAAAACTCCTCCATCCCAGTGGTTCTCTGCCATGAGGCTGTTGGTGGCATCTAGCATGTAAGGGAGGAAGGATGGCTCTGAGGGCAGCCCCACCCCGGACCTCAGTGGTACTCCTTTTAGAGCAGCCTCACTTCCACACACATGCACACAGCTGTCTGGCCGCACGCCTGACTCTGCCCTGGACAGTGCCCGTCCTCCTTCCCCCTGGCCACTGCAGTGTCCTCGCCTGGCATCTGACACACCCCTGGTCTCACATGACACTGCTGACCGCACACAGCCACCGCTGACAGAGAGGAGGCAATCACTCGTCCGGTTATGAGAAGAGAGTGGTGAGAAAGTGGAAAAGAGACCTCTCTGTGGGAATGGGGTTGGGTGGTAGGGGGTGAGAATAAAGAAGTAGTCCAACGAAAGAGAGAGAGGGGAGGGGGTGGGCGGCGTATTGGACAGTAATGACCCTCACTTCACTTCTCTCATGACACTGTTTGAAAATCACATCAATTGCGTGGCTCGCAGCTCCTCTGGCCCGTGGCACAGGATTGAATATCCAGACTGCATCACAATGTGCTGCGCTGGACAAGATTGGGAGGCGCACAAGGGAGGGAGGGAGGAAAAAAAGTGGAGAAGGTATATACGTTTCCCTCCCCTCATGCCTGTGGCTTAATGCCTCCATATGTTTGTGTGGAGAAGTGACAGGCGAAAGTGGTGTCTGAATCGGGGCCAATTCTCTTCTTCAGAAGGCACGCTTCAGTCAGCCCTCCGCCGTCCTCGTCGGATCCACCACCAGCCCCCTACACCCCTCACCCTCCCACACACACCCCCACCTCTGACCACAATGTGCTGAGCAGTGAAAGGATTTCTTTACCAAGTTACTCACACAGCCCAGGGATGAAAACATACTTTCCCCTTCTGCTTCATTTTCTCTCCTCTCTCTCCTTTTCTTTTTCTTCCCTTTTCCTCCTCTTATTCTCTCTCTCTCTCTATCTCCCTCTCTTTAGAGCAAATGCTTTCCACTTGTATCTGTATCAGGTTTAACTACCGTCTCCCCTTTGTGTCTTAGATTCCACTTTCCTGATGTGTTGCGATAAGATGATAAAATGTTCAACACAGCTATTGTTTTGAAATTCTCGTAGCTCTCTGGTTAAATGTTGTTGTGATAAAAGAACAAATCATGTCTTTCCTGATCTCCTTCTGTGACTTTGTAAAGTGCTTTGCTTGTTGTGACCTGTTGAAGTAGCACTTTTTTGGCTCGCTCACGCCAGAAGCCACACAATGAGACAGACAATGGCATGTAGGACAAATGAGAGTTGTGTTTACAGTGGCATGGAGAACACACCACCTCTTCTGTGAAACCCAAGCAGTAGCACCACACAAGTATGCAACAGTCACATGAGGAGAGGAGGATAAAAAACTGTTTTTAACTTGCCAATTTGCAATGAACTGATGGTTGTTTATTTTCTTGAAAGGATACAACAAGACTGCAGAATGCAAGAACTTTAAAAAATGAAAAGAATAGAGAATAGAAAAGGCCAGAGATAGAAATAGAGACAGAGTGAGAGAGAGGGAAAAAGAGGAGATTGAGCGAGAGAGAGAGAGTGGGGAAGAGAGAGAGAGAGATAGAGAGTAAGAGTAAAAGAGAGAGGAAGAGAAAGGAGATACGTTCCTCAGTAATCCTGCCTCTGGTGTGCCCAGCTGAATCTTTTGTTGGTGCAGATGTTTGGGCTGGGAGCCGAGGCTGGGTGAAGGCGGCTCCAGGGCCGTGTTGGCACTTGCCTGGCCGCCGTTGGGCCGCTCATTGTCTCAACCTGTGTGCATTGTTCTGCCCTCCTCCCACCCCCTACCCCCCTTCTCCTCCCCTTCTCCTCCTCGACAGGTGATAACTACCCGGTGCAGTTCATTCCATCCACAATGGCAGCTGCCGCCGCGTCAGGACTCAACCCTCTGCAGCTTCAGGTATGTGCAACAACAAAGAATGTGCAGGCACGTTGCCAACCCTTGGGCGCTATACACGGCAAAAAACCAGCTGTATGCTAAATAATGAGCCGGCACGCTAAATAATGCTTGGGAGTCAGCCCTCACCAACTTAACACCTTACACGTGTAATTTAGCCATTTTAAGGAAGAACTTAACCCCATAGTTACTGCGGAGAGTGTAGTTATGAGGATAATGGTTATGGCAGGTGGGATTAGCCCTGCTGGTTTCCCAAGAGGAGAGCCCTCTGCTAAACCAATCAGGAGGGGCTGCGCAGCGACACAAAATGGAACTGGGTTGCTTGCATGGCCTGTTCTGTGTAATGCTAACGGCTGTTTATGTCATGCATTGTGTGTGTGTGTGTGTGTGTGTGTGTGTGTGTGTGTGTGTGTGTGTGTGTGTGTGTGTGTGTGTGTCCAGTGTGAGTGCAGTCTTCTGTGGTGTGAAGGCAGCACAGGGCACTGAACTGTAAGGCAATGCAGAGTGTGAGGTGGTAAATGTGAAAGCAGAGCTGTTAGATAGACAGAGTTAGAGAGAGAGAGAAAGAGAGAGAGAGGAGTGAATTTTGGGAGAGATTCCAGCGGCCCTTAGGCACCACCAGGAGAGTGTTCTCAGGGAGCCCGTTACGGCCGTGAACCGGAGTCGGAGGCTAACTCCAGGCAATAAGCACTTACTGTAATATAGATCGCTATCTGCGATGCACCGTGTGTCTCATTACCATCCTAATCAGCACTATTACTTGGCCTGCTGTGAGCCTGTGAGCGCGCTCTCTTTTTGTTTCCAAATTGACAATATGTTTTCCCCCACTCGCTTTCATCACGTTATATTTACATAACAAATGCTGGGAATGGCTTTGGGAAGCGGAGGCCTCTGTACGATTACACTAATGTCATTATTCTTGGCTGCTCACTGGTGAAATTATCAAAGTGAGCCCTCGCAGCCCCGCTGAAGAATGAAGATGGATGGGAGGCCTTTGAAAAGAGCGGCGTGATAAATATTTAAGTTTTCCTGAAACTTCCCGGGCCAAGGGGTCTCGAGGAGGAGGGGACGAGGCACTTCCTGAGAGTCCTTCCTCTGAAACAAAGAGGAAGGAGAGAGGGAGTGAGGCAGCAGGGGGAAAGAGCAAGAGAGACAGAGAGATAGAGAAAACTCTTTTCAAGTCCTACTTTGGTCTATGCAGTTGTTTTGTCAACAAAGTCAGTAAACTGTTGATAGCAATTAGGCATTAAGCTCTCTGATAGCGAGGGCTTGTGGCAAAACAAAGGCTGTGGAGTTGTGCAATGCAGACACAGGGAGAGAGAGAGAGAGAGAGAGAGAGAGAGAGAAAGAGACAGAGAGAGAGAGAGAAGAAGCATCATGCAACTTTTTCCCCTCTGCCTGATACATGAGCACAATTTGTCCTTCAGAGCTTATCGCTCTCAGCCTTAATGAGCCTTGGCAAGTCCTAACAATGCTGCAGCTGGGCTTGGAAAGGTCTCCTTTATCACACAGCTCTGGGAAGAACAATCAACTACCAGGAAGGTGTGGGATGCGTCTGCTCATGTTTCGGAGGCACGCGTGCGTGTGTGTGCATGTGTGTGCGTGTCAGTCTGTGGGTGTGTGTGTGTGTATTTGCGTGGTCTTCAAGTATTTGTATTACACTGTGTATGTGGCTTCATTTTGCGTTTGTCAGTTAAGAGCAACAGAGAGTTTAGAGAGAGAGAAAAAACACAATAGAAAAAGACAGCACCATTTCTCTGTGTGGCATTTATGTTAATTCATGACTGTCACTTAAAACTGAGTGCACATGCTTGTTGCTGTGTGTGTTCAAATAGCCTATAGCCTATGTGCAGGGCCTTTTGCAGGGAATGATGGTACGACTCTATCCCCTCGCATCTATTTATAGCGGCGCATCGGGTCACTCCGAGGCTGGGATAGCAGTATATCCGAAGGCTGAGGAGTTCCAGCCATTAATTCAGATAATGTGTTTAACCCTGGGAATGGACTAGAACGGAGCCCCAAGACCATGACTCGCCGACCTTTACGGAGCACAGTAAACAAAAAAGAGGTGCATTCCTATTAATTGAAGCCGTCCGCTGGTAGTATATTTCGCCATGCGGCTGCTATTTGCTTTGCACAGAGACCCCCTTAAAACAGCCCCTGCAAGTCAAACATGCCCTTTTCTCTGACGATCAACACATCATGTGACCGCCATGCCTTCCTCTACAAAGCACCACGAAGTGGAATGATTAAAACATAATATCACATATCACGCCGGAGATGGAGATGATTAAATTCATACTCACCATGGTGATAGTATCGTTAGCTGCTAGTCTCTATCAGACTGCACGGCCTGACAGATAAACAGCTGGGCCAACACACACACACAGGCATTTCTATTGTGTGTGTGTGTGTTTATGTGTGTGGGTATGTGTTTGTGTGTCGGAGTCAACCGAGGACTAAAGTGGCAGACAAAACACTCCTTTTAAAGGGAGAACAACAGCACATAGACGCTGTTAAAATATGTAATTTAGCGGAGAAGGGGCATGAAACCAGACCTTGTGTGACTGTTAGCGTGCAGAATGCTGGATGCTACATCTGTGCCCTCACGCTACTTCTGTCTGATGATCCTGTGAGAGGGAGAGATGCAGGGCTCTTTCTACGCCCCATACCCAGCGCACAGCTATTGCGTGTTAGCCACTCCATCTTTACCAGTGTGATCTGCTCACTGAGTGCACATTTACAGGGTGTGCTAATGTGTCTTGCTGCCTGTACGGAGGATCACGGGTCACTGTTAATGAGGGGTGTTTATGTTGGGGGAGTGAGAGGATGGGAGTGTGTGAAGCGTGATTGATTGGTCAGGACTGTATCAGTGTGAGACTGGTGCTCGCGCCTCAGCGGGCAACCCCCGACCCCTTACCTGACGCACCCCCGCTTATCCTCCCGTGCCAGGGGTGTGTGTGTGTGTGGTGGGGGTGGTCCACCCCCCCAAGCGTATCGCCAGCCTGCCGCGTCTGTCTAATTAAAAGATCTCCCCGCTTGTCAGCATCCTGGCAAGTTATCATTTTCAGCCATTTACTCCGTTTAGGTTGAGGAGTATATACAGGGGAAAAACAGGGCTTGTTGGGGAATTTAATTTCCACAATGCGATGGTGGTAACGTGTGCAGCCATCCGCTCGCCACTCTGCCAGTCTTAATGTCAGCCACGCACCCGCTCACCATCTCCACTTGTCATAACAGTCATGGGGTGTGTGTGTGTGTGTGTGTGTGTGTGTGTGTAGGGA
>NW_027468630.1:35357702-35602702 GCF_046254945.1 Alosa pseudoharengus | reverse complement strand
ATATATATATATATATACTGCCTCTGGTGCTGTCCATGTTTTCTGTATTCACATGAAACATATGGCCCTTAATTTGCCCCATATCCTTTCAGCTTCACCGTATTTCTAGAATAGATCAAAAGCGAACTATTCCTTAATGGCTCTGGAGAGGCAGTTTTAAGAAACTGTGCTGAGGTATCCGACAGCATCATCTGAGCGTGTAATATCAGGATAATGTTGTTGCAGGCAGAAAAGCAAACCTTGTCGTTTAACCTGGCTGGCCTCAGGAGGGCTCGCTTTTAATTAGCAAAGGCTAACGCACTGACCTTGGGCCAGCACCGTGTATTTGGAATCCATGCACTCATAGATGGCTTCAGCTCTTATGGGAGGGTGAGAGAGATGGGGGGGCAAAGGGATATGGAGAAAAAGGTATGTGTGTGTTGATGTGTGTATATGTGTGTGTATGTGTGTGTTGCCATGGAGGTAGGGTACACACTGGAGTAGACGCGGGCGGATTGAGAAGCCACATTTCCCCTGCCCCTCTCTCTAACTAAGCTGTATTGCGGCGAGTCATTTAATGCTCAAGTGGACAAAGGTATTAGCTCAGTCAGTGGTCTGGAGCAGACTGTTTCTCTGTGGCCCTGCCTGCTGTCTCCCTCTCCCTCACTCCCACTCTTTCTCTCTCTCTCTTTCTCTCTCTCTCTCTCTCACTATACGTATCTCTTGGCTCCAGAGCCCAGCGACTAGCTGTTTCCTACCACTCAGCAGCTTTTCTGCTACAAGTAATGGCTCTCAGTCGTAGGTAATATGTGTGTTTGCACTCGTCTCTGTGTGTGTGTGTGTGTGTGTGTGTGTGTGTGTGTGTGTGTGTGTGTGTGTGTGTGTACACATGTGAATGTGTGTGTTCTGGTGGGTGGTCTGAGACTTGAGAGTCTCTGTGCCGTGCAGTGTATTGCCTTGTCTTTGTTGACTGCTTGTCTTTTGTTCAGTGCTGGGTGAGATGATAGAAATAGCAGCCTCCCTGAGGGAAAGAAAGGGTCACATATTGAAAAGAGAAATAACACAGTGTGCAAGATACTAAAAAGGAAACATTTCCCTGCTTGTATGAGTCCATTTCTGAGTTGTATAACGCTATACCCTCATGAGTAACGCATCGACCAAACATACTGTATGTGTTCATTCCTCTTTTCAATGTGGACAGTAAATCTTTCCCCTGCAAACAAAAAGCTGTGAAAACACCTTGTCTGTCATTCTCTGTTTCTCTTTAGAATGTTCTATTTTTACCTTTACATTTAGTGCATTCTATTCCTGTCACCTGTGCCCTGTTAGGTGAAGCATACTAATCACCTGAATGGTAAATTGTGTGGAGGGAAGAGAAAGTACTGTCTGCTGATGATAACAGAAAGAGAGGGGGATGAGAGAGATAGAGAGAGGGAGAGAGAGGTGGGGGTTGTGGCACTCAGGAGTCGACCCCTCACACAGCGTTGTGGACTCGGGGCAGAGAGCCAGAGCGCTGCGACTCCTGGTCCCCGTTTAGCCATTGACTTTCAGCGTGACCCTCATTACCGCGGCAACCTTCTGCCGCGCGGCTGCCGCCCTGCAAGATGGTGCAGGCGGAGAGGGAGAGAGAGAGAGAGAAAAAGAGAGAGGGGGATAGAGAGAGGGATAGAGAGAGGGAGATGAGGAGCGGCTGGCCCTCTGAGAGAGGCCTAGGCGAGTCGGGCAGATGTCCTTCAGTCAGGGACTGAAACATGTGTCTAGCCCCGGGACGGCAGCCGTCAGTGTAGCCAGGGCTTGTCTTCAGCTCCTCCTGTCCCTCCCACTCTGTCCTCCTCTCTCTATCTCTCTCTGCCCTCCTCCTTTTCATATTTTTTCTCCACTGCTCTGAATCCATCTTTTTTCCTCTCCCTCCCCCTCTCTTCTCCGTGTTTCCTCTGGTTGTATATCTCCACTATCATCCTCACATCCTGTGCCAGAGACTGCATCAGTAAAGTGTCAGGAGTCTCTGCAGCAGCAGTGGTAGCGAGGTTAGCGCCGTGCTAAGTGTAGTGTGGCCTCCTCTTCTTCCACTGTGGGTGTCACACCTCCACTTCCTGTCCCCCTGATTGTATTTGTTTTTTCAGTTCCTGGGGCGGCGTGCAGCGCGGGGGTAACTCTAGCCCTCGGCCCGTGGCGCTGACCCACTAATCAGTCCTCACAAAGAGGCCGTCTCACAGGCTCTAATTTGAACTAAAACCCAATTAGGTCCTTTTTCCGGAACAATAAAGTTCTTCCCTCACAAGGTCAGGGTGTGTGCCCATCTAGAGTGGGGTTTTAACTAACATCTGTCCAGCAGACTCGCCTCATGCCTCGGAAAACACAACACTACTTGTAGCCTACAGACACAGTCAAACGCGAGCTACATCCTGCCCTCCCACTTTTAAAAGACTACAACGCACTCATAAACACCCCTTCTCTTTCCACTGTCCTGACTTTGATCATTTGGATTGATAGAGAGGAGAGAGAGAAAAGAAATCCAAACAGAATGGTGATTTTTCTTTTGTCTTTTCTTTCGGGCCTCTTTTGCTCTTTGAAAACAAAGGGTGTCTGTTTGCAGGGCGGTGTCTGCTGCTATCACTGTGGGAACCCAATCAGCCTGTCATTTCCGTAGCTGATGTTCTGTTGTTTGCCCCGGCTCCCCTGGAATAATACGCCTTTTGTGTGCCACCGGTGGGCAAGCGATAAAGTTTCGCCCAGGACGGGGATGTGTTTGCATCTCCACGTACGCACCGCGGCGACAAAGGAACAGAGCGTGGTCTGGCCACAAGAGTTAACGTGCATCGATCGGGCAGAGATAGTTTCATACACAGCACACTGGTCATGCACTCAGGAAAAAAGCCATTTTCTCACTCTGCAATCTTTGCATTGTACTCCATTCCGAAGCAGTTTTTCTCCCTCTATTAAATATGGCCTCTAATGTTGAAATGGCAGTTAGGACTCAAATTTATGTGGCACTTACTCAGGAGAGGTCAGGGAGGCCACCGGCCGTTTTGTTCGACCCCTGCTACTTAATGCAGGAGACAAAAGCCTATTTAACCATTTACCTGCTCGCCAATCAATACTAGCCCAAGGCTGACAGCAGCGCGTTCCGTCTGGCCTTGCAGCTCACCATCTCATAGGGAGGCAGAGAACAAAGCCCAATTATTCTCAGCCGTCGCTAATAATGCAGCATCTGAAATGGGTTATCATCCACAGGCTTAACGCAATAACACCCTCTGCCATTTTTATGAGCTCTGACCTGTGGTCAATCATTTTGTTGATGAGATGTTAGTTCTGCCTGTGTCTTTGACAGTGTCTGTAACACAAAACGTGCTTGCAGACATGTGGGCATACACATGCATCCTCTTACATACACCCGTTTATAGACATACACACACACACACGCACACACACATACACACAAACTAATCATGTTGAGGACCTCCCTTTTCCTGTGGCAACTAATGATTGACATTTTGTTCCTGGCCAGTCATTTAAACCATATGCTGCCCGCATGTGACCACAGCGCTAAGCTACGTCACCAGAGTCAGGCAAAGCCACTGACTTCCAGCCAATAAAAATAAGCACAGAGGATGGTGATTTCTCCTCTTCTCCTTTTTTTTCAAGAGACGGACCTTAAATGTTTGCCTTTTAATAACGCACATGATTGATAGCCCAAGTCCCGCACACAATAACGGGGGCCTGGCTAGGTGTCTCTGCGGTGACTTGTTGGCCCAGAAAAGCAGCAGCAGCAGCCTCAGCAGCGGGCGACGGGTAGGAAATCAGATATGAGAACAGGCCAGAGCTGAAGAAAGTCTGCAAACTTTACTGATGAGAGGAAAAAGCCCTCTCCAAGTCTCTTGTATAAAAGCCATCACTGTGTGGGTTTTTTTTTCTCTCTCTCTCTCTCTCTCTCTCTGCTGTCTCTCTCTCTCTCTCTGGAGTCAGAGCTTTTGATATACAGTTAAGACCTTTGATGGAATGGCTGTGCCAGGAGGGAAAGAGTGAGAGTGAGAGAGAGAGAAAAGAGGACAAGAGAGAAGGAAGAAGGAAGGGGAAAAGAAAGAGAGGACGGGTGGGGTTTAAAAAGAGAGAGAGAGCAAGGAAAGAGAGAGAGAGGGGAGGGAGGGATGGAGAGGAGGAGAGAAAAAAAGCGTCTTTGAATGGTGGTTGGCGTTGGATGTTAACGCCTTGTGGGTTTTCTCTGCTCTCCTCACAGCAACTGTACGCCGCCCAGCTGGCCAGCATGCAGGTCTCTCCTGGAGCCAAGATGCCACCGCTGTCCCAGCCCCCCAACGCTGGCGCGCCCATCTCCCCCACGGGCCTCAAGAACGACAAGAGGTCCTCCAGCCCCGTCACTCAAGTCAAGGTATGCCTGCCTCCCCACTCCCCCACTCCCTCCCTCCCTCCCTCCCCGGCCACTCCACTGGTGCTTGACCCAGATCCACCCGGCCGTGCTGGTTCACTAAATCAGGAGAGGAGTGGAGAGGTGGTGCAGTACTGCTCGGTGCTGCTCTGCCATCCTGCCGCTCCACTGTTGGGAGGCTATCAATCTGCTACACTTTTACAAGCCTCCCACTCTCCCAGTTTCTCTTGCTCCCTCTCTCTTTCTCTCTCTTTTTCCTGCTTTCTCTCCAGCTGTCTCTCTCTTTCTCTCATTGTCTCTCTTCTCTCTCTGTCTCGCTCTTTCTCTCTCTCTCTCTCTCTCTCTCTCTCTCTCTCTCTGTTTCACTCTCTCTCAACCAGAACTCTGTGGACAGGGTTGCTATGGCTATGGTTGCTTGCAGACAGCAATTTCTGGAACACACAGTCTCCGATCACAAAGAACAACAGATCTTTTTTTCTGTTTATTCATCCTTTCTTGCTGAGCAAAAACATTACATCACATGAGAGCCCTCCCCACACACACACACACACACACACACACACACACACACACACACACACACACACACACACACACACACACACACACACACACACACACACACACACAGAGAGAGACACACAAAGTGCTGAGACAAAAAAAAGTGGAGATGGCTCTTTCTGGTTGTCTTTAAAAATGAAGATGAACAACGGGACTTCTCAGGGGCTGGATGGCGGGGCTCAACACGTCTTCAGCTGAGAGCAGAGGGCAAATACATCATCTTTTCCCCCTCCTCCCCACCTCCCTCACCCTCTCTCCATCCTCCTTTTTTCCTTCTTTCATTGAGCGGCCTTAATCCAAAACACGTGCGCGTTTGGAAAAGTTGGGTTTTAATATCACTAAAACGAGGGGACGTAAATCATGTCAGTGGCGGTGCAGCGTGGGCTGCTATCCTCTTTAAGTGGCCGAGCTGCACGGACAGAGCAGAGAGGAGCCGGAGATGGGGCCGATCCCGCTCCCGCTGTCACTGCTGCTGCTGCCTCTGCGCGCCACACAGTCTCTGCCGGTCCCATCCTCCTCACCCCCGGATGCTGAGGGGATTTGGGCTAATTCATTTCAGCCTGAAGAGCGAAACAATAGCACTGACATGAATTATCTCAAAGCAGCTCTTTAGGCGATGTCAAAAAGGGGTTGGGCTCGGATAACATGTGTGTGTGTGTGTGGTGTGTGTGTCTGTCTGTCTGTGTGTGTGTGTGTGTGTGTGTGTGTGTGTGTGTGTGTGTGTGTGTTGGAGCTTTATCTCCTATTCAAGATTATGGGCACAGTTATGCAAGATAAGCGCTAAGTGGCTGAGATCACATAGTATTAAGAATTCAACAAAGATGCTTGAGCGGCGTTGGATCCATATGCAGATATAGCTTGCTTAATTAGATTAGTAGTGTGTTTGGTTTGTCTACTTTTAGCTTAATTGAATGACAAACTGTTATTGGCAGTGCAGTATGAAGACCTTGAGGCAGACTCATGCACGCAGTGCCATCTGTTTGGACAAATACGCACTCAGGCTCCCAATGAGACTCACTGAGAAGACATTTGCCTGTAAACAACCAGGAGCCATACACTGTGTGTGTGTGTGTGTGTGTGTGTGTGTGTGTGTGTGTGTGTGTGTGTGTGTGTGTGTGTGTGTGTGTGTGCGCGTGTGTGCATGCCCGCATGCACATGTCAGGGTATTTATGTGTGCATATGTTTGTGTCAGTGACACAGTTAGTCTTACATTAGGCTGTGGATGCCGTGTGACAGTGTCCCATTCATTTCAAAGGATTTCTGATTAACTCCAATGACATTGACTGGTTTTTACTTTCCTCTCCAAGCAGCACCCAGTACATGAGATCAAACTTAATCAGTCGCTGGGTCTATTTCCATTGTTCACTGGATGGCAAAAATCTAACTTGGTTAGAAATCAATCAGGTGTTCAGCTATGAATACATAAAAGGAAAACACTTTGAAAGACCGCCACATCAAGGATGAAATCTTTTTATTCATTTCTGAAATACAAACTGCAAGTGTCTGTCAAAGAGAAAGTGATTTAAACAGTGTTTAAAAAGAAGGAGGGAGAGAGAGAGAGATGGGGAAAGAGTGAAATAGCCGTAGGAGAACAGTTGGAGGAGATAAAGACGTGCTGAGTGTCACAACGGGCTTTAATTAATCAGAACAAAAGAGTGCTCTGACTGCCTGGGCGTACGCCCCCCCTCCGCTTTATGCCCTGCAGGTGAATGAGGAGCCCCTGCTCGCTTACTGGATGAGTAATTAGACTTCTTGTCGCTAATCACTGACTAGCTTTACCATGTCTCAGAGGTGAACTCTCTCTCTCTTTCTGTCTCTCTCTCTCTCTCTCTTTCTCTATGTCTCTGTCTCTTTCTCTCTCTCTGTGTGTCTCTCTCTGTTTCTCCCCATGACTTCATGTCTTGGTTTTTCCTCTTTGGCCACACAGGAGGAGGCCCCCCTCAACCTGTCTGCCCGGCCCAAGACGGCTGAGTCCATCAAGTCCCCGACATCCCCCACACACAGCCTCTTCCACGGCAGCAAGAGCAGCCCGAACAGCCTGTCAGCCAAGGGGGGCATCCCCAGCCCCCTCGGACTCATGGGCCGCGGCTCCTCTCTGGGTAAGGACATCCGCCAGCTCGCCTGAAGTGTTTCTATACAACGCGTAGTGGCCATGGAGGATTGTTAGAAAGAAAGAGAGAGCGAGAGAGAGGGACAAGGTTTATTTGTTCAATTCTGGTGCCGACTATTGTTAGTTGTTAGTCAAAGAATGTTAACAAGAATGTAAAAGGTATCCACTGTATTGTGTTTATTCTATAAAAAATGTTCTGTGTGTCTATTATTTTGGTTGGAATGCGAAGGCTAGGTTTTAGATCTTCTCTGTGGGAAGCTTTGTGTGGTGCCATGGTTTTTCTGTGTCAAATAAAAACCGAAGGCATCGAGTCCAAAATTCACACAATCACTGACATGCGGCAGAAAGTTTTTTTTTTTCTTTTTCATCTCGACGAAACTGCTTTAGCGCCGTGCCACGCCGTTGGGCTTCACCGGATGCTTCAGCCAATCATTTGTTTTAAAAGCTCTCACACTTTGTCTGCCTCGTATGACGCCCCTTCAATCAAGCCTCTGTGTGCCACTGTAACTGTTATTAAACGTTCTCTTTCATTAAGCCCTCTGTCTGCAGTGGAGCTGCTCTCATTTCCCCTCTCGGGCTGGAGTGGGGCTTTGAACCCGGCCCGTTTGTTTTTGTTCTATTTCCACGTTTTTAACTGCTAGCCTCACCTCACTTTTATCTTTTTAATTATACCGAGAGGGAGTGCGACTCCAGCTCGAGATTGCTGCCTTATTTTTTCCGAGGGAGATGCCACACATGTTGTTTGCTGCACGGAGCGGAAATGCACATGCCTACAGTCTACGTGCAAACACACACACACAGACACATGAGAGTGTGTTGTGAGACCTCCCATTGAGTTTGTTTTATCACAGAACCTTGCCACTTGCGGCTTCATTTTGGTGCATTTGTGTTTGTGTGTGGGTTTGGTGTGTGTCTGCGGAGGTGTGTGTTGATGGATCATTGCCCTTGCCCACAGACATCCTGTCCAGCCTGAACTCCACAGCGCTGTTTGGAGACCAGGACTCGGTGATGAAGGCCATCCAGGAGGCGAGGAAGATGAGAGAACAGATCCAGAGAGAGCAGCTCCAGCACCACCAGCAGGGCATGGAAGCCAAGCTCCAAGCCCTCACCAGCATGGGCCTCAACTGCCGCTCTGACAAGGCAAGTGCCCCCCCCCCCCCAACTCTCTTTCTCTGTCTCTCTCTATTTCTCTCTCTTTTTCTCTCTCTGTCTCACACACACACACAAACACACACACACCACACACACATGCACTCTGGCTAAATCTCTCTTTTTCTGTTCAACTTATTCCTCTCTATCTCTTTCTGTCTCTCTAACACACACACACACTCTCTCTCTCTCTCTCTCTCTCTCTCTCTCTCTCTCTCTTGTCTGTCTCACTTATCTGTTTTTTGCGCACTTGGTCCTGTCTTTAGAACTGCCTCTCACCACCTCCCTCCCTCCCTCCCTCTCCTCCAGCACCAACTCTATTTTGTTCCTCTATGCGTCTGCCTGTCAATCTAGAACTGTGTGGCGCACCGGCTCTCCACCTCATTTTGACACCTTTCATTCAAGCCACCGCCACTCTCAATTACGTGCAGATTTGCCACTTACTGTATTTTCACAATTGTCGCATTGTCCTCTCCCAGCTCACTGCCACTTTCCTTAATTTCCTGAGAGGCACAAAGAGAAATACAAGTCTAGTAAAGTGTCTCTCTTCAATTTAGTCTATTTTTTTTTCTTTTTTTTAAATGCCTTCCCTCACCACATTTTTTTTGGCCTTTGAAGCATATCCAGAACAGCGATTTTGATTGGCGTTGGCATGGCAGACGGGGAGCGCGAAGGTTGGGGATGGTAGCGATGGCAGGACTTGAGGGAGTTTGGGAGGGAGCGCTGGGCGAAAGCAGAGCACTGGGCGAAAGGACCACGCTGGTCCGGGGGGTTGCCCTGTGTGTGTGCGTGTGTGTGCGCAGGGCCCAAGCTGTTGCGTCTCTGCCCAATTAGAGGCGACGTGCGGCCCTCGGCAGCCGCCGGTGAGGGACAGTCCCACTTTGTACCGACAGCACACAGACTCCCAGGGACTCCCTTTAAAAATATCTTCAATCAATGAGTCAATCAAGGAGCATGCAGAAATAAATAAATAAATAAAAAATAAATAATCGCCAGCTCCCATCTGATTGATGCCATATTGCCAGTTGGCTGACGGAGGCAGGCAGGAGCCGGGAGCTTTGACTCATTAATATTTCAACACCTGATACTTTCAACCGGCATCTTCAACTAGGTCAATGTATGTATAAAAAAATAAACGAAACATCCATGTCTTATCCTCTTTTTTTCTGAGTTTTAACGGGAGGGAGGAAGGAAGCCGAGGCACTTGAGAGATCTGTGTCTGAGTGGGTGGCATCGTGCTCAACAGGCTCTGCTCTGTGTCGTGGCTTGTCTCCGGCATATGGTTAGACACCTGAATTAACTGTAAAATTAGGGCTGCTTTTCCTCCACAATCCAAACAATGGAGGCTTTCGGGGCTCTACTACCCCAGACACTCACGGGTGTGCCCTTTTGTACGTCTCAAACAATTACATACCTCAAGCTCGTTTTTTGTTATGAGTCTGTGGGACAGCAGTTTGAATAGCATTAAAAGATCCAAAATGGAGTCCCAGGCATTTTCTTTGGATGTGCGTGTGTGAGTGTGTATGTCTGTTCGCTTAAGCCTCAGCATTAGAATCTATTCTTCTGGGTCTTTTTTCCCCCTGTCCTTCCTTTTGTACCTGTTCCCTGGAGGTGGTTGTGGTATGCAGCGGAGCAGCCATCACCTGTAAACGGTCTCCTCACCCCACCTCCAAGCTGGAGACTCACGCACGCACACACAGCGCTCCCGAGGAGGCCTCCCAGACTCCGGGGTGAGCTTGTGGTCAGCCAGGCAAGGGGAATATGCCGCTACATGACATGAATGCAGCCGGGGGAACAATGGCTGAAAAGGAGCGATTTCAACAGGCGGGACACACCTTCGGGGGCATTGTTCTTAACAGCCGGAGCTTGACGCTTTTTTTTCTCTCTTTCCCCTGCCTGGCTTTTGTCCGGCTCCCGTTTTTGTCTCTGAGCAATTGTGAGGCGCCCCCAATGCTTTCAGGCCACTGCTTGAACGCTCGGCTCAGGTGAGCTGTCTGCACGCTTTTTTCCCCCCAAAGTGGGTTGAGATCTGCTGCCACGCCAGACATCACTCCTCACCGCTCTTGCCCTGTCGCTCCAGCTTGTACTCAGCCTGAGCAAGACGGGAGAGAGAGGGAAGGGAGAACAGTTAGAGCAACAGTTAAGTGTGTGCACACATGTTTTTTTGTGTGTGTGGTTGTGTGTGTGTCTGTTTGTGTGAGTGTGTGAGAGAGAGAGAGAGAGAGAGAGAGTGTTTGTGTGTGTGTGTGTGTGTGTGTGTGTGTGTGTGTGTGTATTACTAACAAAAACTTTGATGTAAGAGTAGAAGGTGGCTCTGTGAAGACTAAAGGCAGCACAAGATCCTGGCTCTGACAGGGTAAGGGGAGGAACAACAAATAATAATTAGGGAGCACTATCAGTTCTGAAATATGCCTGGTATGTTTGGGTTATCGGGTTGCCATAGGTTACCGCATACACATCCCAAAGACTCCCTTTCTTTTTTGAAGTCAATCAACCATCATTCTCGCAGCCTCTTGATTCATGGCCATTCCCATTTCCAAGCAGAGAATCATGTGATTTCTGTGGAAAAATACAACGGGAGGAAGGGAGAGGCCGATTGCTTCATATTTAGCATTCCATTGTTTGCTCCACAAGAATACCTGAAAACAGGTGTTCATAAATTCACACTTGACCTCCTTAGTGAAGAACAGTGCTTCTCTGAATTATAACCCTCCCAACCCCCCCCCCACCCCACCCCACAACCTGAATTCCATTTTTTTCCCTTTATCTTGTAGAGCGAAGCAATTTGTCCTTTACTACCTCAAACCTGAAAGACAGGAAACAGAATTCTCCAGTACTATTCTCCATCTGAATGTGCCCCTGTGCCAGGCACACACTTTATTTGTCACCGCTAGAAATACTGCCCTGGGCCGGGCGACGGTAAAGAATACTGTATTTCATGTATTTCATTCTGGCGCTGTATTTCAGCGCCAGAATGAGGCGGAGCATCAGGGCAGGCCCACGTCAATGCAAACCGACAGTCCAAAGGGGTCTAAATGTTCCAGATAAAAGCTTTCACTTCGGTCAGTTTCCGAATATTAATATTTCAGCGTGGCTCCTCACCTGACATAAATAAAGCGCGATCCTTAATAGCTACGCTCCCCGTCGGCTGTTTGGGAGTTTATCACAGTGAAAGCGCGCGCAGAGATTGTGGAAAGGTAACATAAATGGGATTACGGAGAGGTTAAAATCATCTACTGGGGCTGTAGTGAAGGATATTAAATATTGATTTATTCCCGTGTAACGACCGCGCGGCAGAGGGAGGCTAAGTGCTGCTTACAGATGGATCAATTCATCTTTTAATACAAAGTGTGTCCGAGACGCACAATGGAGTGACCTGCATCCCTTCCTTCTCTTCCCTCTCTCCTTTTCCCTCTCTTCAAAGTGTTGTCCCCCTGTCACTGTCTATTCATTTTTTTCTGCTCAGCTCTCTCACTTGCACTCTCCTTCCTGGCCTGTCGCTGGCCCTCTCTCTCTCTCTCTCTGACTGCCTCTCTCTCTTCTTTTTACTTCCCCCCTCACAGTTTACTGTTCCACTCTTGGTGCCCTGCTTCTACACTCCTCTGGCACTGTCCCTTTCTCTCTGTCTTGTTCTCTCTCTCTTTCTCTTCTCTCTGAGGAGAAAGGAAGGTTGCATTTGGTTCTCCTGTCCTCTAGGTGCACATGTAAAATATTCATGCTTTTTTGAAGCCCGTTTCTATGCCTGTTTTTTTTTTTATTATTTGTCTGTTTTTTACTTTGTCCCAGCAGTGAAAGAAAAGCTTTTACAACCCTTTCACAATTTACTTTTTTTGAAATATTTACAAAATGTATTATTGTCTGTGGAGGGCAATTACTTTATTCTATTATTTATCTGCCTTTCAGATGCTTTTACCATGAACAGTGCAGAAAGGACCACAGCACAGTCATACAGTACACTTACAATCCATCTGTTTCTCAACAGAAGTGACTGCATGACCCATACACTGTTTCATCCCAGTGACTGACAACGCCTTCTTATCCTTCTTATTTCCCTTTCGTGCTCCATGAAAGCAGAGACATCGTTTCATAGATACAACAAACATACTGATATCGATATTTCAATTTTATTGTAGTTATCAGAGGACATTGACTTTTATGGCAGTATTTATATTTTATGCTATATATTTTAGCATATGTGCATATTGATGTATTGATATTTGTGTTGCTGGTGCCAGGTTTTTGACAGTGGAGACATGACGCTGAGGGCTGTGAGCAGATAAAATATGTTCCTCTTTGCTGACTCCTTCCAAACTGGAATCAAAGGGTGAAAGGCCAGTGTATTAACCTATTGAACTGCCCCAGCCATGTACTCCTTGCACTTACCCCCCTTTACACACACACACACACACACACACACACACACACACACAGAGAGAGAGAGAGAGAGAGAGAGACACACACACACACACACACAGAGAGAGAGAGAGAGAGAGAGAGAGAGAGAGAGAGACACACACACACACACACACACAGAGAAAGAGAGAGAGAGAGAGAGAGAGACACACACACACACACACACACCTCGCCTGTCTGTCTCTGCATTATTGATGAGCGGAGTATTCACCCTTCTTGCATCCCGCAAACGAAGCCCTGAAATATTCAAATGGAGCTTTGCTGGCGCTCCTCAAAATCCTGACTCTTAACCTTTTGGATGGGGAAGCAGTGTGTGCCTTGCCACCCCACCCCACCCCCAGCCCCCTCCCTCCCTCCCTCGCTCTCTCTCCCCTCACAGGGTGCTTGGGCCCCCATTCACACAGGCCTTAACAAAGACCAGGAGTATAATCTTGTCTGGTCTACAGCCCTGGAAGCAATTTTCTGCTCCTTTTTGGGCTCCTGTCTTCGAAATTGCCAGCCCAGGATTTTTTGGCCGCAAAGTAAATTCTGCCATACATGGGTTCGACCATCCAAATTTGATTATTCCCTGTGCTTCAGACACTGTCGGTGCCCAGCAAGTGCCATTGTCCAGCGTCGCTCACATTAATGCTTTGTTCCAATTGGTCATATCTGCCAAAAGAATAAAAATAGCCAGGGCCTCTGAATTAGAGTCAGAGCACTTGAGTGTGTGAGTGTGTGTGTGAGAGAGTGTGTGTATGTGTGTGTGGGCAGATGGCCCGGGCCACATCTGAAACAATGCCATCTACTTTTCTCCCTCCGTCCTGCCTCTCCTCCAGGAAGACATGAGAGCTGCCTGGCCCCATTGATGGCTCCTGATTTTCCACCGTCGCTGCATAAAATCAGACGCTGCCAAAGAACCGCAGCCGGCCCAAAAAAGAGAAAGAAAGAAGGAAAAAAATGTAACAGGCCCCCCGAGCCCCCGACCTGCACAGCTCTACTTTCACCAGAGATCACACAACAAAGTGCCTGGAGAGAATAGAGGCCACAATGGGTCATTTATGCACAGCCATATTGGGACAGAAAGCACGGAGTGGGCATATAAAGAGTCTTCTGTCCTCCAGGTCATGTGGCGGGGGATTGTCTTCTGGTCCGTCGCCGCCCCCCTCCCTCCCCTACTCCCCCCAACCCCCGACGTCTATTGTAAATAGATGGTATGATAAGAGCGAAACCGAGGTCCCACTTAACAGACCCACGAGGACTTGCTGAACAGTTCAGGGTCAGTTAGAACTGGAAACCCATAAAAAGCCATGAGCAAATGAGCTCAGCACAGCGGCAGTAGGAAAAGCGCCACCACTTTGAGCTCGCCTTTATGGCTGTGCGATGGCAAGCATGAAACGGATCATTTACGAATCCAGTTCAGAGGTTGGGGAATGTTGCAAGGCCAGCTTTTACTTCCCCTTAGCCCGCAATATCATAAAAATGACTCGATGACGGCGGCAACATATCCCATCATGGATGCAAACAAAAACAAAACAAATAATTAAGAAGGAGGAGAAGAAGAGGGATACGCTGGCGAGACGCCTGGATTGGGGGGGGGGGGGGGGGGTTGGGCTACTAGCTCATACCCGGCATCCCAGTGTAATGACCCTAATTGAAGTAAGATGCAGGGAAGCCATCTCCTCTTTAAACAAATGAGGTGGCTCTTTGGCTTTGGCCTGCCGGGCTGGAGGATTCGGGGGCAGTCATCCAGAGGCTGTCCCTATGATCCTGTGCCCACCAGTAGAGGTACTGTAAGTCCGAGAGGGTGCGGGCCCATGGCGCGCTGCCGTGAGGCCCACTGCCTGTTAGGAGACCTAAAGGTTGGGAGTCTGTGAGCATGAAGCCCACTGGTGAGCACAGAGCAGCCGACCGCATGAAAGCCTCTCTTGGCTCACCGCACGACTGGATGTGCTTAAGACTAAATGCTTTGAAACTACCAACTACTGGAGAGCGGGCGAAATTATAAATAACATGGCGATTGGTTAGGAGGGAATTAGAACCAGATGAAGGGCTAAACGACTGTGGAACAAAAGGCAATCTTGCTGCTGTGCACCGCACCTCAGCGAGGCAGAGAGAATGCACAAGGCAGCCAGACATACAGGGGGCTTCAAGAGGCCTGCAGGTCTCATAATTAGTCAGATGTGGAGTTTGACAGCGGCGAGGACACACAAAGGCCTCCATTCTTCTCCGGGCTCCGAGAGACGTTCTCCAGGTGTGTGACAGACAGAACACGCTGTATTCTCTACGCTTAGTAGAAAAAGCAAGGACAGCCACCCATTGTGCCCTTGTGTCCAATGTGTCGTTTTTTTCCTTCTTCTTCTTCTTCTTCTTCTTCTTCTTCTTCTTCTTCTTTCCTCATGGAGATATTTGCCTTGTGCACCTGGGCCTTGGGGAAAGTAAATTACTAATGCTCTGTTACTTGCACCTGTCTGAGTCACGTACTGTATTGTGCAGCTCAGCTCAATGTCACTTTTCTCCTGCATAATGAAAAGCACTCCAAGCAGTGTTATGTTTAACAGTGTGCACAGCTCTTTTTGTTGCTGGCCGAACAATGTGGGACATTCGAACTGTGTGGTGCTCTAATGCCACAAAGCCTGAAAATACCGGTCCAGCACAATTGGTATTATTTCGGAGCTGCATTGGAGAGCAGGAACAATTCAAGGCCATATGGCATGGGCCAGAGCTATTTATACAGGAGGAAGAACGTCAGGAGCTGCTGCGTGATGCCTAAGTACAGGGTAGACAGCAGCACAATGCCGAGGGCCGCTCCTGCCCTCGCTACCCAAAATATGCCCTGCGGCCGGCGCGAGCGTCCTCCGGCACATGTTCTGCGGCCAGCATGATTAAAACCTTAGCCCCAGCGCTGACATGGGCCCGTGCTGGCTCTGGATTAAATGTTAAGAAGTTCCACAAGGGCTGCCATCGACAGCCCTCCGCACTATTACTTCACTGTGCAACCATGCCTCCTTCGAACAAAATGCATTTGTAACCAAATTTGAGACAAAAAAGGGCTGGGGAGCGGATAGGATTATTGTGGGTGTCTTTTTCCACTTCAGCTTGGAGTGCACGGCTATAATTTTAGATGTGGGATTGAAGGCTGCATGCTGAACTCATTTGAGGGAAGGACCAGTTGTTTGCCAGAGGCAGTGGTCTACACGGGAGGGGCACATCTCTTGCATTGTTTTCCCCTCACTCTCTCTCTCTCTCTCTTTCTCTCACTCTCATTCTTTCTTCCTCACACAATCATATATCTTTCCTTTTTCTGTCTCTCTTTCTCTCTATCCCTCTTTCTTTGACACCCCTCCTCCCTTAACCAATATCTCCCTATTCTCTCAAAATTTTTGTTCCACTTTTTTCACCGCATTTGCTGAAGGGAGGAGTTCTTGCCATCTTCCTCAATGCGGTGCACATTATAAATATCCTTTATAGCATGCTACTGTAGTTACAGGGAGCTTCTAGTGAGCGTCTCTACCTGGCTGGACACCCCTGTCCCTGGGTGCTTCACGTCCTTTACTGCTCTTCAGTAGCGGAGTGATCAGTAAAAATTTAATGACACCATAAAATAATAAAAATGCCATTAATTTATCACAGCACTTCATGCCGTGGTAGTAAAGTAACATTAGTCCACTGAATATTTTTTGAGCCTTCAAACAAAAAAGCCTGATGCCATGCATATAAATTATCTCCATAATTTCTACTTCAATACTAATGCTCCGATATAAATTACGTATGTTATAACCAATAAGTATATAAAACATAGTATATAAAATTTAATGGAAATTCGTTGTGCAATATTGTGAGGAAGTCACTCTCCAGGTTTAAAGTCCATTTATACTCGCTAACACTGAGAGTATGTTCTCAGTTGTGTTTTCTCATTTGAGTTAATGCACTCGAGTCGGTCTTTATTATTTCCTTTGCTACCTAATTAAGAGCAAAACCTGGAGCAGTTTGGTCGATGATTAAGGTGGAGCAGCAGAGTCAGGTGCAGTAATAAAGGCTTAATTTCATAACTAGCTTTGTTGAGAACTGGTCCCAGGCGACTGGTAGGCTGATGTTGGTTAATGACCGGTCTCTTAGTGTGCGGTGCATGGGGGAGAAGTTTCGTGCTGAAGCAGTTATTAATGAAACTCAGTGATGGATGGCTCTTGTTCTCTATCCTCTCTCAGCCCGATGTGGAGTGTAATGATCATGAGTTTATAAAAGGGGTTGATTGATCAGAGGGGGCCAGGGCACAGCGGAGGAGGGACCAGTCCGCTCATTCATTATGAGGAGCCCACAAACTCAGACAAGCATAGATACTACTGGTCACACACACACACACACACACACACACACACACACACACACACACACACATACACACACAGACAGACACACACACACACATACACACACAGACAGACACACACAAATCTACACAAAGATATTTTCTCATAATATTTTCGCACTCTTCTATACACACATACACTTTCAAAGAAATGTTCTCTGTTGCACACACACACACACACACACACACACTGTCACACATACACACATATGTACACACACAAAATCCCTTAAAGATCGAGTTCTCTTCTGCGAGTGGGCCGCGGAGCATTGCAGGCTCTGTCGAGCCTGTCCCGCTAATCGCACATCCGTCAATTTGTCATCAGGACGCTGAGCCTCTTTCATTAAGTGCAATAATGTGGCCTGGTGATGAATACTCCAGGGGCCAGGACGATTCGCACCGAGACGAGTGTGTGTGTGTGTGTGTGTTTGTGTGTGTGTGTGTGTGTGTGTGTGGCACCACCGAGACACATGCGCGTGGCGCTCCATCTTATCTTTACAAAGCGGCCCCCTCCCATCAGGGCCTGACACGTATATCATAATTAGAAAACACTTAAGTAAGCAAAGCAGGGCCCACAAGGCACTGCCCGGTGACAGACCGGTAAGCAGGTAGTGGTTAATTGTAAATCAGGATCACTCAGATGCCCATGAATAATGACTGTTCCCTGAAGCGTGATGGTAAATGGCTAGTACTTCTCTCCCCTGTATTTTGTCCATTTTTATGAGTAATGGTTGAATAGATAATACACATGTGGAAGATCAGAGTTCAGCGAGCAACTTTAATCCCAGTTAATATTTTTTTTATGTACTTCTCATGCCATGTTGAGTTTAGACAATTTAATTTAGGAGATCAACTGAATCAACAGCATGTGTTTAATTAATGGTGTACAGCTTTACTAAAGTTTTGAATATGAGAAGGGATAAACCAGTCAGGACAAAACACTTAATGTATAAAAGAAGTATTTTTTTTACATTCCTAATGTAGATGAGCTGTTGACATCTTAAGATGTGGCAGTCAGTGTGTGAGGCAAAACTGTGTATGTGAGAACAGAAGCTCCCTAGTGGGTCTTCCGTCAGAAAACAAACAAAACGAGCAAAAAAAGCCCCAGAAAACAGCAGGGCTGAAAGATTAATGTGTGTGTTGGTGTCTGTGTCTGCGTGTGTGGCAGGGGAGCTGTAAGCATTGTGTTGGGAGCCCACCTGAGTGACTGAACAAACTACGTGTGATAGGCCTCCTGGAGGGGGAAAAAAGACAAGGCGGCAAAGAAAAAGAGACAGGAGAGTGAGAGATGGGAGTTGGGGGTGGCGAGGGGAGGGGAGGGGACGGGGCGGCTGACAGGCATACAGACAACACACCTTTGGCAGCGGTAGATTGAGCACTCACACTGGGAGTAAAGCAAACGCTCTCTTCCGAACCCTCCAAGCCCTAGCAGCGCGTCTGCTTTTAGCGTCCCTCCAGCTGGATCTGTGGTGGAGAGATTATTTGTATCATGCCGAGTCAAAGTGTCCATCTCCTACTTCAGTCTTTAGAGAAGGAGACAGCCCCTCTGCTAATGCCCTGCGCATTCACTGCAGAACTAGGTCATTTAACAATGGAGTGAGCAGCAGTCGGCACTCTCCCCCTGCATAATACATTAAGTGTAATGTGCACAGACTATTCAGAGGCCCCCCGAAAGCTGTTATTTTATTCTGTAAATGCACACGGACATGACATTTAATATTGTCATCGCGCGCTGAATGACAGGGTTTCGTTGTGCGTCAAGTACAACACGATGCCAAGTTTAATCTGAGCATAAAGCAACATGACAAAAGGGAAAACACGGTGTGTTCTTTAAGGCATGAACCCTGAATAAATGATAGGCAGTGAGCTCTGGGCACTGGAGACCCGGTCTTGTTCGACAAAGATAACAGGAGGAGGAAGCAGGGAAAAAAGAGGGAGGGAAGGGAAGAAAAACTCCCTGGCTAGAGGTCCCATGCTCCATTGTCTGAAGGAGATGCTTGAGTGTATTGCAAATCCTTTTACCAGCGAAGGACTATTAGTGTTTCTAAATCATGTCTCGAAAACCTCACAGATAAGGGGGTTTCCTAAATAGACATGGTAAAATGGGATGAAAATTTTTGTTTGTCAAAGCACAGTGTGCTATTAGTCCATCGACAGTAATGTATGACAGTCTGATTTTTGAAAGACGCATATTATAGTAAATAAATAGAATCGTAAAAAATCATCATAAGTAATGCCATATGTATTTCTCAGTGTATCTGTTTTTCTGATTGGCACGTGGAGTAATCTTTATACCTGTATGTTTTTGCAGGAGAGATCTCACTTCGACAGCCTGACTCATCCTTTGGCCAAGCTGGGAGAAGAAGTCAAAATTGGGCAGCGAGTCATAGATCTTACCAGACCAGAGGATCTAGATGGTAAGTAAACCTAGCTTGTTTTGTGAAAACAACAACATATACATCATCACTCATTATTTTTACTTATTTTTTATTTTTGTCACAATGAGTCATAATTACTGGTATCACACCACCACAGAAATTCTAGATCCACTTTATTGTAAAAATGCAGTATGCAAGAATATGGTGTATTTCCTTTTCCTTGAAGACCTGGGCCTTTACCAATGAGTTCCAACCCTCAGAGAATGACTCTTTAAATGACCTTCTTCCTTTTTGTTTGGTGGGCCTCAGGAAGCAATAGCCTTGTTGAGTACTGAAGGGAGGATGGGCCGCATTCCAGGCCTCGACTGGATTCCTCCAGTATCAGAGGTGGCAGTGTGCTGGGCGCTCTGCTGAGATTTGTTGGGGCCATGTGTTGTTAGGCCTGCATGACGTCGAAGAGAGAGAAGAAGGGCCAGAAGTGTGTGTGTGTGTGTGTGTGTGTGTGTGTGTGTGTGTGTGTGTGTGTGGGAGAGAGAGAGAGAAAGGGTGTGTGTGTGTAAGGTTGGACAGAGGTTATTGGAGAAACTGTTTGAAGGTTTTCACAGGTAGGTGTTCAGAGGACAGGGTCTCGAGGACAAAGCTGGGCCTTCTCCACGCCCAGCCAAGGCTGCCTCTGGCGCTTGTTTGAGGTGCTGCGCGCAGAGGTGTAAATTCTGATAGCACCAGTGTGACAAAGCGTCATTTCTCTTTGTGGCCCTGATGCGTAAACAGTAGCAAGGGAACACTCCCCAGTGCCAATATTTGTCTGACGTAAATATTTGTCACTGTTTCCATGGCACTTCGGTGTTCCAGTGGGGAAGACATGGTCTCGATTCATTTTTTAAGTGACAAACTTGGAAGATGGGGAGATGGGGATTTCTCATGACAATGCTAGCGACTCGCTGACTGGAAAAAAAAATGTTTGGGAGTTGGGAGCACAATCTGGAATTGTCTTTTTTTGCAGAAAATAATGTGACCGCTTTCACACAACAAATCGACTTGTTTACAGCCCTGTCAGAGTGGGAGATGATTTATTTACTTGGGCCACTTTCTCATGAAAATGCATCTGCATGGAGAATTAGAAATGCAGTTTGTGGGACATTCCTCTCTCAGGCCACACTGGAGTTCATCCCACCCCGCCTGTCAGAGCCTCAGCCCTGGCCTCAGCCTCAGTCGGTTATCCGACAGGAACCTTTTCTATTTGTGGGGAGTCAGAAACGGCATTGAGGGCGCATAGCTAGTAGGTGGGATGTGGCCCCTACTGGTGCCTTTTCATGAATGGTGGAGGGTGGGGTGGTTTGGAACGAGCGAAGTGCAACGGCAAACGTGTAGCGACAGTGAGTTGTCTCTGCAGGAGGCAGATTAAGGGGCCGGGTCCGGGGCCAGAGAGGTTGTCCTTCTGGATGGGGTGCTGTGCTGTAGACAGACGGCAGGGATGAGTGCATAGCTCACCAGCACACTCACCGTCCTGTCTCATATCCCCACAAATATATCTGTCTGATGAGACGACCACGCCGACAACAACACACATGAATGATGTGAGTGACACACACATAAAAACAGGCTTCCTTTTACAATTAAAATGTATTTATGTCTGAAGGGATTAGACCTGTTTACTTTGGAAAGTCATCCTGGAATGCTTCCCCTAGAAAATATTGGGCTCACCAACGAGTAAACAGTGACTCTTAAACAATATTAAATATGTTATGTAGTCGCAAGGAATTATTTTAATATGTCTGTACGTAGAAGTATTTTTTATTCAAAATTAAATTAATGATATATATATATATATATATATATATATATATACAGAAAGTATCATTGTTGTCATTTCAATTATACCTTAAGAGGTAAGAAAGCAAAAAAGAGTTTGTGAATTGATGTGCCCCAGTAGTGCCCCAGTGCCCTAGCAGTGTTAAGTACTTAGAGTTCTTTCTCTCTTCATAAGTTTCAAGAGGAGGTAAATTAATGAGTGTTACCTCTCAGGATGAGTTACCCTCCTGGCATAGCAACATTGGGCTTTCCTACAGAAAAGAAGTAGTGCATTGAAATAGGGTTTGGGCACAGCCGTTCTCTTGTCGTCGCTGTAACACACAGAAAAGCTTTAGGTTGCTTAAACTAATATTTTCGAAGCATGCAGCAACCAAATTAACAGCTGCCAAAGTTCTAACGAGGGACGCTGGAAAATGGTGGCTGGCCATGGAAATAGATAGAATTTCCTTCATTTTGCAAAAGCCACGAGCCACATGCATCAGCCCACCGCAAAGTCATTAGGTCTTTTTAAGCTCAGATGAAAAACATTAACAAATACCACAAAAGCCTTTAGTATGGCCCCCTTTGTTCATTCACATATGGCAACTACGCAGAGGCAGTATGGTACACTTGGGCCACGCATTTGTTTAAGTGCGTTCCTCACGGGGGGACTCAGAAAAACAAAAAAGCCACGTTGAGAGGATCCTAGAGTAGGAAACCAAGCTAATCTAAATTCACTTTTCTCTCTGACAATATCAGTCCAGTAGGAAAGGCTAGGCATTGATTAGCTATAAGTGCTCTGTTAATGAGGTGAGGGATAGCTATTCATTTAAAGATAGGCAGGGTGTTTTTCCCGTTGTTATGGTTTTGTTCGCTTATTTATTGTCATGCTGCAGGGCTGTCGTTGAGTTATTATGAGGTATTTATTTTGAGAAGTTGTTGTTCTCCCTCCGGTCAAAACCATGGGAATTCATAGCCTCTTTGTTTTCCCCCGGGGCTAAAGTGCAGATGTATAAAACTTGCTTTTTTCCCACACTATCTTGTCTTGAAAGTGAAATTACAATAAACCAAATCAGTGTAGACACAACAATTATGTTTTGGTTATTAAATATATATGTTTATGAAAGATAAAGTGTTATTGGCCCCTGTATTTGTGTTGTTATTCTACTGTTTTGGTTTTGCTTAGGAAATAAGTTAATGATATCTTATGTTACATGATTCACACAAACACTATGCAGTGTCCTTAACATATTCTCTAAAGCCTTATGGCATCCAAGGTGAGACACTAAAGACCAAAATAATTGCAACACACGAGTTAAAGCATGTTTAGTCCCCATGGCGCACACACACACACACACACACACAAACACACTCACACGCATGCACACACACACACACACACTCACATATACAGATATGACGGCAGTAAAATTCAAAACACAACTTGGAGAGAAACACAGATTGGCGTGTTTAAGTAGGGCTTAAATCACTTGTAATTTGTAATGGTTTAATTGGCTGAATATGAGCAGTGACTTGAATGGGGAGCGGCGAGCATTGTGTCATATCTGTCCGCGCACATTAATCCTGCCTGATCCCCCTCCAGAGAAGAAGCCTGTATTGTCAGTCGTAAACACCTTTATGGGGAGGCGTCTCATTTGATCCCAGGGAAGGGAAGGGGCCTGGCAGGCATGCGTGATTGTTGCTTGTTCACCTGAACGAATCTTTCTGAGTGGATTCTTGTGTGACAGACAGACTGTGGGTGCCTGCGGAACAAAGCCGAAGGAGAGAAAGAGAGTGAGAGAAAAGGAGGAAGAGAGAAAGA
This sequence comes from Alosa pseudoharengus, assembly GCF_046254945.1. Taxonomy (NCBI): domain Eukaryota; kingdom Metazoa; phylum Chordata; class Actinopteri; order Clupeiformes; family Clupeidae; genus Alosa; species Alosa pseudoharengus. Next base: position 35,579,767 of record NW_027468630.1, on the reverse strand, counting down.
AGGAGAGAGAGAGAGAGACTTTTGGCTCTGCTCGATATACCGTCGAGTCCAGGCCTGCAGCACGCAGGTGTGATGGGCCGCTGGGATTCTGTCCCAACTCTTTTTTTTCTATTTCTTTCTCCTCCTATACACCCTCCTATCTCTCTCTCTCTCTCTCTCTCTCTCTCTCAGACCTATACATTTCACACGCAGTCCCCTCTGCTCTGCTCTCTGCCCAAACGTCTCACCAACAGGGACAAATTAAACGGAGATTCGTCCTGTCACATACCAGGCCTCATAAATCACAATAAACTCAATTAAAAGCCTCCTGGGTCTCCTTCCACAAACACACCCCAGGAAGCGTCCCCCTGGCATCCCCACGCAGCTGCACTTATTTACACACACTTAACTAGGTGCCTTCTCAAATCTGTGCTCCGATAACACAGAGAACACGACACATCAATTAATGCTAATTTGTTAGTGTCAGGGCCAGGTTGGTTGTCCTTTATTAGACAACAGTAACAACATGGGAAGAAGGAAGAGAGGGAGGGAGGGAGGGGTGGAATAATGAAAAACGTGGCCGGTTGTAAATTGCATGTTTTGAATGCAGGGTGACGCTGTGTGGGAGACTGGGTTGCCAGCTCCTTGGCTGCTTTTGATTAAGGCAGATCATGATTGCGGAGGGCTCAGGGAGGGGTAGGGGGGATGAAGAGGGCGTGAGGGGGGGGACCACCCGTGTCTGAGAGCTCATGCCGGGGGGTGGGGTGGGGGGTGGGTTTGGGGCTGTTGCCGCTGCTGCTGCTGCTGTCACCGCCGCTGCCTCAAGGCCCTCCCCCGCCCCCAGCCCCCGGCCTCAAGCCCCCCCTGCACTGAGACAATGGGACTGCGCAGAGGCCCAATGAGGGGTCCGCCGCCAGACTCCTGTCAGCAGCACACAGCCTCCCCGCCTGGCTTCCTGTTTGTCTGTCTGTCAGCGTGACAGATCCACCCAGAGCCCGAAAGCAGAGCCCAGGCGTGCTCAGCAGCCCCAACCGCCGACACTATGGTGTACCGCCAGACGGCGCCAGGGCAGGAGGTCACCTTGTACTGCTTATGGGGGTTGGGGGGTTGGGGGTGCTTGGTGGTCCCAGCAGCATGTATGGTGGCCTCGTAGGAGAAAAAATGAGACACAGAACCGCACGTGTGGTAGCTGCTCTGCTCAGATGTGCATATCGTCTGTGCGGCACGGGAGCTGAACCAGCCAGGCTGGCACATCCCTTTCCCCCCTTGGCGGTGCCGCTCCTGTTGTCGTGTGTATGTGTGTGTTGCCTGCTTGTAAGATGCTCACCTCTGCCCACACGCCTGCATGCCAGTATATAAATGGCTGAATCAGTGTCAGTGGTAAAGTAATGGCATGGGGGGCATCGTAAATTAGAGTGCTCCATCCTTTTACCTCCCAACCTCCCCCAACCCACCCCACCACCCCCTGCCACACACACACATATACAGACACACATGCACATATGCCTCCCGTGAGCAGACAGTGGCTGTCGTGACGGAGCGATGCCGAGCGTTTTTCTGCTGGCAAGGTAATGAATGCCTTCATCTGGCCTGGCAGTCAGCGGATTGCCCCCGTGTTGATGGATACTGTCAGGTCCACGCCACACTACATTTCATTGCACAATAAACATGGCTGTCAAAGCCAAACAAAGTGAAATCAATTCATCCTGTACAGTGAGTGCGTGCTAAATGAAATTAATGTACTGTGGGGGTTGGCCGCGGGCGGGAGCGGCAGTGTATTATCCCGGCATTCCTGATGGCTCAGAGCGGCAGCGTGGCGCGTTGAGGCGCGGCATAGACTGAGCTAGGGAAAGGGTGACATTTGTTTTCTGGGGGGTAGAGAGGAAGGGGGAAGAGGAGGGGAAAAAAATAACATTTTTTTTTGGCGGGGCCAAGAGAGCTTAACGGTGAATGAAATAGGCATGTGATTGTGTGTGGCTGAAGGCTTCCACCAGACCAGAGAGGGTGGAGGCGGGTCATTGCTTCTGCTGCAGCCCCTCAAACAGATGTACTCTCTGATGCACGCTGTATCTTTAATCTAATCTTTACATCCAGGTAATATTGGCCCTCACATTTAAAAGAGGTATGGTGTGTGTGTGTGTATTTGTATTTTATAAAGATAAAATCAAGGATGATATTGACTTGCTTGACTTGATTGACATTGATCACTGAAAATATCAATGATCAATATAAGATTCATCTGCTGAGATGAATGTTTCAAATGTGGTCAGATAAAGGGAAGATGCTCTAGTTTTACATTTCTTGCCCAGTGTAAGCCAGATAGAATACCATTGCAGTCCAAACCCGTAGAGCCTCCTGCTGGTCATCTGAACCCTGGGTTACAGACGTGCCAAGACTAGCCCCTATTTTACCCGGCTGCTGCTCCTTGTACTGAAGCCCTTCTTTTTCTTTGGGTGTGTACAGTTTCTCAAAGTATCCATCAGTAATATTTTTAATCAAGCCCCAGCCCCTGCACTCATTAAGACTCCCCGTTCTGTTTATCGGTTGAAATAATAATCAAAATCAAACCAGGTGAGGAGTGCCAAGACATAGAGCTGTGGTCCTGATGAGTGTGTGCGTCACATGTGGGTGATTAAATATTCATGAGCCATTCCAAGCTTTCTTATCCAGTTTTTGGATCATTAAAGATGTATTCGAGCATATGGGAGGCGCTTTTTTTTGTTTTATTTTTCAAGCCTTGTTTACCAACATGTTTTTGTTTGTTTAAATATTCATACAGCTTTTATTTAATTCTTTCACATCTTACATATAAAAGGAGGCAAATGCGCATGCAAACAGAAATCATTTCCAGTCGGCTGTAAAGTTAAATACAGAAACTCCAATCTCTCATGCTGATTGTGAATGGCCTGATTGAGGAGCGGCTGTCTACTGGCAGTGACTGAGCGTCTGTGTGTGTGTGTGTGTGTGTGTGTGTGTGCGTGCATGTGTGTGCTTGTGTGCAGAAAAGCAATATAAAGACCAATGTTTTAATAGCATTTTGGCACACGTAGTTTTCCTCTTGATGTTATTATACTTATTTGACCAACTCTCTGCTATGTTTGCTATTTTGGTTGGCATTATTGGATGTTTCACGGACACATTACAAGTGTCAGCCCTGAAATATAGGGGTTTGAATACCGGGCCCGAATGCTAGGACCCAGACAAAATATTTAGCTGTCATTTTAGTCAAGGCCATTCTTTCTTGGTTTGGGTAGGACACTGTTCGCCGCTCTGGGGTGGCTTTTCAGTTACTCAATGTCTCCTTGTTCTGCTCTCAAAACATTACGTGCTGCAGATGGAGGGCTATTGGAGAGGAAAAAGAAAAGTTTTCTCTCGGTTTCCATGTTAGGCCCACGCTGGTGATGTGTAGCACTGGCCTGTTACGTGTGTAAGTCTGGCCGATTCGGGTGATGTCGGATCTGGTTTGGCAGGAGATTAATGTCTTGCATTGTTGCTCTCTCCTCTTCTTGCTCCGGTGTTTCCAGGGAGTAGAGAACTGAATGGCTCTGCAGATAAACCACAACAGTATTATTATTGGCCAACAGGAGGCGCCAGCACAGGCGAGGCGCGGGTCTTCAGGGAATCCCGAGGAAGGAACAGCAACGAGCCACACATCAAACGGCCCATGAACGCCTTCATGGTCTGGGCCAAGGATGAACGCCGCAAAATCCTCCAGGCCTTTCCAGACATGCACAATTCCAACATCAGCAAAATCCTGGGTAAGACAAAAGCCCTCAAATCCATCACACTGCTACAGCTACATTTGTATAAGCCCACCCTCCCATCTCGTTTAAAGATGACGACATGTTCCAGAATAAGCAGACTGCTCCATGATGGAATTCAAACCTCCGCACACAAAAACAGACCAGTCAGGCTTTGGATTAGAACAAGAACATCTTAGCTAGAGAGGGATACAAGCAGATCAGCACCTTCATAATTCATTCAGTGGGTTTATTGAAATTATGACCCTGAAAGTTTATTCCCAACTTTACCCGTGTGGTTAAAAACAAACATACACACATTCACTCACTCCTTTAAAAATTAGAGCCAATATTCATAATCTCTTCCCCTTAGATCATCTGTCGTCTTATATTTTATGGTATCTTGTTTTTTTATCACAGTAATGAAATGAAAGGGGGAAAAACGCCATATCCCAGTAATCCCTCCTCTCCTTCCCCCATCCTTCTTGAAAGGGTGGTGATGCCTTCCCAAGCGCTCCCGCTCAGCTGCGCATAAACACACCGCTGTCTGGCTCTTGGCAATAGTGATAAACGCATAGTGTTTTGAGCCGTGTGTTAATAAGGAGAAGAAACAGACCGGCATTCAACTGAAACACTGATACTCTGTGGAGGTGGACGGGAGGCCGGGGCGGGAGGGCTTGGGGGGGTGGGGGGTACGGGGGGCTGGAATACTGGCCCGTGTGTGTGTGTGTGTGTGGCGGCAAGAGCCGGACCTGTCGAGCCCAAACCCAGCTGAATGATGCTTTATGCTCGTCAGTGTAGTTTTTTCCCCCTCCTCCTCCTTGCCCTCCTCCTCCTCCTCCTCACCTCGCGGCCCTGCCTGTGTGTGTGAATTATACACTGTGGAAAAGCCACAGAGGACACGGCCATATTGCGATGAGTGATTATTTCAACAAATCAATTTTGACTTTTTTTCCCCTTTAGTTAAACACACACACACACACACACACACACACACATACACATGCACACACAAATTATTTAAAATTGTGAGCACAAATGTCTGCAGTTTTTTTGCAGTATTTCTGTTTATTCTTACAACTCCCCTGCCACACACACACACACACACACACACACACACACACACATATACACACTACCCCTCCACCTGGGTCATTCTGTACTGTATGTATGTACCTTAAACACACAGTAGTCCAGCCGTTGGAGCAGCCAGAGTACTTGTGCTGTTCCAGCAGTTCAATCAGATGGATTTAGTGGCCGTCACGAGCCAGCGTTTGTCATGAAAAATGACGGGGCTAAATGGGTCTCGTCCCACAGTGCTCAGAGTCAATAGATCACGGCTACTAAAAGTCCCGTCAGCCGGGACACACTGAAGGCTGCAGATATTTACTGGCCTGTTGTTTTCCCTCTAATGCAGTAGGCAGCCAGCTCCCCTACCAGCCCTTAGACTAGCCTCGCCTTTCTCACGGAATATGTTTAAACACACATCGGCTCTAACATAGATGCAAACAAAATCTCTAACCTGATTCAAATTTGTACTGGAATAAACAATGCTGTTACAACTTTTAGTAAATTAAGAAAATATTAACTGAAATATTTGTAGAGCACAATTTTGTTGTGAATATTAATTCATACATTATACATGGAACCACTATTTGTATACGGCCGCTTCTTATTTTGTCTGTTGTACTGGCTGCAGGTTCTCGCTGGAAGTCGATGAGTAACCAGGAGAAGCAGCCGTACTACGAAGAGCAGGCACGCCTCAGCAAGATCCACCTGGAGAAGTACCCCAACTACAAGTACAAGCCACGGCCCAAACGCACCTGCATCATCGACGGGAAGAAGCTGCGCATCGGCGAGTACAAGCAGATGATGCGGTCGCGGAGACAGGAGATGAGGCAGTTCTTCACTGTGGGGTAGGTGCACAGTGAAGAACTCCACCGAGATAGAAATAGGCACACAGACATAAGCAAACACACACACACACACGCACCAGCTATCCCTCTTACACACACACACTCTTTCCCTCCCTCTCCCTCTCTTTCTCTCCCCACATACATACCCCCCCCTCACACACCACACACACACACACAAACACACAATCTGTGTGTCTATGTTTCTCATTCTTTCTCTATTCCCTTAAAAGGCACTTAAGCTAACCTTGCTCATAAACACACAAACACACACCTACTTAAATTTACTGTACTTCAATGTTAGCCCAGTGCACATTGCACAACATGAAGGCTGCATTTAGGTACAGTGTACCAATTACCCAAACTAATCCCCTGATCCTGTAATGAGTTTGACTGCAGTAATATGTTGCCATATTCTGCCTAGTCATTTCACTTGAATTATTTGACCATCATTCTCAGTTTTTATTACCAACCAATCAGAAAATCTGATTAGCTAAATGTCAAACTCATTTGTTCAACAAACATTTTTATAATAGTGTTTATTTTGTAATCTACGTTTAAAAATTGGCTTCTTTCAGACAATAGCAAACTGCCAAGAGAGTATGCATAGGTGTTATTATGCTATGTAAAATCTAAGTATGAATGTAAAGGAGGCCACAGGGCAGAAGTCTCGACCGTAACTATAATTTACTGCGTGTGGTCAGAGGGAGAGCCTGCTCCAGGTGTTCCCACTTCGCCAGTTTGAAATAAGATTGCTGGAGTATCAATCATGCTCCCGAAGATCAGGAGCCAGCGTCTCAACCACCAATTGGCTTTGTCACCAAAAAGCAGGGGTATCGTTTTTCAACGATTCTAAAAATTGTTCCGTCATAACTGCCCCAAATCATTTTTGCAGAGGCTCTGGCTGTGAACATGCCCCTTTAGAGAACAGTAAAGCCGGTGCTCTCAAATTTAAGTGCTTAAACTGAAGAACCTTGTCCGTCGACGGGGTCTTTGTTTGCTCTCCGCATTCCTTCCATTCGCTAATTCCCAAAGACTGTAATTGTTTTCCTTGATGCATGATAAACATGTCATCTTTGCATCAGAAGTCTAATCCGCACTCAGTTTAGGAGAGTAAGAACTGCAGTTAAACTGTCAAGAAAGTCCGGTGGAAAATCTTAACGCCTCTTTCCTCTTCTCCTTCTCCTTTCTACCTTGTCTTTCTTTCTTTCCTTCTTTCTTTCTCTCTTTTTAATTTCCTTCCATCTTTCCATCTCTCCCTCTTTTTTACTTCTCTCCCTTTCTCTCTCTCTCTCTCTTTCTCTCTCTCTGTGTCTCACTTTTTCTATGACTCACAGGCAACAGCCACAGACACAGCTCCCCATCAGTACCAATGCAGGTGTGGTCTACCCTGGAGCCATAACCATGACGACCACCACCACGCCCTCCCCGCATATGACGTCAGACTGCTCCAGCGCCTCGGCCAGTCCCGAGCCCACCATCCCCGTCATCCAGAGCACCTTCGGCTTGAAGATGGAACCCAACGCCATGGTGACCAGCGACGCCATCAACGGCGAGGACGAAATAGATATGTACGAGGACTTTGAGGATGAGCCCAAATCGGACTACAGTAGTGAGAATGACACACAGGAGCCTGTCAGTGCCAACTAGAGGCCAAACCCTCACACAACCCCAGCCCACACCAACCCCAACCCCAACCCCCACACCCACAACCAAGAGTGTACATCTACTGGAGAGAACGGGGAGCACCCGAAGGAAGAGAAGGAGACAAACAAGAACTACAAAACAAAAAGAGAAACATTTCTTTTTGATATTATCTTCAGGAGCCTGCATGCATATGTGGCTCCCTCAGAAACAAACAGCTATTGGTCTTAAGTGTTTTTAAAAGTGTGAAGCAGTTTGATTGTGTTGAATTTTGGCTTTTTATTATCTCATTGTTTATTTTGTGTTTTTTTGTTTTGTTTTGATTTGTTTTTGATGGACATATACACAGTTAGGGTTATTGCCTAAAACATTTGGATGACAGGACTTGAAAATTAACATCCATAGCTCTCACAGTCTTACTTTATCGTTTGTATCAGTATACATGTATGTTTTTTTAATGTGTTGATTGCTTTTGTTAGCTTACATTACTGTTCATGATGGGGGTTTATATTCTCACTCAGGTATGCTGTGCCAGCTTACAGCTCGTGAATGTTTTTAATCTGATCAGTTTTAAATGAGGAAGATAACAAAAACGAAACATTTTAAATTTCATCGCAAGATAAAACAGTCTCAAATCTGAGAACAGAGGGAAGGCAACAGACTCCCAATTATTATTATTATTATTATTATTAATATTATTATTATTGAGATAAGTTCCAGTGTGCCAAACATTTCATAAGCTTCCTTTTTTCATAAATCTCTTTTTTTATATTATTATTTCTTTTAGTCTTAAGGGAGACTGTATTTTGGACAATCTTTGATATCAGATCGAAGCTCCCCCTCCACCCCAAGTCTTGTTTCGGTGCATCTGTGCTCTTTATCATGGAAAAGCACTCAGGAATCTGTGTGATGTTTGCGGTTTTTGATGAGATGGCCTGTAAGTGCTTGCTGGCCATGGAGTTGTTGGAGTAATACTTTTCTCCAGAAAGTTTAATACAGTGATCAACAGAACCAAGTTACCCACCCCCCACCCCTCGCCTAGCTCTCCAATTCAGTCTTACACACTAAGTTCTTAATCAGAGTGATTGTAATCAGTCCAGAATGCCAAGGGGCCAAAGGCATCCAATCCACTGACTTGGAAAGGCAGCAAAGGCAGCTTTGGTGGCATTACAATCGTAAATTGCTGTTGTCCAATATGCACAGTACATTCTCTTAAACACTTTAGCCTCCACCAGGGCACAAAGTTTAAAGTCCTTAAAGTCTTCTTTTCCTGAATTTAAATCTTTGGGACATTGTAAATCTTAATTGACACAAGAAAGTCTTAGAGCAGAGCATGGTCTTTGGGTTCATGCGATGTGCTCCTCATTACAAGGTCTTAAGAAAAGCTCCAGTTTATCTGGATGCAGTGGGCCAGTTGCAACGAGGGCAGGTGTAGGGAACTGCCCCCAGATTTGTACAAGCAATGAATATCAGCACTTAATCTCTCCACAAGTATTCAGAACAAGAAATATTACACATTTTCAAACCTCTGCATTTTAAATGCATCCTGACATATTGCATCAGATATTATGATTTTTAGCTTTGGTACGTTTGATCATTGACAAGTTCTAGGATGCTAGATATTATAAAAGGAAAAAGAAAGATATCTACTGATAAAGTGATAAAATGGCATAATTTCAATTTGAACTGCTGATACAATCAGTGCAGATTTTCTAAAAGCACAGAATTCTTGATACAAAAAACAAACTCAATCCTTTGCCTCACTGTAGTGGCAAGGATCTTTTAATCATTAGAGCGTCTCCTTGCAGAAGGGCAGCAAAGAGACGGGCAGCGGTCAGGCCCACTGGTTGCTGCTGCGTTCCCGCTGTGGCCTCCTGAGGGGTGCGGGGTCTAGCGCACCTTCATCTCCGCCCTGCTCCCCCGCCACCCCTGCCCCTGCCCCCGCGAGAGTGCCATCTGGCAGGGCCCGGCAAACAGCGGTGCCTGGGCAGAGAAGAACAATGCCGGCAGAGGCCTTATCGTTTTCATTGTGCCCTCCATCAAAGTGAGGGTGAAAAGGCCACGGCCGCATTCAGGCCCGTGGCGCTGGCGAGCAGATGGAACAAGTACATCACGCTGTGGGGGATTATTAAAATGACTTACGAGTCGCTATCATCCCAAATACGGCATTATTAATGCATGAGGCCTGCCATTTTCCCCCTGCCCTTGAACCTGTCCATCTAATCCACTACACAGAGATAACGGTTTGAAACTGCTGGCCATACCCATCCCAACCCCTCAGTGTCTCTGTCACTCACTCGATCGCTTTGGTGCTGCTGATCACTGCATTAGCTTTTCACGGTACAGATGGATGTGAAGATCTTATTCTCTCTTGTCACATCGACTGTGATAGTGTCTGTTTATCCCCAGACCCCCCCACCCCTCACCCCCATTTGAAAGCATTTAACAAAAAGGCTTAGAAGTTTTAAGCACTTCTCTTTAAGAACATTTGTGTTTGTATTCTAGAATTTTTGTAATTTTTGTTTCCATCTTTTTAAAAGGTACAGTGCTTGGCAGGATCCCTATCGTTCTCCGTCAAAGCAAAGTCAAGCTCTCTCTTTTCTCTATAGGCCAACTTGTGTGTCTTGTTTGAAGCTGTCACTTCTGTGTGCTGGTTGATTGGTTGATTTGTACATGATTTGTACATATTTTTGTGACCATGCCAAAACAATTTTGTAGGCTGGTGGACAACAAAAGGACTGTCTTTGGACTCTTCGGACTTGAAACTTGATTGCGCTAGTATAACAAACAAACAAAAAAACAAAAAAAGATTTAAAAAAGGACAAAAAAGAAGTTCATTCTCACAGAGACAATGTTTCATAAGTGTTATGAGCACTGGATATAAATGGTATTTTTTATCAATTCTGACTAATGTGAAGCTGTTGTGCGAGGAAAAAAAAACTACATGAACAAAAGTCACCTGTTTGAACTCATGTGGGCTCGTCTCACAGTTGCCAGATCTGAGTCATGTTTCTGTCTACTTATTTTGTTTATTTATGCAAAAACACATGATGAATGAACATTTCATTTAAGCTCCAGGGCTGCCTAGGGGATGGGAAGAAGTTGACAGAAGGCTTGCATATTGACTGGCCACCTGAGACACACCGGACATCAGTATCACATTTTATTAGTCACGTATATTTGTGTTGTATATTGTATTTGAAGCTATATAGTGCATATAGACATTTTATTGTATTTATTAGCCATTGTTGGCTCTAAAAGTGTCAGTAGAACAGAATAAACGGACAATCAGAAAAAAAAATAAACAGTTGAGATTTGAACCAGAATTGGAGCTCAAAACAAAGTTTCTTTTCTTTCTTTCATGCTTTTTTTTTTACAAATTCACCATCTCATCACAGATGTTTTATTGTACATATAACATAGGAAAATAGAAATCTATTTTTGTTCATGGATACTTAGTGAAGTATAAGTTATGTATTTGACTTTTTTTCACATTGTGTATGTTGGTCCTTGTTCTGAAAAAAAAAAAAACTGACAAGTCACTGTACCTCATGTAGATGCTGAACTGACATCCCTGTTGAACGAGCAGTATTTCACCTGTAGCTGAAACAGCCAAGCATCTTGCTTGTGTTTCAATGATAATCATTAGACCTGTTCAATCAGCCAAAACTGTACTACTTGTGAACCAGTTGTCTATTGGAATTATACACAGAAAACGTTTTACAGTGCAGTGCAATGCAACCAAGTGTCAAACTCTGCAGGAAATTATCTGAACTGACAGTGTTACAGATGTATGTGAATGGCTAGGTCTCAACCCCTTAACAATGAAAATGTTTGTATCACAGATAGTTCTTTCACAATAATAAGTGGTCACAATAAGTTATTGGATATGGCGGCTGTCATTCAATAATGTGCCAAATTTTGCCCCAAACCCAAATTGGTGTAAAAAAAAAACATTTGCATGCATCAGTTTTACAGAACAATTTTAATATACTAAAAAATAGAAGAATACAATTACATTTCTTGAAATCACAGGTGAGGTTCTTGGATAGCGTAGATCATAGGGGACGTGCAAATATTTATTAGAATCTATGCTGTACACGGATACTCGTGCGCATCCTCTGTCCTCTTTAGTCCTTTTTGTCTCTTATTACTATCTTAAAAATTGACGTTTTTTCATAAAACGCAGCCAGCAGCAATCTAGCCCAATTGACATTTCTGTTCCTTCATCATTGTCACTGCCATATTAACACAATGTAGATACAACTGAAGACAGAGCTCGAATGCTGTTTTTACTTAACTTAACTTACTGTAATTCTTTTTTTTCTGTCATTGAACTTATGTGATGTATATTGTGGGATTGTTCTTTGTTAATTTAATCAGCACAATTCACTGACATGCTGGACTGACATGCTAGCTGCTGTTCAGAAGAGTAAAATGTTTGCTGTTTGGGACAACATAATATGCTGTTGTCCATGGTACTCTGCTTCTTAGGTTATTTGTGTTCTCCAAATCGTCTCCTCAGCAACACTGTACGTGATGCTCCTCTGTTGCTTCAGCCGCAGTTATTTTGATTCCCTTTGGCAGCCTAATACATGTTTGTTTTTGTTTGTTTGTTTGTTTGTTCTTTTGCATAGAGACCGGTTACTCGACTGGTACCTAGGCCTTTGGCAGGTATTGATCGGGAGTTAGAGGTGATGAAATAGTGTCTGTTGCTGCTTTTAAAAGTTTTAAGTCTGAAAAATGTAAATAGTTTATCATAATATCTTGTACAGTCCAGTGTAAAGTTTTTAATTGAACTTAAAAAGGTTGCCATCACATTTGTGTTCACATTCTTCTTTATACAGTGCAAAAGACAGCTATTTGCTAAGGATATTATTGTTTTAAAAAAGAAATGAAAAAAAAATGGTACTAAAAATATTTTTTGCTTGGCTTCAATATGTAAACCAGCAAGTCCTTGGTTTCCATGTGCAGTATTGACGTGAGGTAAACTAAAGGTTAAATAATTCAGTGCTATGTTTGGAGACCAGTCTTCTCTGTTTTGGTAGTATTAATATATCAGATAAAGTATACCAGATGAGTGACACATTTGGGTGTTTTTAGGCACCTTAGTGGTGTATAAATTATTTAGGTTGTTTCCCTACAGGATGCATTTTGGCATATCATAATGTAACACCATCTTTCTACAGTACCGTATGTGTACGCAGTCAAGTCAATGTAACACGACAGAGTTTGGTGTTACCTCCTGTTTATCATTTACCTCAAGAGTGTCCTCCTTTTCCATAAAAAGAAAATGAAATCACACAAGAAAAAAAGCCGTCTCACCACCACTCCATCTTTTGTACTGCTGTTGACACTTACAAATTAAAGAGACATTTTGTTTTACGATATTTGTGTCTGTTTTATATTTATTTTGGGGGAGGGAAACACTTTGTATGGTTTTGTAAAGTAGGAAACTTTGCATTCTGAGTCCAGTAAGCAGCAGGGTGGTATTGGTCGTGACTAATAGTGCAAAATATGGCGGGTTTTGGGGAGGTCTGACCCCCTGATCAGGACCTGCCCCCCCCCCCCCCCCCCCCCCCGCCCTCCCAAAAGAGATAAGAACAATTGCACAATAAAATTCAATATTTAAAATTCAATATATTCTTATAATGTAAACTGAATTTTCAAACTGTGTTAAAATGGTGTGTTTAGCAGACAGAATTTCACTTTGCTATGATGCAGTCTACCTTAGTTACTAGAATTGCGGTGTTCGCCACCAACACTGGTGTTAATACACACAAGTTACACTATTGACACTGTACCCTCATAATGAGAGCTAGCCTATAGCTTGTAAAGATAGCCAATTGGATTATACTTCTACTCAACATATAAACCAGTCATATAAAAATTGATGGACAAAATAGCTAGCTAGCTAATTTTGCAATCCATTAACAGGCCCATTGATTTGACAATGGCAACAGTCTTGGGAGAAATATTTAACCACATTCATTTTTTGCCTGAAATTGCACTGTGCCTACTTACGAGGGCATTGTTCCCACCTCTTTTGGGGTCTACCATCAAATGTTTGACCTCTATAGAAAGCTAAGAACCTGTAGTTTTTGCATGAAACAGTCAGAATAACTGTGTGATATACTGACACAGAGTTACAGAGGCTGGATTAGTTTTTTCTTTCTGCCGGATTACAAGCATCTCTGAACTGACCACATCAGCCCTCTACAGTACTACTAAATATCACTTAGAAACACAACTGAGCCCTAGCACCAGGTCTCGTGAAGCTGTGTGCAAAAGTAGATCAATATACACGGGTTTCCTGTTTACCAACAAAACTAGATGCGCGCACAGCCGTGGGGAGGAAGACACTTGGTGGCCGTCCACAACGTTATAAACTTAACCTAAATAGTCGGCTGCTCTAAGCTACAATCGGATTTTTTTGTATACCCCTGTTGTCTCAGTGATAGGCTAATAAAATCTCATTTCAGGCTATATTTCAGAGTTTGCCGTTCATTTGCATTATTAATATAACATCTTATTTTGTCATTTTTGGCGAAGACATGCATTCCGTTAGGGATATTGAACATATCGAACATTCTAACCATCGTGATTTCGAATTGGTGCAGTTTTCAGCACAAAAACTCATTTTATTATTTTCATGGAGAGCACTGCTCTATGCTGTTCTATGGTGCTTTCTGCCTCTTAGTTGCGCACGCATGTTTTCGTGACGTTGCATAGAACTCCATGTATAGAATGAAAATATTAGTGCTTTAGACCATTATTTGCCAAGGTAAGCTCATGCGTTTTGTAAAATGCCTATGGAAACTCCCCATAGGACTTTGGGTTAAGCAAAATGCATACAGACAATCAAATGCTTACTGCACATGAACCCCTTTGTGTAGAAGCATAGGCCTAATCCTGGTCTCAAATGAAAGTTTTTTTTTACATGTTTAACATTTTTTAACAACAAGGAAGGTATAACATGGAGAAAAAAAAGTGGTGAATAAAAACTAATAAATGTTACTAATCATTTTGCAATTTATACAAACTATGCTGGCCCACTATAAGACAAAGGCGCCGTCAGCAAGTTTTGTCAATTTAGCCAGGCCAGCTTTACAAGCCTGTTTTGCGCCTTTGCTAGTATTACGTCATGTTTTCCATCAGGGACGGCAGCCAAGTTGAATTTCAGGGCTTTCAGAATCCAACCAGGTAAAAATGACCAATGCTCCATTGAACGGAATGATGCCCACAACTACGACGGAGTATTAGGGCCACACATGAAGGAAAAAATATTTTTGCCATGACGAGATTAAACTCGCCATGTCGACATTAAACTCGACATTTCGAGAATAAAGTTGAAATGTAATGTCGACTTTAATCTCAATGTATCGACTTTAAAGTCGCCATGTCGACATTAAACTCGACATTTCGATAATAAAGTTGGAATATCATGTCGACTTTAATCTCGACGTGTCGACATTAACATTTTGAGAATAAAGTTAGTTTGGAAAGAGAACGACCGCTCGGGACGATTGAAAGGGAGGACGAATTAAACATTCCAGTTTTCTTCGAGTGCAACAACGATAGACATAGGCCTACAGCATGTGGACAAAACATAACCTCCGTTGCTCAGCCAAATACTTTCCTGTTAAGTCCTTTTATCACGGAGTTACAGGCGATAAATGCGATGGTCAAAAGTAAACGTCAGCGGTTTATTTATTTATTGTAGGCCTATTATTAGTGTTTCTCATCTAAAGGTTCAACTTCATGCTTATGCACTAAACTATACTAAGTGCTCTCCCCAATCCCAGACTTTTACATTGCATGTTTGTTTGTACTAATGGATGCAAAACAGGCTATTGCTGAATGTCTATGGAGGGACAAATGAAGCTGTCTCCCGACCAGGCAACCCCATGTATTCTAGAGGAAGTTTACACGACACCGCCGGGTGGATTTTCTCTTAACACTCCGGCAAGAAAAAGCCTTGCGTGTACACACCATAGACAGTAAAAGAAAGAGAGGTGTAACCGGCTAAATGTGCTGTAGTGCATATGCCAGACCAGTCGATGGCGCCGCTGTGCAGAAGCTTCACGATAATTTCGCGTGAATCGCGTAGAAGAAAACATTGTTAAAACCGTTTGTTAAGACCAGAGAATGTCTAATAACTGCTCTGGTTAAGCAGTCGCATGAAATAAGGAGACTACAGACCATTCGGTTTTCAATTCAACTGTTAAACTAATAAAGTTCATTTTCAAGGTATGTGACTGCTATGTGAAATTTCAAATGCTTAGCCTACGCATTGGATTAGGTCTGAGCACCACTGGAGAAAACACTAACATGCAGTAAGCTAATGTTTAACTAAGGGGCCGTGCACACGACGTCGGTTTTTGTGAAACCGGTGAGGTTTTGTTAACGGTTACGCCTTGCGTGTACACGACGCCGGCAGTTTAGGAGACTGAAACCGATAGCTTTTGAAACCGGCTTCCGAAGTGGGAACTTTTGAGACCGCCGGCTAGACAGTGCCGTGTAGACGGCCTGTAGGTGCGAAGCCGGCAACTTTATGACGACATAGCCCCACCTCTCAACTCAGCCACGGCACTCGACCTGACATGCTGCTTGTCAAAACAAACCAAACCATTTATTTATCATATTAAAATGTCTTTCTTTCCCCTGTCATGATTTATGTGCACAATGTAGCCTATCAGCCTTTAGTGGTAAGTTAGAAGCACACGTTAGCTTAACTTAGTTAAACATTAGCTTACTGCTTGTTAGTGTTTTCTCCAGTGGTGCTCAGACCTAATGCAATGCGTAGGCTAAGCATTTGAAATTTCACATAGCAGTCACATACCTTGAAAATGAACTTTATTAGTTTAACTTAATTAGTCTCCTTATTTCATGCAACTGCTTAACCAGAGCACTTATTAGACATTCTCTGGCTTAACAAACTGTTTCAACAATGTTTTCTTCTACGCGATTCACGCGAAACTATCGTGAAGCTTCTGCACAGCGGCGCCTTCGACTGGTCTGGCATATGCACTACAGCACACTTAGCCGGTTACACCTCTGTGTGTACACGCAAGGTTTTTTCTTGCCGGAGTCGTTAAAGGTGTGAAAGCGGTAAGATAAAATCCACCCGGCGGTTTCGTGTAAACGGCCCCTAAGTTAAGTTCAAAAGTTCCCACTTCGGAAGCCGGTTTCAGAAGCTATCGGTTTCAGTCTCCTAAACTGCCGGCGTCGTGTACATACAAGGCGTAACCGTTAACAAAATCTCACCGGTTTCACAAAAACCGGCGTCGTGTGCACGGCCCCTAAGTAAATGCACACATACCGGTATCTGTGTTTATAGCCTACTATATTTATTGCAGGTGAGACATGGAAAAGCAGTTTTAGAAAAATGACTTTGAGAGTGACTGCCTGTGGGTCATGAAGGGCAGTTATTTGGATGTGCGGTGGCCTTACCCACGTAAAACAGAGTGAAATAACATTTTGTACAATTGAAACATATCATTGGAAACATGTATTATTTTAGCTATATCAGAGCCCTCTCTGGCTATAGAAATGGCATAGTGCATGGTATTTCCATATCCACGAGATACAGCGCTTCACGATGGCGGCAATTGAGTTAGCGTAACAGAAGACGCAATCTATCTGAATATCTGCAATCTATCTGAAATAACACCTATTTGAAGTAGGCCTATTATTCATGTCGCATATTTTGTGTTGTGTAGGCTACATAGCTTAAACTGTTTAAACTGTATTTCGAGTTTAATGTCGGCATGTCGACTTTAAAGTCGACACGTCGAGATTAAACTAGATAGGATATTTCAACTTTATTCTCGAAATGTAAAGTCAACATGTCGAGTTTAATCTTGCCATGGCAAAAATATTTGTTTTCTTCATGTGTGGCCCTAATACTCTAACCTGGCCCTAGCCAGATGAATGTTGTTCCGCTTAGCTCCGCCTAGCTTCACTCACATCCATCTGGAACCTCTTCCATTGAGAGTGATTTTTCCAACCAACTTTATGGTTTAGCCAATCAGGACGCAGGGCGGGAGTTTCATAGATGTGACATAGCGTAGAAGCGACTGTGAGACTGTTATCAGCGTCACGGGTTGGCTTCGATGTGAGTGGTTGAAGTAGCACGTCAATAGATGACGGACAAGTGGCTTATTCAATCATATGCAAGCATTTTTTGATTAGGTCCAGCCTTCTGAAGCAACACTTCAATGGATCGGTTCCAGATGGATGAGTGGAGCTAGGCGGAGCGAAATTCATCTGGCTAGGGCCAGGTTACTAATACTCCGTCGTACACAACGCATACCGAATACAATATTAAAAGTTAATTGTTTTGGGTTCTGCTAAATTCTTTGTTTTAATGTTAGGCTATATATCTGTATGCAATGTGAATAGCCTACACATCCTGTTTGCCGCTAGCAGGAATATGGTGGCAAGGTATGATTACATAACCGCATTCATTCGTAGACATGTGCGTTTGGTTTATAGTGCGAGATACTTACAGCAAATGATATTTCACAGCTAGCAAGTAGGCTTAATTTGCTAGGCTAGCATGCAGTCTACACTGTGATATTGAGTTTAGTTTAGCACCCAGGAGCCGCTGGTCGTGGATTCTAGATACAGTAACATCTGGCATTACAATAGCCTACAACAATTCCAACAATACTACTGAGCTACTACCACCCCATTTCAGTATGAGAATATGGTACACACAGCCAGGGGTTTGGGGTATACATTTAATATAGGCGATATACTAAAAGATGAAAAACAAAACAAAAAAACGGGTCGTGCCCACGGGCACTCGGGTTCGAATCATCCCGCTGTGATTACATTTGCTTCCTGTCACTCTTCACTGTCCTATCTGTATAAAGGCAAATAGTCCAAAATATAACAGACTTAAACAATGAAGATATGGTTAAATTGAAAAGGACACACAATACCTATCTTGTTTGTTTGCTGTAGCCTACATGCTTATTGGGTTCTCTCCTGGCCCTCTTGAGAGTGAAACCAACTTTATTGTCTCACTTCTAGGAGTGCATAGGCCTATCCACATCTTCGACTGACATCATGGATATCCAGTGAATGTGGAACTGACCAAATCTCATTGTGTTGCCAGCTGTGAGTAATATACACCAGAGTCTATGGAACATTATGGGAGAGGTCTCTGGCTTGCCATTTTCACCCTTTATCATACTTTGTCTTTGTGTTTTTATTGTTAGAGAGAGGGAATTTTACAGGATGACATAATCTGTAGCTTTGGTCAGTTCGGGTCATGCTGTTTTAAGGGAATGTGTACAGTAGGACCCTTCACTGTTAAACAGACTGTAGACTTTTACCTCCACACTTTGACAGTTCGACTGCAGTCTGAACATGTCAGAGGTAGTAAGATCAGTTCAGATGGAGTTTGAGGCCCTCAGATCACAAGTTTCCAGTTGTCTTTTGCATCATTGCTATCACTCCCTTTCGCTGCTCTGATCCAGGATCTGTGTGGGTTTTAGTGCCTCTGAAAGGTAGTTGAAATTAAAGAAAAAAGTGAGAGGTGCTTTTGACACTCACCGAGGGCGTCAACAACAGTAGCTTACCTGTCAAGCTGCTCATCCATGTGAAGCTCTCGTACGTATGTATGTGTTAGACATCTGCTACTGTGTGCCTGCAGACTTCAAGAGTAGCTCTCCAAATGGAGTCAGGTTTTCAGCTCTTCACAGGCTGCTGGGGTAGAAAAAAAGAATATTCTGGAACAGGAGTCATTTCAAAACATTTTGGAAAACCATTTCTGTGTGTCTTTTGTTCTCTTCATCAATCATATTATGTCTCCTGCCAGGCCGTGCTGTAAGCTCCTTTCCCCCAGTGCATTCGTAAAAACCACATTTTAACTGTGTGTGTGTGTAATAGTCGCCTGTGTCAGCGCTCTCCGGCTGCTGAAGCACCCTGCCATAGATGGAAAATTAGGCATATACTGCTGCACTGTAAATCTTATTCTAATTCACAAAGCTTGCATTACAAATCATTGGCTCAGGGTAAAAGAACGCCGGCTTTTGTGTGTTCCTACCTGCACTGTTGAGCGTATGCTTGTATGCCTGGTCAAACAGACATGATCACTGGCTTATACTAACATTTTTATTTCTCTATGTAAAAGACAATAATTCTTTAATACAATAATTAATTTGGCTATTTAACCCCCAGAGACGCCAGCCCCCCACCCCGCCAACATTCCCCCTCTTATATGCCACACCAGTGCTTGTCATATGGGCCATATGGGAAGGGAGACAAACTGGGAGACTCGTGAAGCATGAAGAGTGATGTTGCAGCATTTAAGTGCCTTGTTTGGACGAACTGTCACATTGTTAGTTCAAAGATGTAGGTGTTTGGGCTGCAGACAGTAATTAATATTGTGCTGCCTTGCAGACCAGGCAGGTCTGCTGCTGCACGGCGCAGCCCAGATGACTAAACATTGGAGGGTCTGCTCGTCTGAAAGAATATTTTAGTGTTTGGAGCCTGCAGGTCTCCTCCTGAGCGTGGGGCTTAAGCCACTGAGTCCAGTGAATCAGCCTACCAGCCCTGTCCCTCCCCAAGCGCAGCTGCTCTTTATCTGATTTTCTCATTAGACTCAACTCATGACTTTATTGTAAAGAGTTTGGCTGAAGCACTGCACATTTGTGTGGGGATTTTGGTTTGATCTGTCCATATTTTCATTTTATTCTCCTTTGTGAAATGTATGGATTATAGATTCGCCAGAATAGTGCATTTCTTACAACTAAACATCTCTCCATATCCCTTATGAGAATGTCTACACTTACCAATTTTAACTCATGTCGTTTCATCAGTTTTTTGGGATTCACAGTTGCCAATACGCAGTGTTAGATAACACCATATGTTATCATATGTTTGACCTTACAGAAAACCTGATCGTAATGGAATGTTTTGAAGAGGTGTGTATTTTGGGCGCATTACTTATTTTGGCCTCTGGTGAAGGAGAAAGTGTCACTACAATAGCAGATGTGTTTTATTACATATCTGAATTGGTGGTGATGCTGGGCTTTCTAATGTGTGAATATAGTTTATGCAAAGACTGTCCAGACCTCAAGCAATTTTTAATCCTTGGAGGTGAAGGACTTAAGGAATCTTGCTAATTTCACAGATGGTTTAAAATAGATTAGTGCGGAGTACCAGCTCCCCGAGATATGCGGACCCACCAGGCTCCTTGTTCCTCTGCCAAAACTCTTCGCGGAGCCTCAGAGGTGCCTTCCAAAAGTCCTGCAAGGTTAAACTCAAACTTCTGCATCCTTAAGCCATGGCTGATTCATGACGCGGTTGACTTACCCCACCCCCCCCTCTCTCTCTCTCTCAATCTTCCCCTTCTATTTAGCCCTCTGTACAAGAGTACAAGAGCTATCAAGTGGACCCTGATTGACCAGGGCCTCTGGTATTTACAGGTATTAAAATTTGGGATTCATTTTTCTATTCCCTGTTAGTAAGGGTTGGCATTTGCTTAGTGTATTAAAGCTGTAATTTCAGATGATCTACCATGCTAAGGGTTTTCTTGTTTTTTCTGAGCTCATTTGAAATGTTCTGTAAGAAACCATTATCTCTTTTGGTTTGTTCTTATCCTTGTGTGCACTGGCCTCTGCTTTACTCGGGGACCTTGCTAGGATTGTCTATGGACAGAGAGTTCAGTCCTCCTGTTTTGGAAATGAGATCTTTCATTTTCTATCTAAACAATGGCCTAAGAACACAAAGCCCCTGACTCGGCGAGTAGAGAAAGCACAAACCAGTTGGCTCACAAGGCCATCTTTAATTGTTTAACTTTCCCCTCGCCCCATCAATCGTTCAGCATATTGTGTCTGGAAGCCAAGAAACAGAGAGGAGAAGAGGAGGGAGGGAGGGAGGGAGGGAGGAGGGAGAGTGAAGCTGAAAAGAGGAGTGGAGGAGACTGTGTGGTGTACGGATGAGGCCAAGCCTGCTGACAGAGCCATCTCCAGACAGAGGAATCCAGACACAGCTCTGGGCAGGCTCAAAGGGCCCAGCTTGGAGTTAATGTGGGAACACAATGGGGCCGGGTGAAAAACTCAACATGTTTTTGTTGAACTTGTCATTCGCCAGGACATAGCTGTAAGGAAAGCCTAGGAACCATCTGAATGTTGTTTGTGCTCTTCTAATGCACCATATTTGGGTCAGTCTTCACAGGGGCTTTTATGAGGAGACTGTTAACAATGGAAAGACGTTTTCAGAGTGACACACACCCTGGCGTGGGCCAAACCCTCTTGGACCTGCCCCATTGCAAGCCGGCTTCCAAAAAGCTGACCTCATGCCTCAGTGGGATGCTATTAATCAGATTCTTTCAGCAGCTATCAGGAAAACCACCACAGTAAACAGCCACTTTTGGACTGGCACCATTTTAAAGGGGAAGTAATGGCTTGGACAATATTACTGCAAATGAACCTTTTGCTTTTTTGGTTGTGGGGACACTGGACTGGGTTGCTTGACTGTCAATCACAAATCTATAGGAATAAATACATATTCTATTCTAAGTGCACTCTCTGTTTCTCTCTCTCAGCCTCTTCCTCCCTCACCTTCTCTCTCTCTCTCTGTCTCTCTCTCTCTCTCTCTCTCTCTCGTTGTATGTGTGTGTGGTGTGTGGCGTTTACATGCCTGCTCATGCATGTGTGTGTATTTGCCAGGCTTTATCAAAGTATCAGTTTAGTTATGCTCATTTCATTTGTTATTGAGGGAGAGAGAAAAAAAGAGAATGTTTTTCTGCACAAAACTCACCCACATGTTGAGAATTTCCAAGCATGGTTGTTGGGCACATTGGTTTGCTAAATGAACTTTTGAAAAATCCACACGGGACAATATTTCACAAAATGTAATTTTACATACTGTTTCACATCATTGCCTCTTCTCCGTGTATTTATCTCTCAAAGCATTTGACTGCATTTCTTTTGGGAAGAATGAATACGTAATGGATATTTAAAAGCATCCCGACTCCCTCTGCTTTTTTGAGGAATTTAGCAAAATAAAGGTTCCTATGTAGGCATGTGTTATTATTTCAAAGCCATCACTCAGTTCTCTCATGCATATGTCAATTACTCAACCACACCTTTATGAATATGTAAATGTGTTCAGAATGCCTCATTAATTAGTAATTCATACATTTTTCACGAACTCAATACATTTCCAATGGAGTCTGATGAATTATCACTGGTAAGTAGAAAAAACTGAATACATTTCAGTGTTTTTCTAAATCGGTTTCTTTAATAGTGAGTGTTTGGTGGCACACTTCAGAGTGATGGAGACGTCAAGGGGCTGTTTTTCATTCAGATTCTAGTATTAATATTTGTAGTAGTGTGTGTGTGTGAGGTTGATGCCTAGCTCATGAAATTAAGCCATTAGACGGAAGCTTGAAGATGTGCATGGGGGTTTCCAGCACAAACCTTACAGCTCTGTGTAAAATCGACACAAGGTGAGCCATGTAAGGTCAGGAGTTGGGTGTCAGCCTGGACAGCAGCACAGGCGCTGAATATTACAAGGCGCAGCATCTGGCCCCCATATTAGCTTTCGACCCATCCACAGAGAAATCATTCATTCCTTTTTTTCCCTGCCTGGCTGTTTAGCCCTTGTGTGCCTGTAATATATTCATTACAGAGAGAGACCCACTTGATCTTATTAGTCTTTGATAATCATTTGAATTAAACAGACAGTGTTTGCTTTTGGGACCCCCAACTCGCACAGAAAGACAAATGGAGACATGGTCTTGATGACCTGTGTTTGTGTAAGGTTTGAAAACAGAGAGGAAAGGGAGGTGAGGGATGTGTTTAGTGTAGTAATTTTGGATTTTGAAAGGACTCCCCTTCCACATTCCCTAGATGCTCTCTTTCTTTCTTTCTCTCTCCCATGTACACAGACACACACATTAAATTGTGTATTTTTTGGGATCGCACCACAGTAAGACATCAGACGTGGGGGATACGACACAGTGTAGAGTGTTGGCTGGAGCGCACTTCAAAGCCATGAATTTAACATGAAAGTGGAGGTGCGGACAAGTGCAAAGTATTGCCGCCTATCTGAGGAGGGATTATAGTCTACTACCTCCTGGATGCAGTCACTTTGTTACCAGCTCCCCATTGGCCCAGGAAATATATTTATGTAAATGGCAGTGGGACTTCTTAGCTGTAAACACGAGTGCGCTCTAAGGAAAAGCCGCCTAGGGAACCTCTGTAGCCATAAATATGGGGGAGGGGGGGGTTTAAAAGAAACAAACAAATTTGCCGTCATGATAATCTACAATGCTTCACAGTTCAAAAAAGTGCAATGTTAAATCATTCAGCGATGATATTTTAGTTAAACTGTATTAGTTTTAAATAACATGGTGAGTGGGAGGTTGGAGCTGGCTGACAGATTTAGATATTGTGCTTACTGCTTACATATTTCTTTAATGGAGAAATGCGAGGAGCTGGAACTGGGCTGAATGTGGGGTAACACTTGATGAAATACACTATGCTCTGGTTAAAATGAATTTAAAATTCTTGGAAGTGTATACTGTATTAAAGATAAGACTTGTATAATGACACTTGTCCATTTTTTTTGGTAGTTGGAGGCCAAAAATCTGACCGAAGCAGTTGGCGTGACAGCAATTTCTCGCCTGGTGTTGCACGGACTGACGTATAGTGACAGATTGCGGAGTGGTCTTTGTTGGGGTGAGTGTTTGCGCGAGGTCAAAGGGTGAAACAGATGCTTTACCTGCAGTACTGCAGCGGACAGGCCTGCTTCTCAGCGACAGCTGCTCCCGTTCAGGAAGACATACGACTGCATTGCAGGTAGGGGAACTACCACCACACCGAAAAAAACAGATGCATATTTCACTGACAGCTCGCTGGCACAGCCTATCACTGTGCTTAGCACTGAGATCCCCCTCACTTCTGCTGTTGAGGAGGGTTCTGCAGAGAAGCAGACTTGGAATGATGAAAATGAGATATGAAATTAAAACATATCGATGCATGAGTCATTATTGTTTCCTCTCTGCAAATTCCAGACATTCTGCATTCCGTACAAAAATTAAATTTGAGTAAGGCGTTTGGATTTCAATAATCACAAAGTAATCAGACTACTGCATGTGATATAAAATATTTATCTACTTGTTCCTTTAGGAATAATGGGATATGAGGGGGAAGTAAATTTTTGATTAAATTATTTCTTTAGTTTTTTTCTGTACAAAGCCTAAAATCTGTGCCATGCCACAGATTAGATTTGTTTTGTGGTCTGTGGTACAATAACATTCTAAAATTGCGTAAATATAGAAAAATAGAAAAAAAAGGATGTATGACATTGGCGATGTCCAGCAGTCTGCCAGATGGTCTGTGCAAATCTCCATTTCTCCCTTTCTGTCTTTTCCCTGCCCTCCTTCCCTGTGATTCCCGCTGAAAAGATTGACACACTAATAAACTGATGTTAATTAGACATACTTTGAAATTCCTCATTCTGCTCCTGTACGTCTCTCACCATTCTGGAGCTGGTGGCTTATTAAAACATTTGCTGCTCTTGGGTGATCTTCTTTTGAAACGGATTCTGACCCTCCGGGCACAATTTATTTTTATTTCAAAAATAATTTTTACTAGCAAATTTAGCATTAGTTCAAGAGAATTATAAATCATTATTACACAGGCAGACACTTCAAACATTTAGTCAAAAGCTTTCTGAGCGATGAAGCATCAAAGGGGGTGCTAAGGCAGATGACTGTTCTGCTGGCGTGCCTCCATTCATTAATACGCCGTAGTCAGGCGAGCTAATACTGCAAACATGCGTCTTTAACTACAAGAGACTACTGTTTTATTAAAAGCCTTTGTCACAACCAGGAGGAGGTGTGCCATCAATATTAAATTACAGGAAATGCCAACGGCTTTTTTTTGTGAATTGAACGTATCAACAGGGATTTTTTTTTGTTCTTGTTTAATTCTTCTAAGTACATGTGTGTGAAGTTGTTTCTTAATATGTCATTTTCATGTGCTGTTTATATACACAGAAACATACCCAGATGAAAAAGGTGAAGATTCTCTTGTTTACATAGAAGTCCTATATTACTGAAGTAGAACATAGCCCGACTATATATGTTAAATATAGTTCCTGTTGATGGATAAATGGCATTCAATTTATCGGCTGTGTAGGAACTCAATATCAATTATCAATTAAATGTTATTCCTTTCTGTAAATGTGTACTAATGTAATTTCAGGTAATGTCAGGTAATTTATGTAAAACACAATTAGCAGTTTTAAAATGTTCATCCTTAAAGGACTGTGTGTGTGGCTGCTTTTGTGTGATCCTTTGTGCTCCTGTGTAAATATATACGTGTGTGTGTGTGTGTGTGTGTGTGTGTGTGTGTGTGTGTGTGTGTGTGTGAGAGAGAGAGAGAGAGAGAGAGAGAGAGAGAGAGAGAGAGAGAGAGAGTGTGTGTGTGTGTAACTATTTTTATTTGCTCTAATGTACTCCTCTGATTACTTACTGGTAACCTTAGTCAGGTAATTGTGCAGATCGAGGCTAATTTGCAAATAATGGCTTTGGTGAAATCCTGTTTTGGCCCAGAGCAATGCCACAGGGACAGGGAGAGACCAGCGTTAATTACTGAGGTCTGATGCCTCAGCTTTGTCTCTGAAATCCAATTGAGCCGCAGATGAAAACACGGCCAGGCCGCTTAGTTACCGGCGACACAGGGTGTCGAAGCTTTTGATTCCCATCTGCCTCCGAAGAAGAAGCCTCCATGATTTTTTTATCCATCTCATTAATATCGCCTCCGCAAACACACTCTTAATTGTCTCTAAAGTTGAGATTGTACCATGTGAACAACATTTTCTCCATGATGTTATTGACCCCTGTTCCCAAATGTAGGATATGAAATGCTGCCTTGCCTTGTAGAAATGAAGAATTCTTTATGATGATCAATATTATATGATTATTACCTTCTTGCTGGGAAATTTGACACATAGATTAGGAAATTGGATGAAACGTGTCATGAGTCTACATTGGCTTCTAATAACCAGTTGGTTAAAGTAATTGGCTTTTCTGAAGTGAGGGGTTATTAGATGAAGTTAACATTAACATTAACAACCCGTTTTTTCCTGTCTTTTTTTTCTTGAGAGACTGAGCTTTATCCTGGTTGGATAGACTCCCTTTACGGAGACTCAGTGTGGGCAAAAAATAGTCATGAGAAGTTAGTTTTTAATCGGGCATCACAGTAAGTCATAGGGGGTCCTGAACACTTACCAGATCAAGAGAGTGATCATATATTACCATTGACGGTGTGGCGAAACGAACTATAAAATATTAACAATAATCATAAAAACTGCCCTGTCAGCTTAAGAAAAAAAAGACCCCAGAAACTCTGTGGATATAATAAATGTAAGTGTAGAGCTGGGCATTTCACAGGATTATGGCCATTCTGAAATACTGTAAAATGCATTGCTGCATGCTCTGGATATGTAATTGAAGGTAGACATGGAGAAAGCTCAGACATAAAAAAATTGAAATCAGATTTTTAGATTACATTAGAAAAAATAATTTGACGGTTTATTGGCTTTTTAGTTAAGTACGTTTCATTTCAAGAATTGGCAGTCACGTCCATTGTGGTTTTTCACTGAATATATGCTTAGGCTTCACAATGCTTATGTCTGCAAAACTCATCTGATGCTTGATGTGAAAAAATTACCCGTCTTTAGGGAAACAGAGACAGTATTATAATGTATTAGTTATGTTTAATTCAGATAATCGGCATATCAGCAGCACTACAAAATCTAATGTATCAGAGCAGTGATTGTTTCTGAATCTCAGTCTCTCTATTCAAGTATAATCTTTAAAAGCAACCTGTTTTATATTAAGGCTGGTTTATACATTCTCAAGTTGTCCACTCAGTAGTAATGCAAGCCTTCCATAGCTTTGCTCAGTCTTTAATGTGACTTCCACAGCTGAGGATATGCAGTAATGGTGTGTGGTTTCAGACATAATCCCTCAGTCTTCCAGTGGAGCGCTTGTCATCGTTTGATTTTATTCAGACCAGTTTTCCCACCAATAAACATGCCTGTTGGTATTGTTCAGTATCTTAGAGTGCTCGCTTTGGTGCTACAGATCGGGATCTAATACTCTTTAAGTCAACAGTGACTTCACTCCTGGTTAGGAGAGTATTACCCAATCCATCAATACTATGCAGGTTGACCCACTGAGATTCTCAGCTAAGTATGACAAATGCAAATGTCTCTCAGTCTACAGTAGATATGTTACAGACACGGGTGTAATCTGTTTTCTTTTTCCATTGTCATTTTTAGCAGGGGTTTGCCGATAGCTCAGTGATGAGAGAGTGACTATTGAGAGAGTGAGTATTGGTGTTTTTGTTATGAAAGTAGCTCAATTTTAAACTATGAATATGCAGTATACTTGAATAATAATATATTAAAGGCGGAGAAAGTGGGGTGACAGCAGTGTGACAGCAGCTTTTTCCAGTTTGGTAATGCTATCAGTTATAAGCAGTCAATAAATTGTAGCAGTAACTGGGAATTTGCATCACAAAAATGTGTATCCATGGGTTTTTTATGTGTATGCTTCAAAATAAAGTAAAGCATAAAAATGTCTGTCGTCGTCAGTAATACGCGTGTGAAGCTCTGTCTGTGTAAATTGCTGAATTGGTGCTAATGGTATTCTATTTCTAACAATAGATGTCAAATGGGTGACTGAGAAACGCTTTAAAAATGGATCAGGTGTAGCCCTGGCTGTGGCGTGACTGGCTGGCTGGGGCACCTGCACCATATGCCGGCGACCCAGGTTCGATTCCCGCCCCGTGGTCCTTTCCCGATCCCACCCAGATTCTCTGTCCCACTCACTTCCTTCTCCACTGTCCTGTCTGATTAAAGGCATAAAAAGCCCAAAAATATACTTTAAAAAAAATGGTGTAATTTTCCAGTCAGGCCATGTCCACACATAGCTTTTTAAAAACATCACGGCACAATCCAAAACCTCCGTTTTCACCTATCCACATGCAAACACTGAAACGAAGCTTTCGAAAATCTGAGTTTTGGCGTGAACGAAAGGCCAAAACGCAATAAAAATCTGTGGGCCAGATGTACGTACATTTGCGAACGTAGCATTATCAGCGTCATGGACACACCGCAGATTGCGAACGCTGTCAGACCCAAGTTTCCGTCGTATTTATCAATCGTTCAATCCTTAGTGTAAACTGCGCCTTTCTCTGCCTTTCTCCGCCCATAAACGCAATTTACGAACGTCCACAACTGAATGGCAAGCGCAGTTGAATGAAGTTAACTGATGACAACATTAAAAATAATCAAACGTTTAGCGATCATGAAATAATACCATACATGATAAGATGTAAACAAGCAGGGAGATAATGAAGATCAGTAGTTCTACTCAAACTACTTGTGCATGTAGGCTATGGAAGATTGGTCAAATCTAGCAAGTAGGAAAGTTTAAGTGAATGACGTGAAAGTAAGACATTGGAAAGGCCAACGAAAGTTGAGGTTGCTTTTGGTAGTACAAATACTTTCACCACAAAAACTGGTGCTCTAAATAGCGATTCTGTTGTCTTTGAAAGGTTTTGTCGCATTGATATTGGTATTGACGCATAGAACTGCAATTTGGATTAACACCTGCTTTTACAAGGCGGAAGTATTTAGGCGCAGAATAGACATGCGCTTTCAGGAGCAGTCTTTGTACATACCGCGGAATACATAATTAGGCGCTCTTTACTCTTCCCCTCCCATATTTTTATGCTAAACTCCCACTTTCCCCTGGATCCTCCCATGAATGCATATGCATGACATGACAAATGCAAAATCATTGCGGCCTGTTTGTACATACCTCGCAATGATTTTACACGCACATTGCGAAACAACGCCTGAAGTGGGCGCAAAAGCGTTAGTACATCTGGCCCTCAGTGTTTTTTTTTTAAAAATACGAGGCTACGTGTGGACATGACATTAGAGTTCCTTTTCCTTCCAGAGCATATTCCACATGCAGTTGCAACACTACATTAATTTGAACTTCTATTGATAATGTTAGAAAAGAAAGACTGTCTTGCTTTGCATATTTCAGAGTTATGTGCGGAGCATCTCTTTATGGATTTCATAGTAGATCTGAAGTTTTTATTTTTCGCCATTTTCTTTCAGTCTTCCTACACTCTCTTTTTAGAAGTTTAACTGCTGGATTTTGCCTCCATGGTGCTTTCTGTTTGTCCTTAACTTTCTTGAATTGTAATGGAGCAATGTCATCCATAATGTTTGCCATTTTTGCATTAAAGTGATCAAATAAGTCTTCAGAGTCTGACAGTTGACTTGACTTTAGTGAAAGTGCTTGCTCAAAGAGAGCACTTGTCTGATCATTTATGATTCTCCTTTTTACCATCATAGCTGTGTTTTGAGTGTGTGGGGACATAGACACATCAAAGAACACGCAAAAATTATCAGATAAGGCCAGGTCTTTAACAGCTGTAGAGACATCGAGACCCTTTGTGATAACAAGGTCGAGGGTATGGCCGAGAGAGTGTGTTGGCCCCTGTACATGCTGTGTTAGGGAGAAAGTATCAATTAGTGCAATGAATTCCTTGGCATAATTGTTTTCAGGATTATCCACATGCAAGTTTAGATCCCCTGATATAATAAGACAGTCAAACTCTATGCAAACAACTGATAGCAGTTCACCTAGCTCTTCAAGAAAAACTTGATCCTTGATTTGAAAATAACTGACTTATCGCTAACTTAGATATCCATCTGATTGTTTCTAGTCCCGTCTCCTCGCTGTGAGTCTCTTCACTATTGTAACTTTACTTACTGACTCGACTGTATCAGAATGCACAGATTTCACTGGCTGAGTAGCAGCAAGCGAAATGATGGTTCCTGAAGCTACTGAAGTAAATGCTGTTATCCTAACCTACGAAATATTTAGCGCACCTTTGAAATCTTACGGAAAAATCTAAATTAGGCTATTATGGTCCGGGTCCGGATAGGATCACGTCAGGGTCCGGACTCGGACCGCAGTCCGCCATTTGACGACCTCTGATCTATGACATGCTGAAGCGCTACTTTAGTGAAGCCCCTGGGTCATGCTTGCCACTGGCTGACTTTTATGCCACACGGCCTGATAGCAAAGAAAGTCCTGTTGATTACTGGGTACATCTGAACACTCTGGCTGAACGTGCAAACCAACACTTACAGAGCAATGGTAGTAAGATGGAGCACATGAGCAGTGAAATAGCCATGATGTTTATTCGTAACTGCCCAGACCCAGACCTTGTCAGTGTATTCAGGTGTAAGCCTACCAGTAAGTGGTCAATGATGGAGGTACAAGAGGCTATTGATGAACATCAGAGGGAGAGCCAGTCACGAAAAGCTCCTAGTGTTGCCAAACCCTGTGCTTACCAAGTCTCGACTGCTTCTGTAAATCCCAGTGAAAGTGGAGTGGGTGATGTAGAGTGCACTGCTGTTATTGCTGCAACTTGTGTGGCCAACAGAGCTCCTGTAAAGAGTGGGAATGTCACACCCGATTCAAAGACTCTGGAGCGAGTACTGAGTATGTTGGAGAGAGTGCTTGATCGCACCAGTCAGCCCACACAAAACCATTCTAGGCCTGCCGCTTCGTCTTGGGGTCCTCCTTCACCTTGCCGTCTCTGTGGTAATACGTCACATTCCACTCGTTCACATTGCATGAGAGAAAGGCGATGTTTGCTCTGTTTAGAGGTGGGCCACCAGCGCAAAGACTGCCGTAGTGCTTTCCAGGCCTCTCCTCACCCCATCGCCATGTGTATATCAACTAGAGATGGAGGTGTATGGCCATTCAGTCAGTGTGCCCTAGTTACTTGTCCCTGGGCAAAAAGATCAGATGAATCTCGGCACTAATGTAATTAAGCACATTCTCAGTCAGCTCAGGAAGACTCCCAGTTACTGGCAAGTGCTTGGTTGCCCTGAGAGCACTGGAGAGCCTGAAATAGAACAGTTTTTAAATATGCTTTCTGGCATTCACAGATGGAAAGGCAGTTATATGCCAGATGTTGTTGG
Organism: Alosa pseudoharengus; assembly: GCF_046254945.1. Classification (NCBI taxonomy): domain Eukaryota; kingdom Metazoa; phylum Chordata; class Actinopteri; order Clupeiformes; family Clupeidae; genus Alosa; species Alosa pseudoharengus. Next base: position 35,548,437 of record NW_027468630.1, on the reverse strand, counting down.
CACTTTGAAACTCGCAAAGTCTGTTACACTGTTACCTCAGCATGAGCACCTTGTCTGGGCCAGACTGCCCTCCACTGCACCACTGTCTGTGGGAAGTGCTGTCCTCATCGAGCCACCAAAATCACAAACCCACAAAAAGAACATCATTGTTGGTAGATTTGTGGCGTCCCTGTCTGCAGATGGATGGTTGCCAGTTAAGATCTTGAATCCCGGTGACAAACCAATCACACTTCGGAGAAACTCAAAAGTGGCTGACGTATGCATGCCTTGTTCTTGAAGATCTTGAAGTCGACTCACATCCAGCAGACCAAGACGAGCTCAGAGTGCAAAGCCAGATAGTCGACCATGCAGAGGGCGCTGTCACTCCATCACACAGCTTCTCTGAACGCCTTAAACACCTCGGTCTGAGAGATCTCGATGTTGGCTCCTGTGAAATTTCACCCTATTGGAAAGGCCAGCTAGTACAGCTGATTCACAAGTATGAGAGTGTCTTCTCAAAGGATAAATTAGACTGTGGCAAGGCCAAAGACTTTTTCCATCGTATCCATCTGTCTGATGATCGTCCATTCAGGCTGCCTTACCGTCGTGTGCCTCCAGCTCACTACCATAAGCTCAGGGAAGTGCTTACTGATATGGAGGAGCGCAAGATAATCCGCAAGTCATCGAGTGAGTGGGCTTCTCCTGTAGTGCTTGTGTGGAAGAAGAGTGGAGACCTGCGCATCTGTGTTGATTACAGGTGGCTTAATGCACAGATGACAAAGGACGCACACCCGTTGCCACATCAAGCAGACTGTTTAGCTGCATTAGGAGGAAATGCCATATTTAGTGCCATGGACCTCACCTCAGGATTTTATAACATCGAGATGGCAGAAGAGGACAAAAAGTACACTGCTTTCACAACACCTATGGGGCTCTATGAGTTTAACAGGCTGCCTCAAGGACTGTGCAACAGTCCTGCCAGTTTCATGCGCCTCATGATGAACATCTTTGGTGATCAGAACTTCCTCACTTTGCTCTGCTACCTCGATGATCTCCTTGTCTTTGCCCCGGACGAGGGTGAAGCACTTAAGAGACTGGAGCTGGTCTTCAGTAGACTCAGTGCTCATGGGCTGAAAATTGCCCCCAAGAAGTGTCACCTGTTAAGACGGAGTGTGAAGTTCTTAGGCCATATTGTGGATGAGACTGGAGTAACAACAGATTCTGATAAAGTAAAGGCCATCACGGGTATGACCATTGCTGATCTTATGATGGAGTGACACCATCTCACAAAAAGATCAAGTCATTTCTTGGAATGGTCATGTATTATCAGAGATTCATACAGAATTGCTCCAGCATTGCCAAACCACTGTTCACACTCACTGCTGCACCCAGAGGGAAGACAACCCGGAGAGGTGTCTGTGGCTTTAAGAGACTCCGTCCTGAAGACTGGAAGGAAGAACACCATGTTTCATTTGAGCAGCTGAAGACTGCTCTACTTGAATCTAATACTGGCACATCCAGACTTCAGTCGCCCATTCATCCTGTCCACAGATGCATCACTTGATGGTCTCGGTGCTGTGCTGTCTCAGGTTCCCCAGGGTGAGACCAAGGCTTGTCCCATCGCCTTTGCAAGTAAAGCACTCAGTCGTGTCAAGAGTAACTACCCTGCCCATCGTCTAGTTCCTGGCTCTCAAATTGTCTCTTTGTGACCAGTTTAGTCACTGGCTGAAAGGACACCATTTCTCTGTTTGGACAGACAACAACCTGTTAACCTACATCTTAACGAAGCCAAAACTCAATGCATGTGAGCAGAGGTGGGTTGCTAAAATGGCACCATACAGCTTCAGCATACAGTACATTCCTGGTAGGAAGAATGTGGTTACAGATGCACTGAGCAGACAGCCCTTTGTTCCCAGCCGTATCAGTGAGAGATTGGTGAGGGAGCCTTATGAAGTTCTACTGGAAGAGGCAAAGCACTTCAAGGAGAATGTTGTTCAGCAGCCTTTCCGTCTGAGTGCCAAATGTCAATGTGTGGAACCAGTGGATGCTAGCCAAGAGCTGATGTGCTGCTCCCTTTCCTCCGATGAAGTGTCAGCAGTGCTGAATAGTTACACTGAGTGGAAAACAGTTACCAAAGACAGAGTTGTCTCGTGGCTATCGCAAGATGTGCAGAACCTAATACCACCAGGGCAAAGTCCATTACCAATGTTCACACTGAAAGAGCTGAAGGATAGGCAGCAAGAAGACCCTGTGCTGTCTACCCTATGCCGTGCATGGCAGGAGGCCATCAAGACGAGAGAGGGCAAAAGAGACACTGAAAACCCTGAAAACTCTGAAGCAGTGGGACAAGTTGAAGATCTTGGATGGAGTCTTATACCGAGTGTGCAAAGACCCATTGACTGGTAAGAAGCGACACCAGTATGTTGTCCCATCTCCTCTGTGTGAGCAAATTCTGCAAGGTGTCCATGACGAGGCTGGTCACCAAGGTCAGAGCAGGACGCTCTATCTGGCCAGGGAAAGATTCTTCTGGGTCGACATGGAAAGAGATGTGCGTGAGTATGTACGATGCTGCATGCGCTGTGTTGCCAGTAAGACACCTGAGCCTGAAGGCAGAGCCCCGCTGGAGAGCATCAAGACCACTTGGCCCTTGTAGTCTGCATAGATTTCTGGTCTGCAGAAGATTCAAGTGGAAAGAGTGTGGATGTGTTGGTGGTTACTGATCACTTCATGAAGATGGCCCATGCCTTCCCATGTCATGACCAGTCAGCGAAGCAAGTAGCTTGTCAACTGTGGGACCGGTACTTTTGTATATATGGCTTCCCAGAGAGTGTGCATGCAGATCAGGGTGCCAACTTTGAGAGCCATTTGATAAAGGAGTTGCTGCAGGTTGCTGGCGTAAAAAAGTCCAGAACGACCGCCTACCATCCGATGGGCAACAGCCAAGTGGAACGATTCAATCGGACCCTTGGTGGCATGATCCGTGCCTTACCTCCTCGTGCCAAGCAGAAGTGGAAGAATTCCTCGCTTGCCAGTCGATGTGATGTTCTATAGTGTCAGCAGAGATCAAGACATCATTGACTATAACACCTATGTCAGGAGGGTGAGAGCTGACTTAAAGGAAGCCCTGGCCATTGCTCAAGTCAACACAGAGGCGAGACAACAGCGCCAAGCAGAGCAGTACAACAGACGAACCAAGGGCCGGGACATTGAGGAAGGAGACCATGTCATACTGGCAAACAAGGGCGAACGTGGACGGAGGAAGCTGGCTGACAGATGGGATCCCACTCCATATCTAGTCATCTTCAAAGAGCCCAAGTGTCATACATAGTGGGTGAGGAACACCAGCACCGGTCAGGAGAGAATGGTCCATCGAAATTTGATGCTACAAGTGAGCTTCCTGCCTATTGAGAAAGAACAGGATGAACAACCGTCCTTTGATGACTCTGAATCAAGCGGTAGCCAAGACGACCTGAACTCAAGGCACGCCACATCATCTGTTGCAATGGATAAGACGCAACAAACTGTGGAGTGGGTAGCCACGTTGTCCCCTTCTGACCATACTGCAATGAGTCTGTGTGACCCTGAGGATGGAGATCCAGAGCAAGTGAGATGCAATCCAGACACAGAGTCCATCACCAATCTCTCTGATGCCCAGGCCACCATGGAAGATGAGGTGCGAATTGATGACGCAGCTGGACAAACTGTAATGACCAAAGAAGGACCTCCATCAGTCTCAGCAATTGTCACTGAAGTCAGAACAAGGGCCGGCAGATTAGTAAAGCCAGTGAATAGATATTCCTGAGAATGTCTCAGAAACTTCTCACAGTTCAGCCTTAATTGTTTTATCACACTTTAGTGCATCATAGTTGGTTTTCCTAATAGAGTTTTGCCTAGACATAAGTATTGTAAGATACTCTCCAGTTTATATGAATAGTCATTCAAAACACGTCTGTAGGTGGTGTATAGGGCACCCCTTTAGCAAGAGAACATTAGGGAGTCTGATCAGCTTCCTGTTGTTTCTTTCCCTCTTTGTTGGGTAATACATATATTGCAAGACAATAAGTAGTCCAAGTTATTGGTGAATTACTTTTTTATGTAGGCCTTTTCACACAGAGATCACGCTAAATTTGCGGGAAGAGGGGACGTCTTTTTGCCGTCTTTTTGTGTCTGAAAGCGAGGTGAAAATTTGCCGGCCTGCTGATCTGTTCACATGATGCAGCATTTTGGGGAGCCAGGAGGCAGGATCAGCTATAGTAAATTAAATTGTGACGTGCAACAGGGGTCGTGTAGAGTTATAGTCGTAGGCCTTATGTGTGTGGGCCTTTAGATACAGCAGGTGTGTGATTTCAAAAACCATGGCGGGAGAACTGACTGCACTTTGGTCAGCTTGCATTTGCTTTGCTGTTGCTGTTAGAATGTTAAATTCTTGCGATAGATGTCTTCAGACAATAAAACATTTATTAGGCATTGCATCCTGTCACTCAACATCGCAGTTCGGGTTGATAAGATTCAGTTAATGCGAGTATGGATCGTCTCAAAGTTTGGGACAACAGCAGTGTAGGCAAAGCAAATCCTAATTGTTAGGTTACCATAGCTGTCTTTTCTCTAGGCCTGGGCCTATCGGAAATCGCGACATAAGCACATTGGTTTCTTTTTTCTTTCTTGTTTGCGTTTTGGGTAGTGAATCGATAATTCATTTAACCCTCTAGCCGCCCATGTCGCAGTATTGCGACAAGCGTCATTACGATAGACGCGAGTACAGTGTAAAATCTCATTTGTACTCTTGACCACTAGTTGGCAGACACCCAGAGCTTCGATTCAAGCTCAACCTTTTTTTTCAAAGTTTTCAGGAAGCATGCGAAAACACGCGAGAAACACACGAAGAAGACGTGCATTTCCTCCATAACGCGGAAGCGATGGGGGCCATAGTTTTGCACAAATTGAAGAATATCTGCCTTTTGGAGAATATGATCGATCGTCTATTGACTGATAGTCACGGTGCGTCTGTGAATGGAGGTACGTCTTTGCGACAGTGTCCACTAAGCATACCATGCTTATTTCGACCGATTTCGACCCTCTGCCCAACATAGCTGGAGGTGCCAGTGGCAATAGTGATGATAGTGTCCGTAATGGACGTGGTATAGACAGCAGGGGTTGTAAAAATAGGGCTCTGAAGAACTACAAAGTCACCTGCGATATGGAGCTGATTTGACCAGGCTACTTTATTGTATAGTAGCATAGGGTTTGTGATTATAGTAATAGTTTACTATTGTTGGTTTACATGTGACTGTATTCCTGTTCATTAGTTATGTCGGTGAAATGACAAAAAAAGAAAGAAAAACTGCTCAAATATGTTCAACATCTAGTATTTACTGAAATGTGCATAATTCACGGTGGTTACCATCCAGTGACGTCATAATATGCAAATTAGATGAGTAAATTTACCCCCTTCATAAACTTCTGTTCATATTAAATGATTTTCACATTTACAGTAGGACTTTATCTCTGACCACTTGCAAGCCATGGCCTTTTGAAATTTTTATGTACAAATCCAATTTATTCTTTTAAAACCCTGGCGGCTAAAGGGTTAAAGCAGTACATCATGTGAGCCAGAGCCGATATGGCCAGAACTGCTGCTCTGTAAAGGTAGTTCTGTCCCGCCCAAATTTGCTAAACTACTTGCGAAGTAGCCTATTCATCACAGACATCACATGTATCACACGAAAGAGCGTTTTCTCAGCCTTTAAACAATGTTAGTGGTTAGTTGTTGTGGTAAACGGTTCGCGAGAAAAGTAACTTTAATTTAATAATATTTTTTTGGGCCCGTCTCCCTACCCATTCATCTTGGTGGAATACTACGCAAACTTTCCCTCAACACATGACAAACCATATATCAGAATAAACAGCAGACCTTACCGAACATAAAGGTGTAAAGCATTCCCCTGCACAGTTAGCCATTCCAGAGTAATCCGGTTTTAAATTTGCAGCAATGTCTTTATGCATGTCTCCAACTTTGCACATCCTAATGTGTTTCAATTGTTCAATAAGTCTACATGATTTTATAACAGGCCAAATACAAAATAAATGTTACAAATATCGCCTAGATAAGCATTACAATCAGAGGATATACATATAGGGCAGACAGACGCTCATGAGTTCATGCTTTGTTTTATCGCTGGATTTTAAAATAGCCTATTATGGCAACTGATTGCATTCCAAGCTACAGTCAACTCTAGCAAGCATTGAATGACTGAAGACTTTGTAAATTTATAGATTGACATAATGTGCTGTCTCTGCGATTGATGCTTTTGATCAGTTAGATTTATTTGCAATCTCCTGTGGTGGGCTGGAAATAGCATTGAAATGCCCGCCAAGATTCCCCTTTCCGCCTTGACCCATTCACGCTGGTGGCGGAACAAAAAAATTCGGCAAAATGTCTAGGGGGCTTGGTAGTAAATTTTGGCGAGACACTTTGTCCTGCCGTTCCGCCTCGGTCAATGTTTGTTTTCATGATCTATATTGCTCATTGATTACGTTTGATAGTTCAATAACGGTGTTACTATGTGTCAACATTAACAAATGGTAGCCTAGCTGCTAGGCCTAACTGTTAGCTGCTACCAGAGAATGTCTAATAAGGGCTGTTACCTTAACGTTAACGTTACCTGGATTCAATGTGTTGTCTTGAGGTGGAGGAGGAGGCTGATGGAAGCCAATGTCGACGCCACCGTCCTCTGAAGTGGCCAGAGGACGATGGCCGAGCATATCATTCATTGCCTTATAAAACTTAAACGAAGCTGGGTCTGAACCACTTGTTCCATTTTGGGTTTTGGCCATATAGTATTGTTTTTTCAGTGTTTTCCACCTCGAGCGAACCTGTTCCACAGTCCTAAGGGGAAAGCCGGTGTTCCAGTTTAGATGGTGAGCAGGTTAACTTGTGATATTTGCATAAAATCCGTGAATATTCAACAAGACCCTGCCTACTTGTTAACAACGCTTTGCTCTGCCTCCACCCTTCCAGTGCTGGAGATTCACATTTTCACAAGCCTACAGTGCGTGACAGAATATGAAGCAAGATCTTGCCGAAAACATGCGGGAATCGCTATGTATAATGCATGTCTGCTTAAGCATCCACACAAAATGTTGTGCAAACAGGAAATGTGTCAAAGTAAATCAGCGAAGGTTTTGTTGGGTTTCGAACATGAGTCTCACTGAGGCAAAATGTTCTAAGTAGTAAGCACTATCACCACTACGCCACAGAGAGCATGCTTGTTGTTAGTCTATTAGACTAGTCTACTAGCTTACTAGCTATCCTGATGTCCATGTTAATTAGTGATAGCCTATAACATGAGCAAACACAGCGAATGCATGCCTTGAATAATGCAGATTAATTTTGCCTCAGTAATTTTGCATCACAAACAGTAACAAATGACCCCATCAGACGTTGCTCGTTTTTTGTGCAGAAAGCAAAAATTATGAAGATCACTTAGGCCTCGAACTGCTCACTAAAATAGCAAGCTAGCAGCAATAGTCCACCCTGCTAACCAATTGCACCACTGGTTATTTTGTATCTATGCAATAGCATGGTGTTCCTATTAAATGAATGTAGGTCTATGTTGTCTTGTGACAGCTTATTTGTCAATCGATCAAGATATTCATTATAGCAAACATCTAGGCAAAGTGAATGTTTTGCAACAGGCTGCTGAACAAGCAGTAAGTAGGCTAAACTATTTTCTAATTTAGGCTACGTGGGAATCTGAAACAGCAACATCTGTCATCAAACTCTCTCATCAAAGTTTTGTAATATATGCTACCATGATAACCATTTTGTGTCGTCAAATTAGGACCAACAAATGAAATAATATTTAACTCGGAGAAAATAAGTTTCATGTGTTCACTTCAAATCATTAGACAGCTCACTGCATAACTTCACCGAGACATGACACTAAGTTATGATAATGTTTGCACATGACTGACGTATTTCATATTATTAACCCCCAAAACGGAATAAAGTGTTAGTGGGACATGCCAGTTTGTTGTACATCAGTTAGGTTTTGGTATGTGAAGCAAAGATGAACCTATTTTGTTGTTTTGAGGCTTGCATATGCCCATGTTAAATTGTGATGGCACCAGTTAACATGGGCGTATATTTCTCACTTATGTTAACCTGTGTTAACTTTGACTAACAGTTCAATATATATATAGAAATCTGGCATCAATTTCAGCGGCTTGTAGTGTAGTGGTATAGATGATGTAGAAGCTAATCCAATCAACTTTCTTGTCCATGCGTGGTTCGAATCCCAGCTAGATCGCTAGTTTTATTTATTTTTTCCATTCATTCAGTATGTGTCATATTTGTGGATAACAGACATGTATTAGACATACACTGGTGATGTTTTCAGCGATATCTGTTATATTGTCTCACTTGCAAACAGTGTTGGGTAAGTTACTTCAAAATCGTAATGTACTATGCATTACTTATTACTGTCATTTCAAAGTAATTTGTTACATTATAATATTACTGTCTCTGAATTGTAAGGCATTACACTACTATTGCATTACTTTTAAGTTACTTTCACCAAAATATCTAGAAATATGGATTTGCCATTCTAAATGCAGTTTATTACGCGCAATGCAGCTCATTGCTCTTCCAATGGAGGGAGATGTGGTATAGCATAATGACTGAGCTAGGCTTAAGGCTAACAACATACAGTAAGAATGCAATAGGCGCAGTGCTCATGATGCAAAACAAGGAACAATCATAGTCAGAATTTTTTTAAAAACCGACAAAAGGTCAAAGTCTGGTAAATTGTGATATAAATACTGTAACTTTAAGGCCTAGGCCTGCTCAATAGAGAGCCTATTGTAAATCAAAGCTTAATAAAGACATGTCAAGATGGTGGCCTACTGGCCATTTCGGTGTCCTAAGTGAGTGGCTTTGAGTGAGTGACATTTAAATGGTAACTCAAACACCTAAAGTAAAATAAAAGGCCTATTATACAGACCATTACTGTGTGTTTTTTAACATTAATTTCTGAAGAAATGCTGTTTTCTTATAAATGGTGCACGGTCACTTTAAGAGCATTGATCTTTACGTTCTCATAATGCCCTTTTGCCAGCTCTTGTTTACAAGCCTTGTTTGTTGAGTTACATTGATAGCACAATATTAACAATAATATGCACAATGTTAAGTTGTTTTAAGCAGCCTTCCTTGCTCTGGAAAGTATGCAATGACATGTTGCTTCACATTTCGTTTTGCAAAAAAAAGTGAATTATGAGCCTGGTATCCACCTAGCTATCTGAATGGATTTTTGTCGACTTGGCATATCATGTGCTTCATGTAGCCTAAATGCTTGGGAAACGAATTATTGAAGACCCACCAATTCCATTCTACTAGTACTACGTGGTGGAGATTGAGAGAACCCAAAAAGTAGCAAACTTCCATGTACCATGGTGTTAGTGCATTCTGACATTGTAAACGCAGTAAAGCTACTATTCATTGGTTACATTTGGGTGCCCTACGCAAAGTGCGTGATGCGCGTGGTGGGAGCGGTGGCACTGCCAGGCTACACAATCTTTTTCTGCATTTATATCCCTTTATTCTCTTTAATTCAAGTTCACAGCTCAAAGCTGTCATGCACTAGAAGAACATAGTTTGTGTTTTATCAAGAATAAAAAAGATTAGCGTGGCACCACTTTAGATGTTTCATTAAATGACTTGTGCTATTTCGCGAGGCATAGTGAGATCTTTTGGTTTCGCACACAAAGTGCACTAACTATTATGTTCTTCATATCCTTATCTCTGACAAGCTAAAAATAATGAGCGTAGGCTTATGTCCATCCCGCAAATAGAGTCCGACTTTGAGTTTCCTGCAGCCACAGTCATCTTCAACCAGTATCAGGAGATACGTTGTACTATTTTGTGCGGATTTTTTCTCGTCTGTTGTTCTCGCGGTGGTGTTTGCGAATATGTATCAAAACAAAACAAGCGCTTAATTTTGGGTTAAAATGCATTGTAACGCGCGTTACTGAAGTTTGTACCGAGTAAATATTACCCAATTTTTTTTTGGTAATGCCTTACATTACCGCGTTACCGCAAACAGCAATACATTACAGTAATTACATTACTTTTGTAACGCATTACTCCCAACACTGCTTGCAAACACTTCGTGAAAATGTAGCCTAATATAAACCTGCACTATCGGAGGCAGAGCAGATTAAGAAGTAGGCAGGGTCTTGTTGAATATTCACTGATTTTATGCAAATATCACCAGTTAAACTGCTCACCATCTAAACTGGAACACCGGCGTCCCTCAGTCTGTTAGCTACGACTCTAAACAGGTCTGCATTACAATGTTTTTTTTCCGTCTAAACTCCCTACGATGTTTAATTCGGACATTACCGATAGACAAAACTCTGTCTCCTCATCGGTCCAAAAGTGGGACGATTTTGCCGCCATGGTTTTTAAACTGAAACTTAGTTTAGTAAACTTAACTTTAAGGCTATACTGTTTACCACCGCAGTTCCCTGGTTATGTCCGAAACCGCGCCTGCGCATATAGCCAGCTGCTGTCAGAAACCGGGATATGGTGTTTACATGGAACAGTATCCAGGTTTCTTTCGGAGTACTCCACCTAGCATAACCGGGATACTCAAAACCGGGATAAGGGCTTATCCGGGTTTCTGAAATCGGGATATGATGTTTACATGCGCAAACACAAAACCGGGATACTTTAAAATCCCGATAATAACCGGGATACTGAAGTGCATGTAAACACGCTCAATGTGAAAGGGACAGTCGTTCCGCGATTCTGGTACATAAAATCACGGCGATTTTGCCAGTGTGAAAGGGCCTTGTAACTGCCCTTTAGGTCAGATGTTTCACTGTGAGGTGCAAGTTTTGTGAAATTCAGAGGGGAGTATGTAGCAGTGAAATACTTTGTCTATTATTTTATTTAATTTTTGTGGTGAATTTCATCAAATCAATGAACATTATTATTGATTGTATATATACATAGAAATTACTATTATTATTATCTTGTGCTAAGTGCTGCACGATGTTGCTAAGCAACCAGTGTTTACAGCATTCCCCAGTTGCAAAGTGGATGCTGTAAGGGGTAAGCCTCTATTATTTTCCTCTAATAGAAACAGCATTAATTATTTATTTAAAAGTATTGTTTTTGAATAGAAATCACCTGAAAACAATGTCATGATCTTTTAGAAGTATTATTTAATCACTTGTAACCTTGTTTTAGCGAATGTGTATGAGAAATCAATAACTTTAGCGTTCATAGTGTCTTAATGTATGCCATAATGTAGCCTAAACAATTATATTGTACATAGTTATTATCAGCCCACAACGAGTGAAAACGATGTCATAACTTTCTGTTGTATATATTATCATATTGTATGTGTTATTTGTAATATTTGAAGCTTCGAAAATAGTTAAATTAGTTTTTACCGTTATTAGCGTTTCATTGGCATTTGCCGTTACTGTGTGTAGGGAATGGGAACGAGACTGCTGTGCGTGTGCGCATTCTAAAGTGCCCCTTTGTGCCCCATTCTGTGCCCAGTAAACAGTTGCAGATACCTCCTGTGTGTGTACTTCATTCGTCTTGCCCTGTGCATTCAACTGGTCCTAACCACTTAACATCTGCTACACTCACATTGCATCCCACTTTTTTCGACAAAGAAATACTTTTTGCCTTTACTATGTTCATTGCAATGCAGTAAAAAGTTATTGTAGAGAATCGTCATGAGTGCACACACAGGCTACTGCGCATGCTCAGGTTAAGCCAGGTTAGATCAGTTTGTGTCACAGATGTGGAGCGCAGAAAGGTAATTTTTCACCTATAATTTCACCTCACTAAATAAAAAATGGCATTTATTTCTGTAAGGCACACACCACATATTTCTGTAAATTGCTCCGCCCCAGAGTCTCCCTCCACCATGGTTCCTATATTGCCAGATTCAGGACAGTCTGGCCTACACACACATGACTCATGTCCAGTTGGCACCTTGCTGTGATGAGATACATTTCAAAATGTAAGAATTTTATAATACGCTTTTTGTCTTTATTATTTAAAAATCAAAATCAAGTCAATGCAAATATTATTACATGAATGGTGGCAGGTCTGGGTAGCCTAGAACAATATACTGCATGTGTGAATGGCACTTATGACCAGGATAAATACTTAGAACTAAAGGTAGTGCTCAATGCCCTGAAAATAGAGCAGGCCTCATAGGGTTAAATAGCATTATGACATTTTAGATAGCCCTTATGACAGTGTTTTAAGCACCTGTGTATTAACCACAGTTTATTAAACACTACTATATCATGTCAGAAAATGAAACATTTCAGGTGGTCAAGCTGTCCGTGACATGTATGAAACCACTCAGTAGGGGGTTGAATGCCCACAAGGGGCCCAATAGTCCAATGAGTTAGAATCAGTTCATGCCTTAATCCAAAAGAAGAATGAATTAAAGTATTCCTATGTATATCCCACCCCCATGTATTAACCTCACAGCTGAGCCCATTTTGCAAAATTAATGTTTCACTAGTTCACAATCCGAAATGTGCATAAAGAGGTGCGATAGAAGAGTGTGTTTGGCGAGGTCTCTGGCCAGGGTCCTGAAGTGTTTCGCGGGATTGTGCAAGAGTCAAGCAGGCGAGCAAAGTTAAGCCGATGATGCAGCTTCGGCAGGTAGACTGCAAATAAGTTACCTGGAAGATTGAAAAAATTTTGTCATGCTCCTCCCGAACTTCCGTTTGTAAACACCATACAAACCTTGGCTGATAAGCGATAAATTATAGTAGATTTCCATCAATGTATTATACATTTTGAGGTCACCTGTGACATCAGTTGGGTTTACAAGATAAGGAAATTATCTAGGAGTTAGAGACAGATAGATAGATTGTGACAAGATGTTAAAAGTGTGACCATGCATCACTACTGTATGACTTTAAGACATACAAATGACATCTGCTGTAAACTGATGCATGCTGTGTACACCTGCAAAGATTTACAACAAATCACAGGTACCATATCAGTAGTCAGGGGTGGTGGTCTGACCATTCTAAACATGACATGCCTTGTTCCACTCTCAGTTAAGAGAAAACATATTGCAGTACTAAATTAAAGGAACCATATCTAAGATTGTGGCCAAAACTGGTACTGCAATCACTTTCAAATTACTGTAGAGCGATGTATCCCCTCCCCCTCCCCCCTGACTCGAGTTTGCCAACCCAGTGATTAGTAGATAGGTGGAGGGTGGCCAAAGCACAGCATGACATGACAAAACACAACATCAACATCAGTTGAGGGCTGCAACTTCACTTTTTAAATGACAATATCCTGGCCGGACTACTGTTGTCAGTGATATAAGTATTTGAAATGAACATGATTACTTAATGTCTAGTGACATATCAGGGCCATTTTATGATTAATTGAAATACATTTCTTACATATGGTTGCTTTAAAGGTCCAGTATGTAGGAAATAATGGAAAATAAACTGTAACCATTCAAAAAATGATCACCATATGTTGTCAGAGAGTAAGGAAACACGATAAATTGAAGTAATGGCTTATTTGACAGCATTACTCTAACCCTGTAAAACCCATAAAAAAAATGAGTTAGGAGGCGGAACCTCTTGGAATTTTCGTTTATGTTTTGAACGATTAATTCTAGAATAGCGTATTAATAATGGGCTAGCGCGTCCTCCTATTTGGGTTGGCAAATTAGCAAAGGCCAACTGTCAACAGTTGTCAGTTGTAGTCATGAACACCTACGAGAGGCAGGCAAATTTCCAAAATTAAAACAAGAAACAAATTAAGTGGACATCGGAGGAGCTTCCTGAGATGGTGACGTCTTCGTCAAATGAAGAATATCAAGTCTGACGCAGAGCTGGCCATATTTCTCCACAACAGGTAGCCTAGGCTAAACTTCATCTGCATCGCTAACTTCAGCTAAATATGTTACGTTGGTTAGAGAGGTATTTTTTGTTTTCACTGTTACCGTAATGTGTAGCTGGGTCATGGTTGGAGAAACGTTAAAGCAGCTGCAGGTCAACTAACGTTAGCTAAGTCTTCATTACATCTGGCAACCCAGAAGAGGCTCGCGTCTGGTAGTCTTGAGAACGTTCACCAGTGTTTTGATTTTGGCCTACAGAACGTTCGGTAACAATCCTACAAATCACACCTTTAAATAGCTTATGCAAGACTAGCATAGACTTGTCAGTCAGTCTTGGATAGTCAATAAAGCACTCCCAAACAAAGGACTATTGGGATGGTGGCATGCTTCTTTTCTAGAAGTTTTACAGTTTTTACAAATTTATGAGATTTGCTTGTAGGTCTTTGCTTGGTGCAGTTACCATACAATAGTTTCTGGTTTGCATTAATAACATTAGTGAAATTAGTGTTGTTTGGCATGGGCTGGCAATGGTATCTACGGCATCCATGACCACAGTGAGACGATGGGCCCTGATTTCATTGATGGCCAGTGCAACTGGTCTCATGCAAAGTCTGCCACTCATGACCTAAAGCCAATTTAATAACTTAAAGGAACCGTATGTAAGATTGTGGGCAAAACTGGTACTGCAATCACTTTCAAATTACTGTAGAGCGGTGTATCCCCTACTGGCAGAGCTGGCAACCCAGATGCCGAAACACTACTGACTTTGTGATTAGTTGATAGGTGGAGAGTGGCGCATCAGGCCAAAACACAACATGACAACATCAACATCAGTTGAGGGCTGCAACTTCACTTTTTAAATGACAATATCCTGGCCAGACTACTGTTGTCAGTGATAAAAGTATTTGAAATGAACATGATTTCTTAATGTCTAGTGACATATCAGTGACATTTTATTGTTAATTGAAATACATTTCTTACATGCGGTTCCTTTAAAGCTAATTTCTAGAGATGCACCGATTGATCGGCTGGTGACCGGAATTGGCCGATTTTCACGTGATCGACCATGACCAACGACCGGCCAGTCAGTCTGAGACATGCCGATTTTATGCCGGTCAAATGCACTCATGCGCCGCACTTGAAACAAAATCACCCAGCTGAGTTTGCAAAGTTTGAAGAAGCTTGCAACGGCCAACACTCAGGGCTGGACACTCAGGAAAAAGCATGCCTGTTTAACTCATCAATGCCACTTGAACAAAGTAGCCGCACAAAATAAACATTAGGTGTGCGTGTGACAATGCGACCCACTAGCGATCATGTGACTTGCTCTGCTGCAGGCAGGGGCTTCTCTCCTGCTGAATACACCTCCTGATTTAGTGGATGTATGGGGTTTCAATGTGTGATTTTGAGTGTTTTTCCCCTAAGTAATTTAAATACTCGATAATGTCAATTTGCGCATTGTTAAAACCATATATCACCATATTATCGTAGACGATATATCGCCCATCCCTAATGCATAGCTATCTCCGCTTATTGCTGTGTGGTTGTTTAAGCCTGAAGCCTGTTTGTAGTACTTGTGCTTTCAAATTTGGCCCAGTTAGGGTGCGATCAAACAGGGCGCACTTTGCTGTTTGTAAAATGCAAGGAACATTGTTTTCATAAAAACGCAAATGACGTCAGGCGCTTCTCTGCTTTGAGTTTAACTTTTTTCAGTTCGAGGTGCTCGGGGAGCCTCTGCAAAATCGTGAGGCGCAGCAGGCGCACAAACACAAGGTGTTCTGGCGCATAAGCAGCGCACAAAACGATTACTGCCAATAGAAAACAACATTAAAATGGCGGATCTCACTGCAAAAACTGTGTCCTGTCTGATTGTGGCCTTAGAGTGTCTTCTCTAAAGTACTTATTTATGACGCAGCGAAGGTTTAGTCAAATTTTTATTTATTTTCATTTTTTTTTGCATGAGCAATTTCGTCAAGGATTCCCGGGACACCGACCGGGGTGCAAGAAACTTGGTGGGCATGTAGTCCCACAAGGATAGCATGGAACCATTTTGGACTGGACCCCCCTAAAGGAGGGTAGAACAGACACAGTTTTCTGTGAATATCTCGAAAACTGTAGGGTTTAGGAGGACCACCTTTTTTTGTATGTTGATCTTAAGGGGCCATGTCAACCCATTCCATAACCACTCATTTCATGTATAGCGCCACCTGGTTAAAAATGAAAAAGCAAAAAATTAGGTGAAAAAAATATCTCTGGCTGACATGGTCAAAACTGCACAAAATTGAAAGTGTAGGATCATTATGACACCATCTGAAGGCAAGTTTCGTGGACTTTCGTTCATGGGGGGCCATACAATAAATTAATTTATGTGTACATTTAGTGACTGTACACCGAGTTTTCTGTGAATATCTTGAGAACCGTAGGGCCTAGGATGATAAATTTTTTGCGTATTTTTGCCTCCAGGGGCCATGTTAACCCATTCCATATGCACACATGTGCATAAACAGATACACACACACACACATACATTCACAGTAATCATATGTATGACACATACACACACAGTAGACATATGTACACATGCATGCACATGCACACACACACAGGCACACACACGTACACGCACACATGCACACAATTCAAGAATTTCTTAGAATTATGAACAGGCAAGATGGGGGTGGGGTTGTATAAAATGTATTTTACATGTGCAATCTATGAACTAATCATGTTTTGGTACTTGTTGTCTAGCAGATACCAGTGAGAATTGAGTGTGAATAATGCAATTCAGTGAGACAGTTAGAATCATATATGCTTTTCACCTTTTGTTTTTTGCCAGCAGCCACTGAATTACTGAAGCTAAGCAGGCTTAGTTAGTGCTTGCATAAGAAACCTCCTTGGAAGAGTAGGTTCCTGCTGGAAGTGGTGTTGGTGGCTGGCCAGTAGGTGGCACTCTTCCCTGTGGCCAAAAGCCACCAAACAAATATCAATCCCAATGCCCAATGGCAGTGACAGGGACACTGTACTGCAGGAGATGTTTTCCTTTGCATGAATTTTAAATGGAGGTCCTGACTCACCATGGTTGTTAAAGATCCCATGGCACTTATTGCAAAGAGTAGGTGGTATATACTTTACATTTGATGTTTGTTAACATTGTTAAATTATGGTGATTCACTAGTCCCCTACAGTATTTTGAAGGAAGGAACCAGTTCTGTGTGCATTATTGTAACAGATGAGCTAGGTTATTGGTAAAGTGGTAAACACATAAACACACATACACACACACACCCTCACACAAATGCACCCACACATACAAACACACCTACATACACAAACACACACACAAAAAAACTAACTGACATGCAGGCACACACACTCAATAAACACAGAAGCACACATATACACAAAAACAACCACACACTCTGCACACACTCAATTACAAACACAAAAAAGGAACAGTAGTAGGAAAGTAGGAAATGAACACAATTTGACAAACGTAACTTATTTTTGTGGAAAAAATGTGCTGGACTGGGCGGCGGTCATATTTTAATACCGCTCTGCAGTACATCTAGTTATTTGTTCAAGGAACATGTCAATCACCTATCTCTTGTCAAATGATGTCATTGCTAATTGGCTTTGCCAAGTGATTTTTATCAGCAACAGAGCTCTTGAACACTTTCCTCAGTGTCCAATGTTTCTGTATACTGTGGCATCTCCCTCAGGGATATCTCACATGCCATTCCCTATTACCCTGTCCTTAGTTCTGAAACTAGTTTTGCAAAGCCATTGCATTTCCAAACAGCAAGACATCTTGCACAAAACAAACTCCTTGAGTCTTTGAAGGGGTGGCAGTTCTTTATTATGTCCATATGTAGTATCATTTCATATGCTGTTGTAAAATGTACAGTACCTGGAGATGAGGTTATTGTTAGTAATATACTAATATATACTCTGCATGAGATGACTGTACAGCATTGTACATGAGAAGCATGCTGTATTACTTTTACTTTTTTACTTATGCGTTGGTGAACAGTGATCAGTAAGTCATAGAGTGTGACTGTTTTTTTATAGGAAGAAAAGTGAAAGTTTGTGATATGTCTGAAACAATATATAGTGCATGATAATGTTTTGGTTCTTTGTGAAGAAAAGGTATGCAGTCATTCATTTTTATCTTGATATGCCTGACTCTGTTACCTAGATTAACCTCTCAAAAGCTTTTGTTAATCTAAGGGTGTTTATCAGGTCACCCATTTTCTACTTCTTGAAACATTGCATGTTTTGTTTTTCAGTGAAAGGAAATGTTTTGTCAGACAGGAAAGCAAACAAATATTTGGCTCTAAGAAAGTCATAGAGTAAGGGGACTTTAATTTGGTCGTATCTAGTGGGTGGAGTTAGACTTAGCCCGAAAATAGCCTTTTAAAAGTTTTATGGTGGCTCTTCATTATTGCGGTTTTAAGCTGCCTGGTCAAATAAGGAAACAATTGCAGGATGTTGGCTTGGAAATTGTCTCAATTTGCCAAATAGATTTATCTTTATTTTCATTGTGGCTGAAAACATTTGGGGAGTAACGCCAGTGTATTAACCAAAAACGTATGAGGGCCCCAGTATTATGAAGGATATAATTATCAATTCTGAAATATTGTGCAGTCTGGTGATAATTAAACCCCTTCAAGTCAATCACCATTTTGTTGGATTCATCAATCTGAGTGAAGTAAAAACTAAGTAGCAACTATGGGGTCCATTTTTTTAACAATCAGGAGTGTCTCAAAGTCTGGTATAGGCTGTTCCAAATATTCCAGAAATCTTGGCAAAAATACTCAAGTTTTGGCAGGTTTATTAATTGAATATGTCATGAACCTCATAACTAAGTCCTAGCCATCTCAGCATTGTTCTGCTACTTAGAGTAAACCCTCTGTTTCCCGTCTTTGACTCTGGTTCAGCCCAAGGGGATGCCTTCCATCTGCAAGCAATCCTGCAGGGTTTATATCAAAACCAGTGCTGCATCCTATAGTGAGTTTATCAAAAGGCAATCAATCTGCCAGGAAGACACACATTGTAGATTCACAAGGAAAATATATTCACCCTCTAGAAGTCAGATTTTATATTTCACCCATATATTTGCATGAAGATGAGGAAAAGTACAGTAGCTGAACTATTTGAAGTTTGCCATCCCTGCCATTGATCATTGGCGACTCACCTGTGTGTAGTGTCAGAGGAGATAAGAACTATTAGAACTAAATGACTGGGTTGAGTCTTTTAAGCCCCAGGCAGGAGTGAACCTCTGAACACCACCACCACGAGACTTTGATTTAAAAATACATTCATTAACATAGATGTGGTATGTTGCCATGACACCCTAGCTTTCAGGAAGGTTAAAGGATGCATTCATCTAATAAAAACCATTATTACCGACCTGTTAGACTAATGACATATAAAAAAAAGTGCTTTATTACAGATTTAAAAAAAGGACTGATCCTACTGATGCCGCTTGTCAGATCGAGTTCAGAAATGGAAATGACAAATACACTTTTTAACAATGCCAAACTAAGATTTATATTTCATTCAATGGGTTAATGACAAGTATCATCTGCATGGCAGTCCTAATTTGCGTTTTTCTTTTTTGCTCCTATGACTCCCTGTATCATTTTGTCCATTACTAACAGAGAGAGAGAGAGAGAGAGAGACGAGGAAGCTAAAATGCAGGATGCAATACACAATAATTAAACCCTTTTAACAAGCCTTGTGAAACTGAGTGTCAGGGCTTCTTTCTTTCATCTCAGGAAACCAGGACAGACCGACAGGGAGAAGCAGATGCCAAGAGCTGCCCAAGAGCCTCTCTTAAAGACATAGGAAGGGCATCAATCTGTCTTCAGAAAGCTTTTTTCCCCCAACCCCCCAAAAATACTCAGCATATATATCGGTGTGTCTTTTTCAACTCGTGAATTGACACACAGTCCCTTTTTGGCAGGCTGAACTTTGTTGAAAAGGCTACATTTCCTGACAGGGCCTTCATTTAGACTGATAGAATGTGAGCTGAAGCTCCATTGAAACCATATGGTCTTTTTGTAAGTCTCTCTGATTGATACCGGAATGTTTAGACAGCAATTATAGGTATTTTCTAAAGAGATTTTTTTTTTAGTCAAAATCTTGAAGATACCTTTTCTTCGTTGGTAAGATATGATATTGTATAGTTTCAGTAGCAAGTTGAGAAACATATCATACGGTTCCATATAATTTATCTGTGACATTTCATCTATAAAATGTACAGTTATGAAACCTGACACCTGCAAAGCCTTCAATTCAACATTTCTTTTGCTGACAAAATATATGTATTTCTCAAAGTGCACAAACCAGACTCCTGTTCTGCGAGAGAATGAGTAGTTTTTATTATTATTTTAGTCTGCAAGTGCTTGCTCCATTGTCACTTGCATTTGGCTTTCATTATGTGCTTGCCCGAGGCGCCTGTCGGCCTGTAAGTGAGCCAGCAGTGATTTAGTTTATAGAGATCATATGGCAAGGAAACAGGGCTTGAAAGACACAACTTTGGGAACCATATTTGATGAATTTCCTATGATTTGAGCCCAGGTTTACTCTTTCCTGTTGTGAAACAGACACACTGGAGCACACGCGCCAGGGCCAGGGATGAGCGACAGTGAGAGAGAGAACCAATTAAACGATAATACACGCTCTGTTTTCACACATCTCCGATTGCATTTCCTATCAAGAGAAAGGGGGCTCTGTAAGTGATCCAAAAAGTGGGCAGGAAACCACACAGAGTGAAGGTTGCCTTTGTCATTAACAATTAATGTAACCACCGCGTCTGGGATCAGCTTCAGCACGGAGGCAAAAGGGGGCTTCATCAGGATTCAAATGTTGAGAGAGGAAGGGAGAGAAGCGAGAGCAGGCCCTTGCCTAAGACTTCTAGCAGACGTGCCGTGCTGAGAGACATCATAAAAGTTTGCACTGCCGAGCCAGCCGTCCACCCCAAAATGAACGTGGTTTTCGGTGGACAGCAGAACAGAGGGAAGTTTATTTGACAGGGTTTTTCTCTCTCTCCGGCCAGAGGAAATCACATCACATATGCCAGTCTCACTGTCTGTCTGTCCAACCCTTCTAACCCCTTCCCCCCATCAGCCCACCAACCAAAAGCAAGTGCCAGTCTTCATCAGTGTGACCAAAATGTCATCAAGTAGTTTAATGCCCCTTAATATCGCTGTATCGTTTACGTTCCCCAGTGCACTGGAAATGAGTCCCAGCTGGGGATTTTTGGAAACCCAAAGAGACGGAGAAGGGGAAAAAAAATTGACAGGCTATTTAGACGTGCTACTTCACTTTGCATTAGAGTGTACAATATCAGGCGCACAGAGGCTGCGAGAGGCCAGATTTCAGCCGGGTGTGGCATTGGGCCTGGAGCGACGGATCACTTACCTGAGGAAATCAAAGTCAATGGCACAGGATCTGTCCTGGAGAGGAGCCCGGAGTCCCCTCGCTAAAAAAAAAAAAAGTGTGAAACCTGTGGAAAAGAAAAGAGTCTCATTGAGAAAATCCATTACCGCTCAAGGAGCCAGCAAGCATGAAAAGAGCTGTCTTGTTAAATCCGCTGGTTGATAAAGCAAGGCATTGGCTTGAGGGATTGCTTAGGGGCACTGGTGACATGAGAATGAGACAGAGACCAGAGAGAGACAGAGAACAAGAGAGAAAGAGAGAGAGAACAAGTGAAACAGAAAAGGAAAATAAATAATAATGGTGCAGACTTGCAGAATACCCTTCAGCCTTGCGACTAACCTGATGCATAAAGTTCTATATGAATTGTCAGTTTTTCTTGACACTTATTTAACATTTCAACCCAGGGAATATGACAGAGAATAGATACAGAAGTTAATTAAACTGATTGTAGACCATCTCTGCAAAAAAATAAACAGCCCAAGAGGCTAATGTTTCTTTTCTGCCTTCTGCTTTGCTTCCTTTTCTTTTATTTAAATGTTGTCAATGTTGTAGTCTGTGATATGGAATAGGTACAGTTGCATATTAGAAATCACGCAGTAGACAGTGTTGTGTATGGTTAAGTTTTATTTATGCATTACAGTCAGAGAGAGAGTCTTGATGGGCTGTGGACTCTGATGACTTAAGGAAATGTAAAGTACAGTTGCTGCTTTGCAGTGCCCTCCATGATCTCACCATAGCCTCATTATTTTTTGTCCCCTGCTACAGAATTTCAAGCGACTTTGATCCGGAGGATTTTCAGTTTAAGTGCACAATGTTCAATTTCTTAGGGAGCTGCAATCTGTTTTGGGACACAACACGTTTTGAAACCCGATTAGAAGTGTGGGGTTATTGAAGCTCAAGATGCACATATCCGCTTAATGTCAGTTTTTGACTGTTTTGTTGCACTCAGCTGTGCCCTTCACCACTGTGCAGTGTGAGTGATGTCTTCTGTAAAATCAGACTGAACCCTCACTCCCTGCTGTAGGCATTGGGGTGAGTGGCATCAGGTATAGGCCACCTGTCAGAGGACCGATGACCCTTTAATCATCCTTGTCCTCCTAAGCCGGGGGCTCCCTCGGTAGATTTGTTTTTAATGTGCTGTGATTTTCAAAGCCCTTCCTTTCTTATCCCTGTCCTGCTGGGTCGTTGAAGTCCCAGTGTGGCCAAAGGCCGGCTTCAAATGCTTCACATTAAGACAAGTGATGGGAGATCAACTTAACCATGAGCTGCCACTGCTCCACAGTTCCTTCGTATAGTGTGCCTTAGAGTAAAATCAAGAACAAGTCAAAATAAAATATATCACTGAACATGTGCCTTGGTATAATTGTACCCATTGTTATAAATATGTTTTCATCTTTCAGCATATTATTATAATCCTTCAGTCAATCATTTAATTGTTTTTTCCTTTTAATTATCTAATTGTATACCTATTGAAACGATTGAAACAATTTATTGTTGCAACATGCATTTGCTTTCTATTATAGAACAGTCAAGTCAAAGTTTGACATAAGTTACACTAACATGTACCACATGTTTGCTGCACAACCAGTGCAGCAAAACATACCCTTCTGTATTAAAGGTGCAGTTTGTGGTTCTGCCATTGCTGATATTGAAACTCAACAGTCAGTCAAGTACGCACAGGACTGTGTACAAATATTTTTTTCAGTTCAAACAGAGAACATACAGAAAGCGGATTGTAAGGAGCAATCCCCAGAATATTGATAAAAATGTATTACAATCACAGACTCCACTTTAACATCAGCCTTGATGGATATATGATACATAGCGCTCTGTGCACCCTCACTACATTAGCAGAGCCCTTTGTTTGTCATACCAAATAAGGCTCATAAATGGTGGGGCTGTGGTAAAAATGAGAATACTGTGCAGCCTATCTGGTTTTAGAGACAGGCCATCATGCGAACATTCTAATGCCAAATTCATTTTTGAGGAATCTCTAACCCCCCCAGCCCTAGTGCCTAGACACGCATAATCACGCAGACACACAGGAAAACTAAAACTCAAATGTCACTGGAGTTTGATCTGAATCTGAAAGATATTATTCATGTGCTTATTAATATTCAGGCTAGACATTTCTTGGTTTTGGCTCTATGTGTGTAATTTCAAAAGAAAACACTTTATCATCATTTGCTGATAATTTACCGACACAGCCACACCGCTCTCAACCCCCTAAGACAATTTTAGCCATTGTGTGCAGGGCAATAAAAGTACTTTTGGAATGGGCCTGTATGACCAAAGCTCCCTCCCAAAGAATGAAAATTGTTCCTCAAATCAAATGAAAACTTGGCAAGTGACTTGAGTTTCTTTTGCTAAGCTTCCAGATCACTTAACGTAAAGCCCACTGACATATATGAAGCGGAGGAACTTCAGTCAGCATGGTGTGGAGAGCAATAACTTCAAGAAAGCCAAAGACCGGTTGCCAAATCTGAAATGCTCTCTATTGACGTCTATCATTTGTGTATTTTTCTTCTTTCTCTTCTGGACCTGTAGACAGTGATTTTATTTCAAACCACAAAATCCAGCAGTCATTATATGTGGTATTTTTTTATAAGACAGCAATTCAGTAAATATAATTGTACGGATACATTTCTTGAACCTTTCTCACATTTTAATGGTGTGCCATTATATTATAATTGTCATTTTCAGTAACACATTTTTATCCAAGTTTCAAAGTTAAACACCAGAGACGTGATAGCTATGCGTATGTTCAGAAAAAATAGACCAGTCTTCTAATTAAGCATTAAGCCCCGAGAGGCCGTAGGTTACACTGATTCTACAACAGCTAAGGGGCGTTGTTAGGCACAACGCGCTAGCGGAGCGCCTGTTGTAGCTTCCCTGTTATTTTCCCTAGTGACATTTTTATTCATGAAAATCACATGAATTGACATTAAGTTTGGAATGATTTAACTTCTGATATTGCTTTGAATTTAATATGCTGATTTGGTAAAGGTCACAAGCTGAGATTCTTTTCTGAAGCCAGTTAATGGTTATATTAACCTTGACAGAATTTATAAAAGTAGCAGTAGAACAGAGCCTTTAACATAAAAAGCTATGTAAAACTCATTTGCTAGATTATTAGCATATATTATAGTAGATGTATGATGAAAGTCCTAGAGCCTTGTGGCACACATTTTCGGACAGCAGTGAAACATCTACCACTCAAACACACTGACATATATTGCAAGTTTGAACCTTATCCAATAATATTTAGCCAGTATCATCACATAAGATAGTAAAGTTGTTAAAGTAGCCTCCCTGAAAAGGAATATTAAATTAGTGCATAGATAGTGGTTTTCTCTAGATTATTATAGTGTAACGGAGGCGAACTGAGCTAGCATGCGAGTTGAGCGTGTAAATCCTCACACCCCTAACCTTGAACACTTCTAACCGCTGAGTTGGAAGCCTGGGCTTTTAGCTCAGTGGTTAGAGTGTTCCACTCCCATGCCGGTGTGTGCTGAGGTGGCGGGTTCGAAGGCCGGGAGCTGCGGACGAATTATGGCCTCTGTTACCGTGGTGCCGTGACCTGGATGGGAGTGAGGATTTAGGGAGATGAGTGTAACGGAGGCGAACTGAGCTAGCATGCTAGTTGCGTGTGTAAATCCTCACACCCCTAACCTTAAAGGTGCCCTGCCACACAAAAACCTTTTTAATTGTACTGTATTTTTTAACATGTTAGGTCCATATGTGGTGTTATATCGTGAATGTGAAAATAAACAGCTACCTCCTCTGTCAGCTCTAGCCACTGAAAAGAAATAAGCAGAGAAATTAGGCAAATTGCAGAAGCTCTTTAGATTGACGTGGAATTCATGAGCTCATTACTATTCATGAGTTCGCCCAGTTGAAACCATGCCCACAAAATTAGTTTAGCGCTGTGACAGTTTTCGTAGGCCTATGCAAGGATGGCTGAATGTCAACAGACTTGTGTGCTATGCATGAATAGAACTTCAACAATGCATTTTGCCCAAGAACCCACACTTGAGGATAATGGCTTCAGTTTATTTTTTGGAACAATGCTACAGGCAGGCTTTGCAAAAAGGTTGCTGTTGAAGCCTGGAGTAGTAGGCTACCATCACAGCAGTCTACTAGCCTGGGTTTTCCCATGCTGCCTTACGTGCGCGATTTTATCATAGACAGTAAAAGAAATGGACGAACAGACTCTGTCGTTCTCAATGGGAGGGCACTGAGTCATTTTTCAGTTGGTCCCCCCAGTACTGCGCAGACTCGCACTTAACTTCGTGACTTTAGCCATCGAACTGAATCTTGTAACTCATATGATAGATACACAGAAATTCTTCTCACACTTCCTTCGTCTTCAAAGTCATCAAAGTTAAACATTTATTTATGTATTATTATTAATATCATCCTCACAAGTGATATCAAGTCGTGTTAATGTTGAAACTACCACACATGATCATCTTCAAAAACATGGTAAAACAAAACAAAAAAGTTATAGCTTCCAGCCTTGAAGCTAATCTTCTTTCCACTTTTCTGACCTACGGTCAATCCATCGAAAACCTCTGAAATGATTATCGTTAGACTACCTAACGGTAAAACTACTGTTTTTCATTAGGTTTACTTGCCTCTATGCTTTACCTTAACATACAATGCATGCTATTGTAGGCTACATAGTTCACGAGTTTCCGTGCTGGCTGGACTACGCTTCTTATCCAAACAATACGGTTATCTCCCTTCAGTGCGTTAGCTTCCCTTCAACCGGACATGCTAAACATTCTTCTTACGGGAACCTAACGTTACGTACGAGGTAATCGAGTCTTGTTTTGCCTTTTATTGTTTATGTAGATAACACAGAAGCTAAAATATCAGCACATGATATATGTTATATGAAGTTATGGGAGTTCCAAAAAATCCTCAATGAATGGGCGTTCTATGGGGTTAGCAGAGAGTTGATAACCACCGCTACATCGATGCTTCTACTTCCGGGAATTCGCCTGCCCCCTTGGATTTTATTCATGCTGCTAGGCAGCCTGGATTCTATGGACTTCGTTTTCACCTCAACGAAGGAACCAATCACAGAACGGAGGGAGGGCAGCAAGACGATGACGACACACCAAAGCCGTTATGAGCTATGTACAGACGCATTTGATAGACATTCGTAGCGCCCAATCAACGGCTCTGGGCATTCGTAAACCATGTTCCCAGACCCAATCTCACATTTGGACAATGCTAGCACTCGCTAGCCAAGCTACGTTCATGCCATGAAGCTAAAATTAGTGGATAACAGCTACCATCGCGGCAGTCTACGACCAGTGCAGTCCGTAACTAAAACGTTATTGTCAACTCAAGAAAGTTTTATGTTATACAGGTTTAATGCATTCGCTAGCCTAGCAGGTTTTATTTATGCACATTTGGACAATGCTAGCACTCGCTAGCCAAGCTAAGTTCATGCCATTAAGCTAAAATTAGTTGATTGACTGTCATGTTATGGACGAAACCTACTAGCTGTTAGCCAATCGGAGTCAAGCAGCTTAGTTCGTTGAATATTAATGAGAACTGGCGCAAATCGAGCTGAGTCTTCATACAGGCTTTCAATACAACGCTAGAATGGCTTGAAACAAGGTAGCCACATGTTTTCCACAAAAAATGTTAGAGTCCATGGTAGAACTTCAGACATTACCACAGAGTAATGAAATATGTGTGGCAGGGCATCTGAACGCTTCTAACCACTGAGCTCAGTGGTTAGAGTGTTGGACTCCCATGCCAGTGGGTGTTGAGGTGGCGGGTTCGAGGGCCGTGAGCGGCGGACGAATTACGACCTCTGTTACAATTGCAACAACTGAGGTAGGCTGAAGCAAGTTTTTTTCCTCTCAAAGTTGTAGTTAAAGGAGAATTCCGGTGTGATATTGACCTAAAGTGTGTTGAAACATGATACCGAGTGTGAACGTATGTCTCATAGCCCATCTCGGCTTGTCCCCTGCACTCCAAAATCTGGTGCTAGTTAGCCGATGCTACCAACAGCTTGATCAATGGTGGTGCTTCGGCATCGAGCTAGCCGTGCAAATAAATCACTGTTTTACACCATTTACGAGGCTCAATGTATCTCCACACTTCATTGGTATACTACCGAAGGCCCTGACATTTAAAACGAGACATTGAGAACTTTGAAAAAGCACTGGTAGTTTACTTACAAGACGATTTATACAGACAGTATCTTCACGAAGTTTAGCGTTTGCAGCCATCTTGAATTTAGTCACGATAAGTCGAGCGACGAGTAAGAATGAACAGGTATGATAAGGGATCAAATTCCAAAAAGAATTCAGTGGAAATGCATGGATTCCAGTTGCTGCTACTGGAAGAAACTGGAATCCATGCATTTCCACTGAATTATTAGCATCGGCTAACTAGCACCAGATTTTGGAGTGCAGGGGACAAGCCGAGATGGGCTATGAGACATACATTCACACTCGGTATCATGTTTCAACACACTTTAGGTCAATATCACACCGGAATTCTCCTTTAACCGTACCTCATTACAGTGGAATAAAGCACGGTTTAAGATTGGTTCCTGGGTTTTTTGGTGATTTGTAATTGGCTTCCATTCGCTAGTTGCCTAATTTGAATGTTTGAATGTGTGATTTCCAATTTCACTGGTAGATGACATTCCTGCTTTGTTGTCGTGTCAATGGTAAAATACAGTACAAAACACGTCTACTCCTAGATATGAAGATATGCCTTCTTATTAACTTTTTAAAATAGAACAGTATTGCAAACAAACATAGCACATACCAAAATTATATTCTGATATAATTAAGAAAATCATTAGGTTGTTAACTAGCTAACTTTATATATCATAACCGACTGGTACACATTACGTGTTAAAACTATTCCCACGGACATTGTAGGGAATGTACATTAATGTGAGAATAAATTAAGATGCAACTTATCAGTATGTGGTGTTATTGACTTAGCTTGCTAAACTACACAGTCCGGCCATTGAAAACAGTTCTACAATGAGTCTACTCGAAACAGTTCTGGAATTACCAAAATGAGGGAATTTAATGTTACCAATTTTCGCCGGACACTTTAACTAGCCACCTAACCCTCAGGATCAACTGGAAATCAAAAGGGATACACAGCAGTGTTGAGGTGATTTCCTGACGTGTATTAGCTGTTTCTCCTTAACCTTACAATCTCTCGCTATTCATGATTTGTTTAGTATATATCTCACTTCTCTACTGTCGCTAGTAACACATTTCTACCTGACTAGATGCTGTATTATGCACATAGGGGGGAATTTTTTCACGCGTAAATTGCACATAAGCTTTTTTTTATGCACTTCAGATACGCACCTCTGTGTTACGCATATTGTCCCATTCTCGCGTCTTTCACACCCACAGTGCGCAAGTTCGAAATCAAGGCGGCCTTATGAAAGAGGCGTGATTTATTTAAAATAGAACCAGACTGATCCATCACCTCTTTAATTTAGGTTGATATGAAACCATGGACTCATTGACCTTCGGAATGCCATTTAAATCCAGAAAGAACACAAACCAGGGTGCCATCACATAGCCTAACAATAAAAATTTACTTCACAAAAAGTAACTTTTGCTTTGAGGTTTGTTTATAAAGAGTCAAGACGGGCTTGAGGTGTGTAGATCCATAATTTAAAAACTCACTGTTGAGAAAGAAAGTTGCAATGGCCGCTGCTTCTCATAATATCAATTTATCTATGCTAACGAAGCTGTAAACACCTGCAGTTTCCAATACAGTAGAGAGACTGGGATAACAATATCAGCCTCTATTACACATGATTCAAGAGACAGGCGAATATAAACGCTGCTAGACAATAGTCCAGACATCTATGAAAATGTATGAATGACTTCGGCCAAATTGGAAAGAAATGGACAGATTCGAACAAAGTAGGCTCTGGGATTATGACTTCACGTCAAGTTAAAACATGAGATGCACAGTCGGTAAGCTCCAATATCCAAAGTGGGTGATTATAACAGGGTTTTCACTATTTAAAAAAGTAGCCTCGTGGATCAGGATTATGCCACTGTGTGACACTAATGGGGGGGGAAATGAAGCTCTATCAGCATATTAAGCACCAAATTTGATACTGTAATGTTAAATTGTAATGTTCTGTGTAGCCTACATGTATTTAGAACTAGGCCTACTGCCGAAATCGAGCAATATGCTGTTTCACCTTGTAGTGGTGCTCGACCTTAATACAGCCCTCTGGTGCACATAGCTGGAAAGGTGCTTAAGCCATGGCAGAATGCGCGCAAGAGTTGTATATATAAGAAACGCCAAGATTTTGGGGTTGCTCCTCCCAAAACGCGTAACTCCTTCTATAACGCTTAAATTATAGATTTAAGCCAAGGGGAGAATTTGCGCAGAGTGAAATGTGCGTAGTTACGCTCTTTTTGACATGGGAGAATTCCCCCCATAGTAAATAGAAGGGTATTTCACCAGGGCTATTACTCAAAATAGTAATGTGTTACACACTTTAGGCTACTCGTTGATTGTAATACATTACTTTACTTATTTACTTCCTTGTGAAAAGTGATTGTTGTGTAATTTGCAGTTAATAATAACTTTTACCCGTACATACTGTATGGCCACATGTCCCCACAAATCCCTTATCTAATAAGGAGGACATACACAAGTATTTTTTCCTTAAAAAGAAGCATAAAGTTGACAGTAAAGTTGAAAAACAGCCAAAAGAGCACTAAAGTGTTCTTAACTGTAGTACGTACAATTCCGGTATAGTGGGGGGCCTAAAGCACATGAATAGGTAATTTCGCGCAAATTCTTCTAAAAGCGCCAAATTTGGCACAGATGTAGCTCAAGTTATACTGAAATGATTTAGCTAGGGCGCCGGAGCCAGCGACCCTCAGGGCCAAGATGGCGGCCAAATCCAATATGGCCGCTACCCGAAAAGGGTTCTATAACTTTTGAACCACATAAGGTACAAATACAAACTTGATGTCTTTTTCAACTTAATTGATCATGGGAAACACATAGGAATGTTTATATTTATGACCCACTATATCTGGACCACTTAATCCTCCAACTCCAATATGGCCGCTGTCCAAAAAAGCAGTTTGGATTGTAGACTGCCAGCGTCCTCTTCTATGCAGTGGTATGCTGGGATAGCCTGACTAGCCACACCCACATTAAAATGTAGGGTCTGGGCACTCACCATTGGCAGTGCTCAGTCCGAGGGGCGGGATACTCGGTTGTCTTTCAGATTCCCTCTGCACGCAATAGGACAGCGCTATGAGTCCCATGTGTTTTCCCACCAGCGGAGCTAGTTGGCTAGTCCAGCTCACAAGCCAACGGAGAGTTGCTAGACTAGCCCTGCCGCTAGGGTGCGTCTAGATTTCTAGGCTAATGCTGGGGAGGAAGCGCAAAAAAGAAGGATGCTGGGCGACTTGACATGCTGGTAAGGAAAGCTGGCTCTGTAGTGGGAGCTGAACTGGAGTGCATCACTTCAATATCTGATAAAAGGACCCTGAACAAACTGATCAATTTGTTGTCCATTGTTGGACAATGAGTGTCATCCACTCCACAGAACTATTACAAAGCAGAAGAGCTTGATCAGCTGGAGACTTCGCTCACTGCCTTGCACAACAGACAGACTGAGAAAGTCATTTGTCCCCAGGGCCATTGAACTGTTCAATGCTTTACTTAACTCATTGAGTGCCAAAAACCTTCCCATGCGTTGAGTGCCAAAAACGTAATATTATGTTTTTAGCTTTTTTTTTAATTACAAAACTAGACACTCTAACACACCTTATATGTGATTTTGGGAACTCTGTGATTAATGGAAATAAAATATATGACGATCGAAAACTCATGAAAACGCACAATCTGGACATTTTATCTGGACATTTTATCATTACTCGGTTGCCGCTTTGGGTCGAATCAGTGACACATGCACGTCAGGTCAAAACCAGGCCATT
This sequence comes from Alosa pseudoharengus, assembly GCF_046254945.1. NCBI lineage: Eukaryota > Metazoa > Chordata > Actinopteri > Clupeiformes > Clupeidae > Alosa > Alosa pseudoharengus. Next base: position 35,517,125 of record NW_027468630.1, on the reverse strand, counting down.
TTCGTGGGTCTATCACTAGGTGGCAGTCTCGCCAGGTCTCGCTGATCACTTCCCGGAAAGTTTACACAAGTAAGTAACAGGCAACACTTCATATTTCATGAAAGACGTTATATCTCCATTTCTAGAAAAAAACAGCGATTTTGATGAAAACTAGCCACTGTTTAGCTTGGGATTTCTCAGGAACAGAGGCGTGTAGAAATACACGGTTTGCACCCACCGAGAGCTTAAAGTCTCACCTTTTAAACAAGCCATTGTATGTGTTCATAGCTATAACACAGAATATGCTGTGGCTGTACAAAAATCATCAACAATGGTCTAGATTGCTGGCACTCTAGGACAAAGCTCCCGAAAACAGCTTGGCATTCAATAAGTTAAGGGAAGAGGAGAGATAGACTTCTCCGCATAGTCTGGCTGCCTCTTCACCCTCTCCAGGTTTGTGTACTGTCTGTCCACTAGCCACTTTTTACCACTGTCTTACTGCTTCACTGCTTGCGTGCTATATTAGATAGATAGATAGATAGATAGATAGATAGATAGATTACTTTATTAATCCCAAAAGGGAAATTATGGTGTAATTAATGTAATTAATAATATGTTATTAATGTAATTATCATATGCATAACCCCTCCCTTCATCCTACAGATGGATTGTGGCCACACTTACCTATACCTATACTTAATACTTAATGCTTTATAATCAATACTTGTATAACGGCTGTAACCCTATTACGTCAACCCATTCTTGCACTGATATAGTTTTTCTATAGTTTTTTAATATTACCTTGCCTACTCTCTATGTCAATATTTATTTTATGCTGGTCTTTAGACTTTATTCTTGCACTGTTGCACTGTTGGACTCATTTGCACCATCACCATGACACTCACTCTCACAGAGCACCTTACCTTACTTTGCACAGAGAATCACAGGCTCAGTCCCTGCCTCAGTCATTGCAAGCGCCTCATACTTAATCACCCCTAAGCACACTATGTGGATACTGTTTTAGACTTGATTTAGATTTAGTTATATTTGTATAATTTGTATTTTAGTATATTCTTTATCTTCTACTGTCCTTATTTCTTAGTTGTGTTTTTTATATTATTTACTTTTATTACTTTTTCTGCTGTTAGTGAATGTTGTGTGTGTGATGTCTTTATGCTACTGAGACCTTGAATTTCCCCTTGGGGAAATAAAGTATCTATCTATCTATCTATCTATCTATCTATCTATCTATCTATCTATCTATCTAGTTACACCCCATTGTTTGCGCCAATTTATCTACAAGCACCAAATTTGGCATGGATGCAGCTGACGCCATACTGAAATGATTTAGCCAGGGCGCCCGAGCTAGATCTCTGAGACCAAGATGGCAGCCAAATCCGCCACCTGAAAATGGATTTGGCTGCATATTTTGAACCAGATGAGATACAAATGTATAGTTGATATAGGGGGAAAATAAGTATTTGAACCCATGCTAAAGTTGACTAAAAAGAGGAATATACTAGCCTGGAAAATACAGACCCTGATAATCTAGAAAGATTAAGGGTCTGGCCACGAACAATGTAATGGCCGAACTCGAGGGGCAGCACCAAGCATGCATTTAAAAATCTCACTGCATACAATTGGATAACACTAGACCAATGTTTACTCTGAATGATTCCAGACTTTGACGCAATTGGATAACACTACGAACAATGTTTCCAACATTGCAGCGCTGTCGTCATCAATTTAGCTCGCCTCTGGCCCGCCTATATCAGATATGATTTGATTGGTTCCACATGATGCAAGGGGGAGAAGTAACGTGCATCATTCCATTCCATTGTGCTCTTGCGAGAACTTTGGATTTCCAGGGTAGGAATATATAATCATCTGTTAGAAATTGATCTTAATGCCTTAATTAAAAAAATGAGTAAAAATCCAACCTTTAAGGACACCAATTTTCTTAGTGAATGAAAAATGTATCGCAAATAAATAAATGTTCTTCCTTAAATTACAGGGGCACAAGTACAAGTATTTGACCCCTATGTTAAATTCCCATAGAGGCAGGCAGATTTTTTTTATTTTTAAAGGCCACTTATTTTATGGATCCAGGATACTATGCATCCTGATAAAGTTCCCTTGGCCTTTGGAATTAAAATAGCCCCACATCATCACATACCCTTCATCATACCTAGAGATTGGCATGGTGTGTTTTTCAGTTAGCCTATTAGCTGGTTTGATGCTCATGGATATACTCAATCATAAATGTAAGTATTCCTATGGGTTTGCCATGGTCAAAAAAGGTAAAATAGACATCAAGTTTGTATTTGTATCTCATCTGGCTCAAAAGCTAAATATAGCCGAATCCCTTTCAGGCGGCGGCCATTTTGGATTTGGCCGCCATCTAGGTCGCTTGGACGCCCTGGCTAAATCATTTCAGTATGCCCTCAGCTACATCTGTGTCAATTTGGTTTTGTAGATGAATTTGCACGAACAATGGGGTATACAGACCCAAACTACAGCCAAAACTGCTTTTTTTGGACAGTGGCCATATTGGAATTAAAGGAATATCAAGTTTGCATTTGTAACTCATGTGGTTCAAAAGTTATAGCCGGAAACCTTTTCAGGCAGCGGCCATATTGGATTTGGCCGCCATCTTGGCCCCAAGGGTCGCTGACTCCGGCGCCCTACCTAAATCATTTTAGTATGACCTAAGCTGCATCTGTGCCAAATTTGGCGCTTTAAGAAGAATTTGCGCGAAAATGTGCTTAAGGCCCCCCACTAGTAGTACTGTTAACGGTTATGTTAATGTAGGAGTAATTGTAATGTGATTACTGAATTTTTTAAGTAATATAATGTTTTGTGTTACATCCAACAATTTGCTGATCAGAAAGTTACACAACCACTGATTTAGATGTAAAATATATGGACATAAAATAAATAGAGCTAAAGTGGGCATCTAAAAAAGGGAGGATTTTAGCAGCAGACGGGAGTAAAAGAGGCATTGTTTTTGGATATGGGTCAGCTTTGCCAGCCTACCACTCTCTAGAACATTCTGTGGTGTCACATAATACTGTCAGTTTCCTGTTAGAAGCCAGTGCAGAAAGAATGAGTGTGCCTGCGCGCGCGCGCGTCTGTGTGTGCATGTGTGTGTAACTGGGTGGGGGTGAGCCGGCAATGGTGTAAGTAGTGGTGGTTTGGACAAGGCTCATAGCACTCTTGCAAAAAAATTATTTTACAGAGAATTATCCCGTATTTGCTAGAGTGTAGATGTTGATTACGGTCCCTTGGCCCTCTGAACATGGTCTCTCTTTCACTACATCGACTCTATCTTTGTATGGCTTTGTAGATCAAGCAAGCCAACCATGCTTTTTCACCAGATGTTACACATAGTATTTCCAATTCAGTAAACACTACAGGCACTGACAGGAGACTGGTGCTTTTTCCCAGCTACTGAGAGATGACTGGGTGTCTGTCAGAATGTATGGACTGCCGTGGCAGCACTTTGGTGCTTAAGACTCACAACTTGAGAGGTTTATGGACTACTCCATGAACACGGTGCGAAGTGCTGCCAGTGAAATAACTCACCTGTCTTCAACACAGGAATTGAAATGTACTCTTTTTATTATAGACCTTTTTTCCCAAACACACCAGCCAAGTAAGAGTAAGCCTACTGCCGTGGGAAGGGTATTATTATAGATCCTTATTTGTAAAGACCTTTTGAATGTGAGGTCTAAACTAGTATTGTTGAACTGTTCTTAAATTAGATCGTTGCACAGTACAGAGCAGTATTATACAGTAGAATACATCTATTAGCCTAATAGTATTATCCCATAGTTTGAGCAGGTATAACTCATCTGCTTCATTTGTGATTTAAACCAAACTCATTTAATTAAAAGGAAATCAAATCCAACTGGATTTAGAAGATTACTTTAACAGATGAGGCACTTATTCTTCTAAAAGGAGTCTTTTGTTGGATTGAGGGAATATTGTATGTAAGCGTAGATGCTAACGTCTATCGGAGCTTACTGAGGTTGCTTTACTGCGTCAGCCATCAATGACAGATTGCATTTACAGCTGTTGCCATGGTACAGTCCATCACCATATTTATTTTTTATTAGATCTATGGCCTCGTAACATTAGTTTTTTTCTTTAATTTTCCTTCTCAGCTGCCAGACCACACCACTGCTCAGTAAATGTGATGCCTTTGGAATTAACATGCTACTGTTAAATATGGCCAGCGCTACACAAATGTCAGACTCAGATGTGTTCATATTATGATGCCTTTACTGGTCAAACTCAGAGCCACGGTCATAGTTTTAGTGGCATTTTTCAGCGGAACGTCTGTCTGGTTTCACTCAGAGGAACTAAACCATAACAATGAAACACTACCATTTGCAATGACGTTTATGAGTGTAGACCTTGCATTCTGCTTGGCTCAGGATTTATTTGAATGGTTAAGCATTGTTTAAAGTGTCTGGAGTGTCAACTGAAGGAAGAATATTGGACTTTGAATATTGCACTTGATCCAGAGATCCAGTGGTTGACTGGGAAGTCTTTTTGAACTTTATCATTTATCAAAACAAAAATGCAAAAGGCATACATGTCAAACTAAGGAAAATATGGAAGAGCTGGCACTGGTGATTTAATCTGAAAACCAAGTTTAGTGTGTGGACATGTTTTCCACTCTTTTTTTTTAGACGCAAGTGTTATCTTTGGAGACAGTGATTCTTGCACAAATGACTCACAGCTCCCAGTTTGAAAAAAAAAGAAGACCCACAACAACCAACTTTCATTGGTGTTAGGCACAGGAAATCTCCATGTAGTCTGCCTAGCTGAGCACCACTATTTGCAGGAGGCTAGAGATTGTGTCATTGTGTGTTTAACCCCTGCCTCTGTGTCACAACGCCATACACATTACTGCTTCTCTGGTCCCATAATGTTGCCGTTGGGGGCGGTCCTTAAAGATTCTGGTGGTGAAAATGTGTAAATGAGATTTGGCCCAGTCTGGACCCTTTCAGTCCGTGTGTATGGCGAGCTGACATTAATGAGCAGTCGGAGATTGGGTGATTTAGAGGTGAAGCAGCCACCTCACCACAGAAGGAAAATAAACTCAAATAATAGATCTCCAGGCTACGACTAAGAGGCTTGTGATCCAACACTGAAGTCATGATAGTGTCATTGAGCTTGATGCTGAGCACAGCCGCCTGGAGCCGTCTCAAGCAGTGCGTGCGTCCACACGGCCTCCTCCTCAAGGCTCTCTGGGGCCACTCTCACCGTGACACCATGGCAACCTGTTGTCACCTGAGAGTGTCGGCAAGAGCCCGGCGTGGCATGGAGACGGCGTGGCACAGTGCCACCCGTCAGCTGCCAGGAGAAGCAGGGCATGCAAGGGGCGTTTTACCTCCCTTAACAGCACCACTGAGGATTATTAGCCGACCGTGTAGAATCGCTGCTATTGTGTAAGAACATATTTAAGGGCATGCGGTGCATGCCACTGAGAAAGGGCTCTGTGCATGGTCAGTAAAGGCAGCCAACTGGGGCCTTGGAAATGTGGCAACGTTCATTTAAGATCCTTTGTGTATCCCTGATTGTCTATTGTGTGGGTAGTAGTTCAATCACTCAGATGATTAAGTATGGTTTTGTAATATCCTTTTCTTAATTTAGAACTAATGGTGTTTGTTCGTTGCTACTGGTTTTGCTTTGTTGTCTGAGACCACAAATTAGTTTTACATGCTTTTTAAAGAGTGGACTTTTTTGTTCTTTTATATGCAATGTAATGAGTTTACCTCAAGGCTTGTGGGAAATGACACACTGGAATAATTTCTCTGTAAATGAGCTCAACTTAAATTTACACGTCACAAGGTTGTGATATTTTATTTATTTATTTAGAAATGTATTCATTGATATAGGGGTGGTTCTATGACCATGGTGAAACTTTCTATTTGCCCTACCCCGTTTCATGACGCCAAAATTTGCATTAGACAGAGACCATCCGTACCATTCTCTACTGTCTGTACTGTGGTTCAGGTCATCAGGATTCAGAAGTGGATTTTGTCTAGAGCTTGGACATGACTCATGGACTTGGACTCAAAAGGTGAAACAAAGCCTATTTAATAAACACTTCCACATCTACTTTGAGCATCCATTTACTTCCAGCATCCAACTTGATGAAATACATAAACGCACCTTATGCTCAATTAGCATTGTTTTGCTAAACATGTTTACAATATGTGCTGTTGATCCAGGCCCGTAACTCAACATGGTGAAGAACTGACAAATATTTATGTTTTGTCATGTTACTTTTAAAGAGGAGCCGGCTCTTCCTTTTTTTCTTTTACTTTCCCCCCTTCTTTTCTTTTAAACCTGTGAACCCTGAGCTGCACCCCTGCTGTAGCGGGCAGAATTCATTATGTCGTTTCTCGCTACTAGATTTTCACACTGCCGTCTGGAACATCTGCACCCTGTCATGTAGCATCTCATTCATTTCTACTTAATTTGAGCCTAATATGGGCTGCGTGAGGGGCCAGATGTTGCTGGAGCCACAGAGCGGAGGCTCTGGAAGTTCTCTTCCTGAGAGTTTGAACTCCGATCGAGTCTATGGGAATTTGAGTTCGGCTTGTCTGGAGTGTCTGGACCAGACGAGTGATGGCATTTTTTTATTTCATTTTTTTTTTTTTTTTAACCCCGCTGTCTATCTCATTAATATGTAGCATTTTATTCTGTTTTGATATTTTGGACATTTCTCACTGTTGGCATGCATAGCAATCTGTCAAAATTTGACAGGGTCCCTGTGGAAGGCAGTAGATATGTTTGTGATATGTTTTTCTTTCATTAGCTCCTGAAGGCTTGTTGACTAGAAAGCCATGGCACATATCTGTATATCTTTACCAGAAATAAGCAAAGCCATCTCAAGAGGTTTTGGTCTTATTGATATAATATGCAACTAAGCTTATGATAAGAAGATTTTTGGCACTATGGTTTGCATATCATGTGAAAAGTTTTTCCTCCTGTAGTGCATGGCCACTAAGAAATCCCCTAAAACAGGATGTTGCAAAATAACTCCCAAGACAAATCAAATTAATTTTAATGTCTGTAAAATAATGTATTACTGTGGAAAACAATGTGTGACCTAACGTAGCTGCCTATTGCTGTGTGTGCGCTGTACAACATTGTATGATTAAGACATGGCTTAGAGTTTGACTGATTAAGCTGATGAAAATCCCCGCGCTTCACTCATAATAAGCAACATATGCCTGTTCGGTGGCTTTCACTTTCGTCTTGTCATATCAAGTGGTTGCCAGGCAGGCACAGCTCCCATCATGGCCCACAGTTAGTGTCAGGGCTGGCACGGGCTAATGAGAAAAGCGTTGGGTTTAGCGAATCGGAGGAGAGGGAATGCCTAGGGTGCACAGCCTATGCCCATATACTGTATCTTTGACTCGCACATCAGACCGGGCATATGCAGGGCAGCCTCCCTTGACGGCAGTGGGTTCTGATTGCAGCAGACAGCTTGCCGATGTTAGGGACACCATCACAGAGAGCTGGGATGGTGCAGTCAGGGCCGTGGGGTGGGAGTGGGTTTTTCCTCACTCACTCCCTCTTTCCCTCCCACCCTCCCTTCTCGTTTCCTCCCTATTCCTCTGTCACTCTTCAGTCATTACTGGCCTTCCCTTGCCTCTACATTTCCAATTAGAGCTTAATTGGTGAATTTGGATGTTTGCTGTATCACACACTATGCGGCGTGCGGATTAGCCCTTCATTACGTGAGCCTTTAAGGGAGTTTAATAGACGCGGAGCTGGCAGAATGAAGTTGAAAGTGGATGAGGGCATGCATGGATGGCAGGCGATCGCTCCGAAATTAGATTAATGTAAACACTTGTGCCATGCCTGAGCTTGATTATGATTTCACATTATCTACCCGGGATCAAGAGGTCGATTGCAGCATGTGTGTGTGTGCGTGTGTGTGTTTCCTTTTCTTGCACAGATTGTCATTACACTGAAGGGGGGGACACATCTGAGAAGGCGGCAGGGCAGGCAGGCAGACAGGGCCTCTGATTCGGGCTCTGGGGCTAGAAACGCAAGCTGGGTTCGACTGATGGGGGGCCATATGCTTCTGCTTAGAGCTGCGGGCTTGCCTGGCTGTCGGCAGGGATCAGGTCACAGGGTCAGCTGACCAGCCCCGCACTGTCTTCACGGCCGCGGCGGCTGTGATCTGAGGGCCCTTTGCGACGATGCTGGCCTCAGGGTAACCCTATAACTAGACACAGGGAGGCCCTCTTCTACTTGGGTGTAATTACTATCAGACAGAGGGCCACTCTCTCGCTCGGTGCCTGTCTGACTGATTGTCCTGGTTTAAAGAGAAGAGCAAGCAGGCACACTAAGGGTTTCATCAAAGTTGTCATGCACTGGATGGATGGATGGCATTGTGGAGGGAAGGGTTTTCATTCAGACCTGGGGAAACTTTTGTGTTCTGTCACAGCCTTAGACTATCAGCCTTTCTCTCTCTCTCTCTCTCTCTCTCTCTCTCTCTCTCTCTCTCTCTCTCTTGTGCCCTCCTCTTTCTTTCTCTCCATCTCTCTCTCTGTCTCTCTCTCTATCTTCCTCTCCCTCTCTTGGCTGTTCTAATCCCAACCCAAGAATAGGACAGCCTGCTCTTTCTTTCAAGCCCTCTATCTCACCCCACAAGCCTGCCCAGAGGTGCTGGAAAACTAGAGCACATTTTTAACAGGACAGGGGTTGACATAATGTCTTCAATGTTGTGACTGCTGAATGAAGTGAAATTTCTATTTTCTATGATAACAGATTTTACAGATATTATTGTAATTTTTAATGCAAACTATGCAAATTACTGTTATTTTTCTATTGTCTGTTCTGAATGAGAATAAGGATTAGAGACAAATGAAAGCCCGGCAGAGATTCCAGTCCTTAAGAAGCACTTTCCAAGAGCCCCAGCCTCTTTGCCGTGTCTGGAAAAATGCTGCTGTCACAAAAAATGACTGTGCAGCTTTGTGCAGCGGGCCTGTTGTCAGCTGACTGGTTTCACATTGTCTTACATTCTCCTCTCGCACCAAGCCAATGAAAGCCTCAGCCCCTGAGGCGAAGTGCATGTTAGACAGCTTTGTTCTACAGCCCTCTCAAAGCGCTGCGTTCCTCCCGCTAACTGGGGAAGTCAGAGGCTTTTAAAGTAACATCCTCCAGATCATTCCCATTGTATAATGCATCAAGACACACTGTTATCTGCTGGGATTATTGATTCAAAGGAAACAGAGATGTTTGAGATAAAGGAGGAAATCTCTCTAGCTCTATTGTGTGTTCTCATTTGTACTGTAGACGGGCTTGGTGCTCATGAAAGATTTGTGCTGGTTTTTCATTTGTTAATTGGAAAACAGTAGAATGTCATTGTAATACTGGCAATGTAAGTAATGTAAATAAGAATACTAAACACAATCCTATATTCTACTATATATATTGTATACTCACATATGTGTGGCCTTTCTCCGCTGAATCTCATGTTTATCTTGTCTGAACATATAGCCATTTTCTTCTGACACACTGAACATGAATGATCTATTCAAAGGACATGGCGGTGATTGCTGGCAGACCTAGAGATATCCCTACTCTCCTATTCAAGTGGATGTCATTTTAATAGACGTTGTTGTTGTCTCTGTGTACCACATTAATGCCCCTCTCTCTCTCTGAAACTCTTCACATATAAATTATTAAGAGAGAAGCATTCTGGTCGCAATCGTTGCATGGTGACGTCCAGAATTGTCACCATTGTCAGGATGGCTGTGCCGACCGGGCCTGGCACTGGTGTGCCATTGATGGACAGAGGGGGGCTGGTGGCTGGGTTTGGAAATGTGCCTTGTCAGCCTCTTCATTTCAACACACCATTTTTACCCTTTAAACCCCCCTGAGCTCCAACTGGGAGGCTACTGCAATCAAAAGCTCCAACAGGGGAGGGCTAGAATGACGGAGAGAGAGAGAGAGTGGGTGAGTGAGTGAGAGGGGGACAGAAGAGCGGTAAGAGTGTTCAGGAGAGAGATGGAGAGGGGAAGAAACAACTGTGAGAGAGAGAGAGAAAAAGAAAGAAAGTGAAACAAAACGGTGAGACATAAATATAAATGTCTGAAATGGTCATTATTATTTCATACAAATGCCTTTTCTTTGCTTGAAAAATTTAAGCGGAGCTGAGGATCCTGCACCAGTGCTGCTTGCGTATGTCAGAGGAAAGCTTAGGGCCCACAGATGATTTAACTAGGAGAGGGGAGCGTATGCAAAAACCACATGTGCAACAGCCAGCAGTAAACAGTAAATATGCGGTCAACTTGGCAGGACACTGCATTTTCTTTAGAGTGCACAGACAATTTATGTCATATAAAGAGAAGGCAAGGTCTTTTTTCAGCTAGAGGAAACACCCATGTCCCCTTAAAGGGAACTCCCTCTGTAGGATACTTAAGGGTATTTTTCTTTTTTTGCCCGGCAGTTTTTATCATGCAAGAGACCAGAGACCACAAGGCTTTCTAAGGGTTTAAATGATCTGGTGAAATAATATGATGGCATGTGTGTGTGTACACTAGTGTGGTTAATGGATTTGCTTTTCAACTGATACAATGTCGTAGGACTGGCCAGATATGGGCACAGGAAACTCAAACACGTTAGCCAGTAAAGAGAAGAGCAAACAATCTTGGAGGCAGTTGGTCCGCTACTATCATGACAGCGGAGTCTGGAGGCTGGCATGGGAAATTATCTCTATCCCTTATTTTCACTCTCCTGTGTCTCTGAGATGATCTGAAATGGTACTGAATGCAAAGAAAAATAAATTGCGTATTGAAATACCGGATTTGGACAAACATGTTTACAATGTCATCATTTCTGTTCTTAATAATTTGAGCATATGCTGATATTGGTTGGAGGCTATATTTTTTTGTCATAACATTTAATTTCCATAATATATATTTCCATGATTTTTGTAGAGATCCAACTATTGTTTTGGACATCAGTCAATTTAAGTACGGTCAGCATGACTAAAGAAATGAACCAGGAAAAAAATAATAATTGGAATTTAAATAATAGTCGTCATTTCCAGAAATTCAACCAAGGATGCATATTCAGTACAAACCACCCTAATAAACAGTTGGTGTTTCCAGATATGCTTTTATGCCATGGCTACATGTTGTTATGCATTGATTGCATGTATTCTAATGATGGTTAGCATTTTGTGGGAGTCTTTAAAAGCACTGCCTTCTCCCCCTGCGAAGAAAACTTTGCGAAACAGCAGCCCTAATTAGACACATGCCTGATGATGCTCTGTCCTCTGTACGCGACAGAGAGGAATTAGATCGCTCGCCCACTGCATTCTTCTGCCACTGCTTCATTGACCATCTGCACATGAAAATAAACAAGAAAATCATTTTTGCCCGTGTAGAACCCTCACAGCGGTGTTATCTTTGATGTGTACTCCTTGATCTATCTGGCCCATGGTGTCATATCCCCCTGTGATGTGCACGATTAATTAGGTGGAACGGCTATTTATCCGTTAAAATCATAATACTAATTTATCCAATGACTGTGGGGTCTCTGCGGGAGACGACCAAGAGTCCAAGTTTTTTTTGTATGTTTTATGAAAAGTACATACACACACTCATACTTTAACACACTGTCTTTCTTTTTCACACAGGAATACACATTCACATACTGTCGTCCTCCTCTCACACAATGTTGGACTGGTTTGGTCGAGACCAAATGGATTGAGAGTTTGTGAGATAGCCATATTAATGCTAGTAACTCTTCCTCTGCACAATTATTATTTGTAGTGATAAAATAAAAATCAAACGCACTGTGAGGATTTAGGTTAGACTGGAGTCTTTCCAATTTCTTTGACATGGTAATGATTTCTATTTGACAAATCTTGGATGCTTTTTTGTATGTGTGTGTACGCGCCCGTGTGCGTGCGTGTGTGTGTGTGTGTTTACGCCCACGCCTGTGTGTGTGTGGTGTGTCTAAGCATAGGCGTGTGATGACAGTATGTGTCCATATGAGTATGTGGTACGTGCCTGAGCACCCCAGGAAGGCGTTGTTATTAATTTGTCTGCCTCGCTTCAGTGGTGATGATGTCAGTAAGTGCTGCATAGGTAGTATAGCTCTTCACATAAAGGTATGAGCTAGTTATGTGTGTCTGTACTTTTAAAGATACACATGACTATATCATTCTAAAAGGCTGTTTGGCATCTTTCACTGTGTTCCTTTTAACACTTGTCCTTAAAAATAATTGACAGAAATAATAGATTGAAATTTGTTTTCCATTCTTTTGTATCTTTGATGTAGTTACAGAGCTATCATCCAGGGTAGTGCTCTGCGTTTGGCACCCATATGCCTAAGGGGTATTGTAGTCGGGGCTTACTGGAAGCGTGCCTGATCCTAACAAAGCATATTAGGGGGGATTTGGCACTGGTCAACGTCACCATAATGCCATAATGACTGCTAAACAATCTGTCTAAAAATGATATTTCCTGCCCAGGTGAGAGATTTAAAAGCTCACTTTCCTGTCATTAATAGATCTTCTGTGGGATTTCCTAGATTTTCTTTTTCTATTTTTCCGTATCAGCATTGCATGCTCTATCCTACTGAGCCATTTGCAATTGAATATTCCAGGCGGAATGTGCTTGGCACCGGCGCCCAGGGGCATCAGCAGAAATATTTGTGTTGAAAAAAGGGCTGTGTGGTGCTGAAGCAGACCATGGCTTGCCATTAGCACATAAGTCATAAAATTTCATATTATTGAAATAGCGCCATGTTGACTGGCACACACACACACACACATACACACGCACACACACATGAACATGCACATTCATAGGCAGACACACCAAAATTGATTGTGTGCTCTCACACACACACATGTTCACGTACTGTCCTGTGGATTTTCAGCACACATCCTCTCACACATTTCAGTAAATACACAATTTTGGACATTCATGTAAGCCTACATATACACACACACACTCAAACACAAATACACACTCAGTCAGTCAGTCTGTAAACCTTCCTGCCAGACTGCTACTATCAAGTCTCTCCTTGTTTCTTTGTGGCTAAACCAAATATAGTGTATATTGTCCATCCTTGTGTACAATGCCCCGGTGTTAGGCCTGTTGCAGCCGAGGGCTGAATGCACACTGTTCTCTGTGCTGGCCTGTGAATGCTATCGCCTGGCCGCAGCACACTGAACGCACACTATTCCCACACCCAGCCCGTCTCTCAGGGGGATAAGAACAACACAATTGATAGAAAAGTGTATTCTTTTCCATAGGTTCCCACCAGCGTCTTGCTAAGCGTTTCCGGGGCCTTATCAAAGAACAAGCGCCTTTTGAAAAAAAAAAAATGAAATAAAAAGGTGGGGTGTGATTGTGGTGGTGGTGGGTGGAAACAAAGAGGCAGGCTGCATTGTTTGCCCCCCACACTTTCTGACAGGAATAATCTGGTTTTTCCATCATCCCGCTCTTGGAGCCGGTTAGGGGGCGAACCCACCTCTAGGGCCCACAGACAGGCAGGGATCCAGGCAGGCGCAGGCCGCGGGGGCTATCTGCAGCTGCGTCTCCCCCGGCTCCACGCGCAGATAGCAGGGAGGACAGCAGCTACGCCCTGCTCACGCCTCTCCTCCCTCCGCACTCAGGCATTCCTCTCCTCCACACTCCGGCTTTTCGTTCGTTAAAGAAAGGAAATGGGTGAGGTGAAACACAACAAGTTTTCTTTTGACGGATAAGGAATGGGCTGAGGTTATGATTGCAGTTTTGTAAATGTCAGAGTAATAATTCTTCCTTTGTGCTTGTCTGGTAATGAGTTTACAACAGGTTGGGGTAGAAACTATGTTGTCCACTTAGCCTGAGATTTTAGCATTCTCACTTGAACTGTCTCTCTCTCTCTCTCTTTCTCTGTCCCACTCTCACTCTCTCTTTCACACTATCTCCAACACTTGTGCACACACTTTTTTCTCTCTTTCTCCCTCATACATGCACTCACACAGATTTTATAGAAAGGGAGACTTTAGACTTAATTTGTTAATTTGCATAGTTAGTTATTGTTGTTAATAATTGTTAATATTATATTGCAGGGACAAATGCTTGTATATATATTTTTAAATGTATTAACAGTTGAAGAATGGTAATATTTTAAATATTGTTTATAGTATTGGCTTTAGCAGTATATTAATTCCTCTGTATTCAGTTGATGATACCATCTTTATAATGTTTAATTATTTAATTTTCTCCCTCTCTTCATCCCTCTTTCAGTGTCTTAGCTTTTCTCCCTGTCTTCATTCCCTTCACTAGTTCTTCGTTTATCTGTTTTCAGTGGTTGTCTAGTAGGTTCAGTTAGCCCCACAGTCTAGTGCCATCTACTGGCAGATCACAGTACTGCTGCTGCTCCATACTCGGACACAATCTATTCGGTCACGATCAAGATGTGTGATTTTTGTATCCATTAGCACTCGTGAAACCTAAACATGATTTTAATATATGCACACTTGGTTTGAGTATCTTGAAAAGGACATGCACATGTCTGGTTTACAGGAGCATTTTAAGTATGTAATCATATTAGCTGAAAACCTTTGAAGACCTTTGCATTTAAGATCTTCATTGCATAAAAATGTATTCGGACAAATGTCTAATTAAAAGTGATATATAGAAGATTTTTAATAAATAGCAACTATATTAGCATACATGTAAATTAAATCAGATTTCTTTCTAACATAACTCTAAGTCTGGTTGTCTGTCTTGTTCTCTCATTAAATATATTTGCATGTAATTAAAAATGTCTTTGCAGTTGTCAGATATCTAAAATGTATGGGTGAAACAATGTCAGCATTAGATAATTAATGCACCAGCTCGTCTTTAACAGTTGTGACTCTTTTGTCACCAGGAGCTAGTTTTATTTTGGACGTTCACAAGAAGGGCCTCTGTCTGTCTGTCTTTATTTAATTATTTATTTATTGCTGAATGTAAAACACAAATTTATAACACTTGTGTTGCCTGTCCATTTGAGTGAAGAGGTGAAAATCAAGTTCAAGATCCAGCGTGGAAGAAACATGTCAGCTCTAGTGTGGTGCGCTTTACTGGATGAATATAAGTGTGTAAGCATCGGCACCCTTCTCCGGATGTGACACAGAGGGCGATTATAATTACTCACCAACTGACAGCTTTGGAAAAGAGAATTTGATCTGCATTTACTTTTTTGTGTGCAACTTTTTAACATAGATTGCTGCTCTTGAGTCAAATATTCATGGACTGCTTCAAAACAGTTCCTGTAATATGTGGCATCATAAAAATGACTAATATTATTAGTTCATTTTAATTTTATGCAATAACACATTTTTTGCCATTAAACTGTAGTGGATTCTTTTTTTGTGATTGTTCTAGGAAAATAACGATTTCCTAGTCCTAGTTTAAAAATAAAGACAATTAATTTATTTTTAGGTCCGGTGTCAGCCTTGGTTGTGCCTGTCTCACACTCTTCTCCTTGCCTCATACTTGCCTGTCTGTAATTCATCTGCACCTGTGCTCTATCAGCCACTTGCTAAGTATGTTGTGCCTTTTAATATTTCAAGAATGGAACCTTGGACATCAATAAATTAGTTATAATTGGGTTTCATGTTTCCAGCAGATCAAATATGACTGCTTTCGTTATTGTGTGGCATTATGCATTCATTTTTAGCATTATAGATTTTTGTGCAGCCAGGTACTTCACAAACCGAGAGGAACACTGGTCAAGGGAGACAGAAAAAACACAAACTGTTGTGCCATTGTGCTGCTGGACTTTTGATATGCCCTGGTGTCCACTGAGCTTTATAAAGGCCTGCTCTGCATTCTCAGTGCCCGAAGGCTGTTTTCATAGTCATATTAATGAGACAGGCTCTGCTGCAAAGACATAGTGTATGTGGAGAGGGAGCAGTCATATTTACACTGTACCTATACTAATCTCACAGCCTTGATCAGGACACAGTAAATAAACCCCCAAGGCCTTTATTGATCAGCCTTGAATCTGCTTTTCTCCCAAACCATGCGTCTAGAGTTAGTTATCACAAATGTTACTGTGTTCGATGAATTATTTCATCAAAAAAGAGGAGCGTGGCATTAAGTATTTATGTTGAAGTAAACTATTTCAAAGAGTGGTGTTTGGAGTGCTTGACTCTTTGTGCGCGTGCAGGAGTGTGTTGTGTCGGAGAGCGAGAAATCACAGTGGAGGGCCGGGGGGTCAATACGGACCTTGCTGATAATGTCTTCGTTTGGCCCCCATAGTATTGAACTGGCAGAGCAGGGATTGTATCAGTCCGGTCCACGTCTCGGTCTTGTGAAAAGCAACATGTTTTTATTATCGACGTCTCCGGGTGAGGCGAGTGGGCAAGAAATTGTTTAAAGGTTGAAATTGGGTGTCTTGTATTCACATGTAGTGTTTGTTGGTCGTACACAAACATGCATTATGTATCAAAACACAACAGTGGATCCCTCCTTCCACAGAGGCTTGCCTCAAGTTTCAGCACGTGGTTACCCTCCGCTTCAGTCACTGACATTATGATGATAATATTGCAGCATTCACTGGGAAACAAACAATACAGTCAGTACCATTTTAGCAACTGGAAAGCCACGCAAAATAGCTTGGTGTTTTCTTTTGTAAGCAATGACTGAATTAATAAACCATGGTGTGCCAGGCAGGTTTAAGTGATTTTCTAAATGTTTACAAATGGACCCTTTCTCTAAGCTCTTCTATTACACAGAAATGTTGAGTGTTGCCCTGGAGGCCTATAGCTCTCCCAGGGCCCTGGGCCGGATAAATGGATGACCCACTTGTTAGCTAATTGCTACTGTGTCCCTGAACACAAAGGAAATGTTAAATTATGTTATATGCCCAGTAGATAATGAGCGAGGGCAAACCAGGCAGCACTCTCTTAGCTTTGTTTTGACTTCCTGCCGTATAATTTCTCGGCTAAAGGCACTGTGCTCCCTGAGGATAGTTCAGTAAGAAAGCCATTGTACTGTGTTTGCTGTAGCCTTCTAGAATATAAACACTGTACAAAATACATCACATCTATGTGGATAGTTTTAGCCCGTGTACACATAAAATAATATTAATAATTTTGTCCATGTGCCCTTTGTGGGATTATACCTTTAAACATGAACACAGACGATATGAGTAGACCTTTGGCAACTCTCTCTCTCTCTCTCTCTCTCTCTCGCTCTCTCTCTCTCTCTCTTTCTCTCTCACAGAAACACACAGTGAAACACACACATGACTGATATGCATGAATATCGCAGGCCCAGGCTCCTGCTGAGACTGATCAACACACGGAAGCACCCTTTAGGAAAAAGGCTCGGCTCAGATCCTCACCCCAACAGTGCAGGCATGTAAAAGGCTGACCTTCTGATGAAGAGGGGTCACGCGAATCCCCAACGCATAAACGAGGAGCCATCACGCCACCTTCTGTCTTCAATTTCCACCCCCTCCCCCAATGTCAGGCACGTTCTTGGTGGATCACTTCATAAAGCCAGGTAGTCACTAAGGAAGCAGGGGGATTCCATTTCATATTCTTTTATTTGCCCACCACCAACCTGGAAAACCCATAGGAGTTACAATCATCGAACCTCAACAAAAGCTAACTAATTCAAACCAAACGCACAGCCTCCGTCTTTAAAAGTCTGCCAGCAAGTAAAACCTTGCAGTAAAAAGCTAAAAGACTGCCATAAAAACACAAACGTAAAGGGGTGTTGGTCGTGGTGATATCAGTGGCTTCCTGGGACGTCCTCCACTTTCCACTAGTTTTTAAACAGACATGTTTTAGAGGAATAGTACACTTTTTTTCAAAGTGGGAAATTAAAGTCTAAGAACTGTAAGTGTGACAAACTGAAGGCATATTAAACCCTGCGATCTGTGTAAAACACAGGAACCACTATGTCTGTAAACACAAGCTACTGTATCTTCCGAAAACATCTCCGTGCACAGTATCGTTAGTGTTTTTCTGACCTTTGTGGATGCCTGTAACCCAGTCTGAATGCACAGGGCTTGTCACTGGATGGGGTGGCTGGGCGAGTGAGCACACACCTCCACTGAGAGACCAGGGTTGGATGCCAGGCTCAGCTTACCAAAGAGTCTCTTCTTGCTGCTGCCATGCGCCGTGTTTTCACAGTGGGCTTTGCTGGCACCCGCCATCGTTTTTGAATAAAACAGGCATTTTTGAAAAACCCATGGCTGTAGCTTAGTTGGAAAGGCCTGGCAACGATATTTAATATTTAACTTCCTGGGGCACCATTTCAGGCAGAAGGAAACCTAGGAACACCAAGCAAGGTTCAGCGAAGGAAGGCAGGACCAGCCCCTGTGTTGGAGATGTTTTACAATACCAGCTTATTTCCATTGAAGAAAGGGGGGCATTTTTTTTTCGTTGGAGAGGGTTCTGGCGGTTATGCCTTTGTCATAGCTTCATCCTCTGTTTCAGCAGCCCCATGTTTATTCAACCCTCAATTACCAAAGGCGCAGCCGGCAGGCCTCTAATTGATTGCTTTAATTGATTGGTTGGGGGTAACCATGGCTGAAAAGCAGTTTATCTTAATCAGTCAAGAGGAAATTTGGAGTGAGGCTTGATTTCCTCCCAGCTGATCACCCCTGTGTGGCCAGACAGGGGTGGCCAAGTGGGAGAGTGAGAGAGAAAGAGCTGGACGAGGAGCCCCTCACGATAGAGCTGGGAGATATCACCTGTGAGGGAAAAAAACACATGATATTGAAAACACATAGACAGTGCACTTTACAGATTCAAAATAATGCCTGTACTGCTGTTTCAAATAATATTTTCACATAATATTTTTTTCTCTTTTATTTTGAGTAGGTGAGGTAGCGCCTGTTAGATTACTCTGAAGAGGCTTGAGTGTTTGTTTGTGTGTGTGTGTGTGTCTCTGGCTGGTCAGAGTCTGTCCACATACTGTGAAGAGCTGTGGACCTCAATGTTTGTTGTCTTTTCCCAAAATGATAGATGTGTCATTTGGGTTGTTTATATATGAGGTTGGCCTGCTTGCTGCTTAGCAAGCTCCTGGTGAACTCTCTCTCTCTCTCTCTCTCTCTCTCTCTCTCTCTCTCTCTCTCTCTCTCTCTCTGGTAGCAGCCAGATGGGGCAGGTTATACTCAAACACCTCCGCACTCACCTCCCCCAGTCCTCTCACAGCTCCAGGCTACAGACACGAATCATCTGAGAAGACCTGCTGCTCTATGGTGTGTGCGTGTTTGTATGTTGTAGAGGCTTTACCTCGGAGTGAGATAGTTTGAGTGAGATTGAGGTTGGCCTGGTCACACTCTCCTTACTGTCTGATCTGTGTGATCACACATGAGGGGTGAGAGAGGGTGTGGGGCAGGCCTTTCACTTGTGACAGATTCACTTTCTGTGTGGTGTGATCTTTTGAACTTTTTAAACATGAATCGATACTCCCGATAATTAGTTATAATGTCTGAGTGTGATTTGAAATATTTATAATACATATACAGTGTAGTGTCTGAGTGTGTTTTAAATTCATTCAGTATCTTTTTTTATCCTCTCAGCTCCTTACCTCTCTCTGTTCCCCCTCCTCTCTCTCTTTCTCTCTATTTTCTCTCTCTTTTTCTTTCTCCCCATTTACCTCTGTCAATGATACCATTGAATGCAAACAAGTCTCATTTGTTATTGTGACAAGACTGACCTCAGCGAACCTGACTTTCCCTAAGCCTTCCCTACCCTCTTGCCAGTGTCCCCATGCCGTTTGCCCTTTGCTGCCTGCAATTGGCCTGTGTGCCAGGGCTGTAATAGTTATTGCATGTGAATCCGGTCTTTGGCATGGTGCGAGGATAATGACCAGAGCCAGAACTGACCTTGTCTGGAGAGAGGCTACCCCCACCCCACCCCACCATCTCTTCTCTGCCTCCCTCAAGAGAGCTGAGTCTGCAGAGCGTTCACACCAGCCCCTGGTCTATATCAGCCCCCGGACACCAGCCGCAGGCCCCAGACAGAGAGAGACCGGGACAGACTCCACAGCAGTGGGAGAGAGAGAGAGACAGGGACAGACTCCACGGCAGTGGGAGAGAGAGAGAGACAGGGACAGACTCCACGGCAGTGGGAGAGAGAGACAGACAGGAATAGGGAGAGAGAGACAGGGACAGACTCCACGGCAGTGGGAGAGAGAGAGAGAGACAGGAACAGGGAGAGAGAGAAGAGGGTGGGGCGGGGGCAGAACTTAAGTTGGTGAGAGAGAGAGAGACAGATAGGAACAGACTTTGAGGCAGTGCAGTGAGAGAGAGAAAGAGGAGCAGGTTTTTTTTTCTTTCAGTGACCAATGCACACAGACAGACAAACAACGCAAGGGCTTGTTCCCATGGTCCCTACGACACACTCCGTCCTCTTCTGTGCTGGAAGGATACCAACATCACCAAGGATGGATGTAATAACAAGAGATAAGAAAACAGTCCAAATTGCATTTAATGCACGCAAATTTACTTGAGTTCCCCACCCCCTTCTCTTACAGTAAGACATGATTTGATCTCATTTGTCAAATGTTTTGACCCTCCTTAAATCCCCATTACAAAAACTTGGCTTTCAGCGTGACCTCAAATTCTCCCTTCCCCTCGTCCAATGCTCCTATCACAGCCAATATGCATTACAGCGGCTACAGTGCTCAGGCCTTGGGAAGCTTGGAAGGACAATTAAGCTAATCAGTATGTGCGGTGCAATGCAAACATCGCGGCCCATAAGATCGCGGGCTTGTGGCGAATGCTGTGTGAAATGACATGTGAAAAGGTCGCGTCTAATCATGGGTGGGACCAAGGGGGCTGAAGCTCCTGGTGTGTGTGTGTGTGTGCGTGTGTGTGTGTGTGTGTGTGTGTGTGTGTGTGTGTGTGTGTGTGTGTGCCTCTGTGCCTGTGTGCGCGCAAGTAGTATGGGGATGTGCAGGAACGCAGAGGCAGATTAGAGGCTTTGTGTGAGATCTCACCCTCAGGGCTTTGTGTTAGGAGTGATCACTCTCAAAGCTTCCCTAAGCTTTCAAAGCATGTTTAATGCTTTTGGCAAGCAAAAAAAGTGTGTGTGTCGGTGTGTGTGTCGATGTCCATGAACCTGTGTTTGTACATGCATTTGCACGTGTGTTTGAGAGTGCCAGTGTAATTGGTGTGATATCTAACCTGGCTTGCACTTGTGGCCTAACTATCCACCTGTCTGATAGACAATCAAAAACTACACACAGGCACTCTAATAATGTGCCATCTCTTGGACGTCACACAAGGCGTTTCATTGTCCATGGCTTCAACTCAGAAAGCCACCATGTCTGCACATATTGCTCTTGCATGCGGTATATGATTTTATATATTATAACATGGTTGAGCTGCCTCACGATGACTGCTCATTCGCCGGCGATGCCTTATTAATGTATTTATCTATACGTATGCACTCTCTCATTCCTAATTCTACCGTTCCTTCCTTCTAGCAACCTCTCCACTCATCCCTTTTTCTTTCCTTCCTTCATCTCTATCAATCTTTTCTCTTTCTTCCTGCTGGCCCCAAGCCCCTCTTCCCTCCATAAATGTTTCATAAGACAGCCCTCATATCCTCCCCTAGAATAACATGTCCAAGAGATTATAGGAGGCATCACTCAGTCACATTCACCTTAGACCGCACATCTGCATGTCCCCCCCATTTATCCTACATATATGGGGAGGGAAAAAAAGTGATGGAGAGGCATATTTTAATACCCAAAAGTGACTGTCAAATAGTGTCTGCATTGAAAGGCCTATCAAAGGGTAGATCCGTATGGGATGTGAAAGCTTTAAGTGGGTCATGGGCTCCCTCCTCTGTAATGTCACTGTAAAAATTCACCAGCTTATCATTATTTCATCATACACTAATGGAAAAAGATCCCCACCACTAATACAGACCTACCTCCAATCGCAAGGACTCTCTAATCTGTTAACAGCTGTACTTGTGCAGTGGTGTTTGGGGTTTCAGTGCTTGGCGAATGACAATGACATAAAAAGATGGGGGGGGGGGGGGGGGGGGGGTTGTACTCTTGCAAATCACTTGAGATAATTATACTAAATGTTCTCTGGTCATTGTAGTAGTTCCTTGAACATTTTGTATATGGTCTTTGGCAAATTTCACTAATTCATATCTCAATTTGGCCAAATAGTTTCAATTTTCCATGTCCTCCATTGAAAGCTGACTTAGTTAGGGCTCTAACAGCAGCACTCATGGACATATGGATTTGTTTCTGACATTGCTCATTGTTGCATTGTCACTGTAATATGTTGTGTTTTTGATTTGTGAAGGTTAAAAACACCCTACTGATAAATCACTGTATTTGTCCCCAATCTGTCATGTCTCAAAGCGCCATGATGCTGGTGGGCAGCTCATGGTTCTTCACACAGACATGCTGGGAAACAGATGAGATTAATTGTCTAAAACCCAACATAACCACATAAATTGTCCAGATGGGGGCTGAAGTCATTTGTAATGTGAAATGTAGCCACACAAAGGAACATGTCAGACCAAGAAACATTTTTTTAAAGTCAAATGTACATGTCATATGATCTGGCATTACATTGTTGGACCAGAATACCAGAGACCATAAATACCTACATGTTAGCCCTGGTTTCCCTCATAATTCCCTGTCTGCAAAAAAAGATCTTCATGGTTTGTCAGATTTGAGTTATTTGATTCTGTCTTGTTTTCTCTAAGACTCAAGGACCCCTGTGTTGGTGAGCTGTTTATTCAAATCCATAGCCTGATCCATTGAGGTTTTCTGTCTATGCCAGCGATCGATTGTTTGGCTTCTAAAGACACATTGTGCTTTAATGAAGCTTATCTTGTCTGCTGGAGGAGTACAACTTTTACTTCAATACCAGGTTTCTCACCAGTCTCCTGTTTTTTTTTCTTCTTCCAGTCCCATTTTTAAAATTTAATGCAACATAACTTTATTGCATTCAGAGGCAGATCAAAGTGCTCTGGCTCCTGTGTTTGAAGTATCCTCCATTTGAAGTTGATTCCAAAGACACTGCGTGTAAAACAAAAGTTTACATATACAGTATTTCTGCCTTTGTGGTAGCCGTACGTGGAACATGCTATATTGATCAAGGCCTTTGAACAGGGAGGGGATGAAAAGGCTTGTGGGTTTGTTTGAATGGTGTTATTGTAAAGCAGGGATCCAAGGAGGTTGGAGAGCGCCAGCAGGATTTATGCCGCCGGCAGAGGGTCTGTTTCTCGCATGTGTGTCACGACCTGTTGTCTACATGCTCCGGTTGACATCAAGCGGATTGGGGGGCGGGGGGCTGCAGATTGGCGGTGACTGATGGGTGTTTGTGGTGGGCCGCCGGGCCCGCTGTTCTCAGCAACAGAAGAGGTGCGATTAGGGACTGTCACAGCCACGCGAGAGCCTCGGAAAGGAAATTACAGACAAGCGCGCTCGCTGACAGAGGCTGAGTGGAGAGAGACATGCTGCACCTCAATAGTTATCCTGCTGGGCTGCAAACAGCACAAGGGACATTCAATCAAATCTGAGATCCATGCACAATGTCAGTAAGCTGTGATGCATCACTGTGTGTCTTTCCATTTTAACTTGACATTGTGTGACAGCGCTCAGTGTGGGTGGGAATGGACCACGGAAAGTAAAAGAAAGAAAAATCCAAATTGGAACATTTTCAAAGGCCCTCTGCAGTACTGTTCTAATTGCAGATCGCCCAGTGATTAATAGATATTTACAGCCATTGCCATATACTCCACCAATGTGCCACATTGTGCCAGAATAACATAGTGGAAGATTAGCAGTGTCCCAGCTTTCCCTCAGCTAGGCTAGAAAACAATTAGCACTGAGATCTGAAGTTGGCGCGTCCCCTCACAACAAGCGGGCTCTCGTAAAGTCAAAGCTGACAAAAATTATGGGTAGGAAGTCTTTTTGTTGGAACTGTGTTTGCTGTGGCTTTCATGGAAAATCCCATTTTCACTGCTACAAAGTCTTAATTATTATACTGTAGATTTAAGCCGCTTGATAACAGAGGAAATGTTTTGAAGTCATCAAATGATACCCTGTAAGGAGCAGGGAGGTTGGCTTTCATATTATGAGAGGGAAGCACATGTTTTTCAGAGCAGATCTTGAGCTTTTGTCTCATGCAGTAAGGACTACTTATTTGTAAACTTACAATAGAAACCACAAACTTAGAGGCTACACATTTTGTAAGTCCAGTCAGACTGTGCCTACTCTGTCTAATTATGTTATATGCATTAAGGGCAGAGTCCAGTGGTAGTCTGTACCATACATCTTTAATGCAGATGACATTAGCATTCAGTTTAAAAAAAAATTCAAACAGCATTAGGATTCTCTGGTGATAGACACTTGAGCGAGCCTGCAATTAATTCTGCCATACTTTGTCTTTCAGCCCCACAGTAAACAGCGAGCCTGTAGTATATTTTAATGGCACTCTTTGAAAACATGGTTAACGTTGCAGTCATGCAGGTCAGCACTTTTGAAATCCAGCCCCTCATTTATTGACCTCAAATAATACATTTTCTATTTGGCATTTCCTGTTTGGTCTGCATGCTTTATGATATGAATAAATCACATGTCATTGACTTAAGTCCTGCCCTGATTATGTTTGGAATTAATTTGTCTCCAGAACACAGAACACTTAGCCAATCGGACTCAATTTTCAAAAAATACACTTTTAAATGAACACATTAAAAGCTGCATATTCTGCAGTTGATTTTCCAGACGAGGAACAACCGACTTTGGACTGATACGTCTGTGTATTGAAAGTGTATTTTAATCAGTCTGAAAGGCATTGAACAAACTTCAGCAAAAAAATGCCATTCTTTTTAGAGACTTCACTTTTCTTAGATATAGCCATATCTCCAAGGCCTTTTCCCAGTGAGGAGACAGATGCATTATAAATAGTGACTGCATGTCATTTCTTATGAGTGTATATTATGTTATCCTCAGAGGATGTAGTGAGAGCCTCTGAGACCAACCACCAATATTTATTCTGCGGTTCCTCTGGAGGTACAGGATCAGGTGTGTCTCATCCCGGCAATAGCCTTTTAGCTGTCACCTATTAATCCACTCACAGTCATTACTGAGGCAATCTTGATTGATGCATTGTGTCTTGTAATATAATTTAGTCTGTTGTTGTTGTTTCCTTTTTGTATTATTTTAGACAGAAGAGGACACTTTGGCCGGCTGCCCCGAACATCCTGTTCGGCTAAAGCTCCAGCATTATGAATTTCACGTTCTTTCCAATAACACGTGGAAAAGACAAAAAAAGAGAGAGAGGGAAAACGAGAGAGAAAGGACTGTAATTTTGAATTGAAAACCACTTGGCACACCTACCCCTGCGTCAGTGCGCCTGAAGTGGTGGGAGGTTCTGGAGAGACTCAAACAAAGAGCAAAAATAGAGCAGCATCCTGGGTTGAAAGCTGCTGATGAGAAGCGCTCTCTCATCCAGCTGGACAGGGCTCAAGTGCTCCAACGCACCCGCGCTTTCTCCCTCTCTTGCTCGCTCGATCGCTCGTGCGTCTGACAAATCAGTCCCCATCCGCTCCGGCCCTTTCCTGGGCGGAACCTAGATCCTCACATTCGCTCACGGGTGTATGTTCCTGCTCTTTAAGTTTAAGCATGTAGGGCTCAACATGTCTGACATGTACATTAACTTTAAGTAGAATGTTTTACTAATACTAGTGAAAACTCCAAAATCATCTTCTGTACTAATACCACTTTGAGCTGAGACATTATCAATCCAACCAGAATTTAAGGAGTTTGTTTCAGTATCTCGCTAATCTGGAGATTAGTAGAATTTTTCATGAGGGGCCGCTCACATCTTCACTGGTATAACAGTTCTAACATCAAGTTCTTGACTTTAGTACAACACTGATAAAAACTTCCCTATACACTGTGTCATTTCAGATGGAAACATCTGCTATATAGCCATTACAAAAGTCTTTTTGTGTGTGATCAAATATCACAGCACTCCTATTCTGTACACATTTGCTCAACATGGACCACTTCCAACTGCTTGTAAAAAACATTTTAATGTAATATTGAACAATACCCTCTTTGTGCCATGTCTATGTCCACGTCAAAGCTTTCTGTGTCTCCATTTTCACCCATTTTGCTGGGTTTAACCTGCCTGGCTGCAGTAAACTATCTCATTTTGTGTGTGTGTGTGAGTGTGTGAGTGTGTGTGTGTGTGAGTGTGTGAGTGTGTGTGTGTGTGTGTGTGTGTGTGTGTGTGTGTGTGTGTGTCTATATAGCAAGTTAATTGCTGGAGTTGTCGTGGATGTGCGGGCATGCCAAAGAAAACAGAGCGTGGGGGTGTGCAGTGCAGAGTGGAGCGCTGGCTTGTAGAGGACTACTGGGGGCAGGGAGGCTGGGAATTGGCCCTCCTTTGCCTCTGTGTGTGCTTTCTGTTCACAAGGCCGGCCTCAGATTGAAAGATCCCGGGGACACTCTGCTGGGACCCCCGCGAACACAAAGCCCATTTCTCGGGGAGATTACCCCACTGTTTGCCCACATGAATAAAGCTGTCACCTCTTCAGAGCTGCAAATTTGCTGAGGGACGCCGAATGTCCCCGCGTCGCCACCGGCCTTAGAATGGGCCGTGTTGCCCTCGATAGCCTGTGCTCCAGAACCCTCCACAGATGCTTTACTCAGCCTTCTCGGGAGCTTCAGAAAGAGTTGTGTGTGTGTGTGTGTTTGTCAAAAAAGCTCTCAGACAGCTGATATGAGTTTGCTATGTTCGTCTCATTGTGACAGAAGAGGCCCTTTTAACGCTTCCATAAAAGAGTCTAGCCTGAAGATGTCTGTCTGTAGCTAGCTTATATTTATAAACTTGTTTTCGTTCAAATGCCAGCAGCATTCTCCCTTGAAAGATAGTACAGTATTCCTTCAGGGTTTTTTTTTAAGCCTACAGTGAAAATAATAAGAGCAGACTTGTTTAGGGGGGTTAGATATGTTTGAATAGTGCTTTATGATTCCTCTCAGCAGCAGAAGTTTTTGCTGAGACGCCGTCTGAAAGAAACTGCGTTTTTTTTGGGTGGGCGAGCTCCATCGCCATGTCGGGTACGAGGAAATGGGCTTAAGACTGGATTCAGACGACTCCAACACAAACAGTCCCATGCATTCCTCAGTGCCCGGCGCTGAGAGCCCTGATTCAGTGAAACATGGTGTGCAGGGCTTGACCACTGACTCTTGGACATGTGTACTTGCCCCGCGCTCATATCTCAGTCACTGGGAAGCCCTGGCCACGGGTTTTCTCATAAAACCCACCAGTGACCTCACCCTAACTTATTCGTCTAACCTGACCTAAGCTAACGCACCCTAACCTGCCTGCAAACACAAACACAAAAACAAGGCAGTGACGAATGTCTGGTCCTAACCACCAACATGTCCAAAATGCCCTGAAAGATGTGCACACAGTTGACAGTTTGTTCTGCTCTTGTCGCTCGTCTCATGGCTTCCGACGTTTTCCCATAAGCCTGTCTGGTGCTTAGCCATATTTCTGCCATGGTCTCCTGGGGGGTTGGGCTGAAAGTACTACACCTCCAGCAGGGCGTGTGTTCTCATCCCTGGCCTCATGCCTCCACTGGCCTGTGCCAGGCTTTATCGCTGCGCTCCCCAGCAGAGCAAGGCCACATAGCTTTATCCACTGCATGTTATGAGGCCTCAACATTTTGATCGAATGTGGTATGGGGATTATGTATTACCTACATCTACATGTTTGGGGAGGTGAACATCTGACATGCGCATTATATAGGGTCTGTCTGAAGTCACAAGTTTGCCTGCGGATTTACAGTTCAGATTTATAGTTTTCATACATTGACAGTACTGTCTTTGACTGCATATTTTGCACAATTACAGTAGCAGTGAACACTCTACAGAGATACTTCCTATAATTCACAAATATATATTCACAAATGTATTTTTTAAAAATCACACACACACACACAATCTGTCTCGTACTTTGAGGGAAGACCGAGGCAGGAGCTTAGTGGTACATTCTTTTATTCATCCTCAGTAGTCTTTGATGAGCTCCACCTAAAGTCCATCCAAAGACTGAGGAAGCTACTTCTCTACTCCCTCTGAAGTGCTTGCCAGGTTTCACAATGTACTGTATAAATCATTTGGACACAGACACAGAGGAGCTCAAATATCAGGCTGCTGATCCTCACAAGTGTTGATCACAGAGGGCAGAGGGGAGATGTTTATCATTCAGGACGACTCACAAACATGCATACAGTACAGACGTCCATGTACACACACACACACACACACACACACACAAAGAGAGAGAAAGAGAAAGTGGAAAAACTTCCAGACAGAGGTGTACAATCCACAGTGTAGTGCATTGTATTGAATTTATGCAAATCTATTGCATTATGAGTCATTCTTCCTTGCCTCTGCCATTATCCAGGAAGGTAGAAGAAGAAGAATCCAGAACAATGTCCTCTCAGTAATAATTAGACTGATGGCCTATTATGCTGTACGGCAAATCAATATGTACTGCTGCATTTGGCGGTGCCTGAAGTGGGTTGTTTTGGCGGCAAGCCAGCCCATCTTGTATGAGCAGATGCAGGTGCATGACAACTTGCTCTCATCTGACGGGATAAGGAAGAACTGCCGGGTAACAATGGCAGCACTCCTCTCGAGTGTAATTGTGTGCAAATGCTCATTTCAAAACATTTCCCTTTGTTGGACAGGAGCCAGGTGTTGGACAGGAGATTCTGGCTGGGCTCTGTGTGTGTGTGTGTGTGTGTATGTGTGTATGTGTGTGTTTCAAACAGTACACATGCATGGCACACACATGCATGCTTGTGTAGAGGGCACCTGGGGGACAGTGTAAGATGCATATGATGCTTAAATTGGCCATGAAATCCTTTGCATTTAAGCACATTGTTCTCTGCACTCTATATCTGGCAATCAGTACATACACCACAGAGATAGAGAGTGGATATTTCATCACTTGTAGTCTGATGTGGTGTTAATGTCCCTTAGTTTTACTTTTAATAGCTGCTCTTCCTCATCAATACTTCAAATGACGAAGTATGTATAAACATTTTTCAGCTTTTAGCCAGGTGATAATAGAAGCTTTTTCTCTTATCTCCCATGGGTCTCTTTGGCACCAAATACAGTATGTATATTTGCATTGTACAGATCCCAAATGTTTACGCAGTGCTTGTTTGTTTGCTATCGTTCTGTTTATCTCCACTAATTCCATATTTTCTCAGCCTATTGGAGCCTGTGTGGTTGTCATCAAAAGGCGCCTCTCTACGAAAGTTCTTGTGTTTTGAAGGAGAACTGAATATCGGCATTAAAAATTAAATGGTATATTGCAAAACATCACTTCATAGATTCGGGGCGAGTGTAGGAGCAGATGTTTCTCCAGTGATCTGTACATAAGTGGAATTGTAGATAAAGACACTGAGGAGGTTTTTAGATATGCAGGAAGCGCCGAGGCCCGCTTTAAATTGACTGCAGGAAATTGTAAGAAAGCAGTCGTAAACTGTTAGGGCACAGATTTGATTTGGGCGTCTGGTTTCATTTCTTCTTCTCTCTGTCTCCCTTCCGCTCTTCAGACTCTCAATGTCCTGAGTGAACTTGTAGAAAAAAGGGAGAAGGACCTTGAAGACGAGCAGAGAAGAAATTAATCATTGATAAGGAGAATGAATCAAGAAACTATGCAGGGCAACAAAAAATAAATAAACATACATGTAAGAATAACTTGAAGATGAATAATATGGCTGGCTGCGAGCTGGCAAGGCCTTGGCTAGTTTATCTGCTGGAGAGATACAAAAATAACGCTACTTCAGTCGGAGTGAGGAACCACACTGCCCTCCACATAGTGCATATTTAATGAAATTTATAGCAATTGTTCCCCAATCAGATTAAGTGCTTGTTTAAAATGCAAATATGTTCTTGTCACTGACATGCTGTAATTAAGCAGAACAATTGTCTATTTTCCTCTGCTGTAACGCTGCACTCATCAGGCCCTTTGAAAATGGGACAATGATTGACCACCTGGTCGTGATACTGTTGCTAAATTTATTAAGCCCTCGGTCTCTATAGAAAATCAATGTGGAATTGTATGAACTGCAGAGGGGTCAGGTTTGTTTTTCTGCTGAACATAAAATTAGGTTGACCTCCGTGATGGAGATGCAGAGGATGTCACAATAGTCTCCTTCTCAACTACCTCCTGTCGAATCTTAGAGCCTCCCACAGCTCAGCAGAAGACAAGTTGAAGAAAAAGACGAGTTTAGATAGTTCATGTAAATGAGGATATTTTTTTCATACATCAGCACACATAATACATTGAATAAATTAAAATGAAATTGTATTTGAATGTCGTGGTGTCACTTGTGTGAGAGAAGGGTTATTTGAATGGGTAAACACCATAAACAACAACTTATTTTTGTAGTTTATAGTTTATGGGGAAAAGCAAGCACAACTGTATGATATATCACCTGTTTGTCAGAGTAAATATATAAATAAATGCTAATCTTTGTATTTCAGTTGCAATTCATCTATCCCAGCTCGTTTTCATTTAAGTTGCTTGGTTGGCTCATTTGGTATTCTGTGTCAATTTAACTAAAATCAATTTAGCAATATTCCAGCTGGCATATGATTAAATTATTGTGCCATCAGTTTATTTGAACATGAACACATGGGAACAGAGACATTTAGATATTTTCCTCTGTTTAATTTGTTACATACGGGTGGCCCCAATATCGTCGCAAGTTATCCTCACAGAGAGGGCGCTTTTGTAGCATTGAAGAGCATTTTAATCATGGAATTGTGACATCGTATCGCACAACTCAGTGGGCAACGGCATCAGACAAATCCCTAGGACTGTTTACCAGTGCGCTGTCATTAATACAAACAAGCTGTTGCTCTGAAGAACAACATCATGCGAAATGAACCCTGCCTTGTCTCCCGAGTCAATTTATATTTATTATATTGTGTCTCAATTTAACTTAATCAGAGTGCTCACACACAGTTGGATCCACACAGTAAGCCGGGTGGGACCCTGGTTGATGAATTCAGCATTCTGTTGCGCCAAGAAATTAATTGGATTAAAAACTTGATAATCAGTTTCTTTGTGCATCCAACCTTGCATACCCACCCCCCATCCACCTACCACCCCTCTACACACCGCACACACACACACACACACACTTGTTCTTAATGTGAGATGGAAATGCATTCTAAATGTTTCCGCAGTTTCACGGCCAAGGTGTCGGCTTTGGCGTTGATTCATTTAACATAATCACTCTCTTCTAATGAAATGTTTAATACTAGACTGACACCCATCATTTTGCTGAGGGCATCCAATCGCTGCACTGTGTCTTGGAGGTGATGAATGTGTAATTACCCTGCTTGACAGACCTTGTTCAGTTTGTGCTGTCTTTGTGCATGTGTGTGTGAGTGAGTGAGTGTGTGAAAGCAAGTGCATATTACATATGCAGGCTGACATTTATGCGCAAAAGTGCATTTTTTTTTTATTAATACTTGATTTGCTTTTAGAGATTACCCTATGTGAATGATGACACAACAAATATATATTTTATTTCTGTTACTCTTGTCATAAAGCTTATTACACTGCACCACCAGTTCACCTCAAGAGAGAGGTCACACCTTTATGGCAACATCTACTTGAGGATCATCTCTTATTCTTCGGACCTAAGTGCCCGCTTCCCAAAATGTACTGGATGCTGCATATAAAGGGCAATGAGCTTTGTAAACACTAAAGAGGCACTTGTGCAGACTCAGAGGTTTGGTGTATGTGTGTCTGTGTGTGTGTGCTGGACCAGATGTCTATGCTCAGTTTAGCTCCCTCTCAGTCCAAGCCCTGAGTCTCTGCTCTTGCCATTAGCCGGACCAAGGCAGCCATTATGGCCGGCCGTCTGACCATGGCTGTCTGACTACGCCTCTCACAAGCAGGATGAAAACTAATGAGGTCAGCTTTGCAGCGTCTTCGCCACTGAACTTTATTGGATTGTATTTTTCAGACAGACATCACCCACACCATTCAGCGAGCTCAACCAGTACGGAGCCCGTATACAGTAGCTGCCCCTGAACTTGTAGAGATTCGTGGCTACATCTGCTGTTTGTATTAACCTCACTGCTGCTGCGGTTGTCCTTACAAGAACATCCAGGCAAAACATCTGCAGAGAAAAGATGCTTTGTGGTAAACTTTAAAAATCGACTCGAATAAGCTTTTTTGAGTATAACATGCTCTTCTGTGGAAAGCAGTAGAAATAAATGCCGAAACTCTGACAAGTCATGTTGGGCCTTCGCTTAGTGTAGCTGATTGCTCACCTCAAAGCCCTTATTCTTTATGTCTCCTACATTATGGTACCAGTCTGAACACGCAGTATGAGGGGCACCAATTTGCAAAGGCTCCAGACAGAATTACTGGCTCATCACTCAGGCGCTGGCATAACTGCAAATGAAGAATGGAGTTTGTGATGATCGGTGTGATGATGTGGAAAAGGCAGATGCAAATGTGACGAGGCAGAGGAGAGAAGGAGAGAGGAGAGATAGATAGTGAGAGTATGAAAGTTGCGTTCACAGGCCTGGGCTACTCTGACACCTGCACCCTCCTCAGATGGCATCAGCTGTACAGTGACAGGACATAGCCACTCAATCACCCCTCTGCTAATCACATGCTAATGAACTTCCTCTCATGTCTGGGTCATGCATCCCCCCTCCCATTCAATCCCCCCTCAAACTCCCCACCCCACCCCACGTCTTAACAGTGCTCCGTTGTGTCACTTTATTTTCTCACCCTTGCGAAAAGAGAGACCAAGTGATAGAGGGATGGAGTGAGACAGCCAGACACCACTTGCCCCTGCCATTTATCAGAGATGCCAGCGGAGAGAGAGAGACAGAGAGTCAGGATCAGACGCTTAATTTCCCCATTTACAGTTGAGGGTGGGTGGGTGGGTGCTTGTGGCGGTGATGGAGGGGTGGAGGGAGAGTTGTAGGCATTTTCATCAGATGCAATAGCAAATGATCAAATTGTCAGGACTACAGGGGTGGGGGGTGCTGAAATTATTCATTAGTGCTCATATTCCTCACGTCCCACTCTCCCGGCGCTCAGAATGATTTGTTTTTAATCTTTCTGATGTTTTGGTTTTAATGTTCCGTGGGCTGGAAACTTTTGCGCATCTTCTTTAGTAATGAGAGTAAAAATGGGTTGCCATCTGTTTTTCTTTTTTCTCTTATTTTATTTACTGAACATGCCCAGCAAATTTAGCCTCCGAAAGCCAATGCACATGAGCATAATGCAAACTCATCTTTTTTGATCTGTGGTGCAAATGATGAATTATAATGTGCCCGGCTTTGAATCGAAGCAA
The DNA here is from genome assembly GCF_046254945.1 of Alosa pseudoharengus. Lineage (NCBI taxonomy): Eukaryota > Metazoa > Chordata > Actinopteri > Clupeiformes > Clupeidae > Alosa > Alosa pseudoharengus. The sequence continues at coordinate 35,483,755 of NW_027468630.1, read as the reverse complement.
TTATTATACCTTTTGTGTGCCACATCAGACATGCCGATCTGTTAACCGCCGACACTTTGTGGAGGACTGCAAGCACGCCTTGCTTCACACGCTCATAGTTTCTTGCTTGCTTGTGCGATTGACGATTTGTTTCATTTGAATATGTCCGTGATTATGGCTGAGGCGTGATGGTACTGTACTTTAGAATGCCTTAACGCCGTCTTGAAACTTCAAATGGAATCACAGATGAACAGCTCTGAGTACGTTCATTAAGATAATCAAATAAGGCTTTGGTTTTGTGCATCTTGAGTTCACTCAGTTGTGAGGTGCATTTCATGGTGAACCCACGTAAACACAAGGAGTTGCATGTTGGGTGTTTTCTAATTTGGGGGGTGGGGGGGTTGAATATGTTATCTGTTTGTCACTCATTCATGCCATGTTTTGTATATCTGTTTGTAGCTGTACTTGTTCTAGCCTCAAGGGATTGGTATGTGCTTCTGTAGTGGATATTAATCATAGCTTCTCCATATATCTCATTACTAATGTGGACTCCCCATATGCCTTATTACTCTGGCTTGTAAATAACTAACACCCTCAGACATCTTTTGCGTCCATATATAGTGGATTTTTTGTGTTTTCATGTCAGACCTCTGTGTTGATAATGTCATCATAGTCTCTTTTAATTTGGATGTGGTGTACAATAACATAGCCTGTCTAGTGTCTGATCCCATTTGTTGTGAAGCAGGGCAGAACATGATTGCAGTAGGACCCAGAGAAAGGCTGTAGAGTGGCTTGCCCATAACTTTAAGGTAAATGGTGAAGGCTGTACATCACAGCAAAAGGAAATATCTATGCATTAACCTTTTTTATGTATAGTATTGCAATTTTGGTCTTTCAACCTACCCACTCTTGACATCACAGTGAAAAATCATATGGTTTTGGAGTTATTCTGGTGGGCATACAGAATATTGATATTCAGACTGGAATAGAATTCAATATGTCATTCCTAAGCATTTCCTTCAGAGATTCACTCTTTTCTCTATAATTTCCATAGAAATTTTGTGTGCAAATGCAGTAATAGACACATTTATAACATCAAAAGGATTCAATTTTCTTTTCAATCACACAACAGTATGAATAGCCTTTTCCATTGAATCTAACAACGAGGGGCCATTACCGCATGCTAAAGGATGGGTTGCCTTCACTTGCTTTTATGAAAGTGTGTCAAACAATTTACGATGTCTCACATTTGTTCTTAGCTAACGGGAGCTGTCAAACAGGTTTGTTTCTAATTTGTCAGGCGAATGTTGTTTTCATTTGAGATCGGGTAGGGGTAATCACCAGTGATGCATATATATTTTAATGCAGACTGTTAGTCTCTTTAATACATTAACTCGACTTGCCACAGACATCACAGAGCTCAGAGATGACAACGGCAGTCAGGCTAATTGCTGCTGGTAAATTATTCGGAAAGAGATGACATGCATAGCCGGTCATTGATGGCTGTGCATTGAGTGTCTCATGTCTGGTGGACGGTGGATGGGATAGCTGTGTGGGTCAAATGGGGAAAGTGAGGGGAAAGGGAATGTTTTTACCTCAGTGCTGCAATAGATCCTCAGGGAGAAGGTTGCTGTAAATGACTGCGGTGTCTGACTTCCATGTCAGTAACACTCTGCTTTCCCTCTCTGCTTTGTGACTGGGCCGTATCAGATCAGTCAGCTGGTGTCACTTGATTATGTGCTCATTATTATACTAATTAATCACAACTAGAAATAATTAATGGTGATTTGCTGTTGTGTTATTGTGTAAAATTGCGCTTACATCTTTCTTGTTTTGATGATGAACAAAAGTGAGGTAGCTTTTCTAACAGTATTATATACTGGATATATTTTTGTTGTTGTTTTTAAGTCAAGGTACTAAACAGCAGAGTGCCTGAGGCTACATCACATAAACTGCTTGTCCTTAACGTTCACTCTGACTCTCTCGTCTTGTTGGCAAAGCACATCTCGAGCTGGAGCTGTGAGGCAGTAGTTTGGTAAATAGTGTATGAGCGCCTCGGTCTCCCCGGTTCATTAATGGGCTTTCACAGGAGCTGACCTGCCTGCAAGGAGAGTGTGGGACTCACAACAGCACGTGCTGGAACAGATGGTTTGCCATTTGAAAGACGTATGTTTTTTAACATCCGCACCATAAGGGATTTAATTATGTCTGGCTTCTTTTCAAAAAGAGGGAAGTTTGTTTACAATACAAATAAGTAAGTGCAAGTGCGGCAATCTGTACTCTCTGTGATTGGAAGGGGTTCGGGAGAGAGCAGCATTAGGATAGTATTAGGATAAATATTTCATCAAGAATGTTAATCTGAGCAATTACACCGTTCAATTCCGATGAGGAAATTATGTCACAGTGTAAAGGGGGAAGCTGTCAGTCAATACACAAGTGAAACTGGAGCTGGTGACATTTTCTAAGTGTGTGTGTGTGTTGTTTGTGTGCATGTTTGAGAAAGAGAGGAGGTAATGAGAGAGAAAGAGAACGAGGAGAAAGAGAGAGTGATGACTACTACACAGTGTGATTGTCTGACAAGGCCTACAAGCTCCACTGTGATTCCTTCATCACAAATATAAACACATTGATGCAAAGGCCACAGAGCAATCAGCCGGGAGTTGAGATGATTGGCAAAATGTACAGTGTGTCTATAAAGGTGTTTAACATGTTGTAAATCTATATGCTCCAGAAGTCAGTCAACCACCGCCTGAAGACATTGTATGGCAAGTTGTGCCAGAGTGCAAACAGAAAATAGACAGGAAGGCTTGTATATCTCATATCGAATGATTTTAAGATTAGCACTAGCATGTATTGATTTTTGCCCTTCATCCTCCTTGGGTTTTCCTGCCAGTAGATTGACACATATTTATTCAATTTGGCCATTTATTCCGTTGCCCAAAAACAAATCCAATGCAATGTGAACATAATAGATTCCCTTTGAACTGTAGGGGATCACACACATGAGGGAATATCAGGGTATTATTCCCCAGCTATGCCGATCTTTCTTCATTTACTGTTTGTGTTTATGCTGCTGGATGTTGTACATTCAGTTGATTGAAGGCGCTTTGATAGAGGATTTATAAAGGTTCACTATCTAGTGTCTTTGGCAGTAAAGTGTGCAAATGCCACTGTAGCTAAATAGCTTTTAGATGCCAACTTACTTAACTGAACCTTTCCGCCAACGACTTTTTTTAACATGATTTACATGCACTTGTTAAAAAACTGAAATGCAGTCCAAATATACGGCCTAATTGGTGCGAGGGCTATTTAGTGCTGGCTATCAGGTATTCATATTGGCGTGAAACGTCAGACAGGAGTATTTATTAAAGCGATGGAGCCTTCCAGCCATCTGTTGTGAGCCAGCCTGAGAAACAGCTGGAGCTATTCCCCCAGACCTCCACCAAATTTCTTCAACCCACACCACCCCAATCACCATCACCCTCCAACCATTCACCACAAGTTTGAAAGGGGTAGCAGAAGCACGTTTGTCCTCGAGGAAAAAAGGTAATATGTGAACATTTTTATTCTGCCCAAGTTTACATTGGCCTGACCTTAGAGCAAATGGCTGCAATTAGAGCTGATCAGTTCTGATCAAATCAGTGCAGATCAGGGTTGAAGATAAGCAGTCGATGGGAATAGCAACACTTTTAAACATATGAAAGAACAAAAAATATAATTCACATTAATCATAGATTTTTTTTTTCTTCCCATTATGGTGCGTCTGTATCCCTGGATGTATAGTACATGTTCCTCTCGAGTATAAAAGGCAAGGTTACCTAAGAAATCCATTTCCATTACATAGACTCCTTTCTCCTGTCTCGCAGGACAATTTGTTGCATGTCCAGAGAGTACACCTATCATCTAATGTATAAATGTATCCTTGACACGGCCCTCCTTGCTTTTGTTCGTCCCTGAGGGACCAGTGCATCGTGCTAACCCCAGGGTTTTTGTGCGAGCAGAAATATGAACGGCATTACACCTGACAGCATATTCACTTTCCCAGACATCGTTGTGACAGGGAAGATTCTGTAGGGTGGATAATTGTATCCCGGGTCGGCAGCACGATACTTATTATGGATTCACAGGGAGCAAAAAGAACTCCTCGTGAATGTATAAAATACATTTAAAAGTCCATTCTCCTTTGCCAAAATCACAGCTCCGGCGATCTGCTTTTGTCACTCTCAGCTGCGCTTGGTGCCAGCGCTGCTTTTAAGGCTTTTGGCAGTTGGGATGTAGTGTGTATTTAAAGGAGCTGACAGGTCCGACAGTAATGCAGTTGTCTGGGCTTTTATTTTCTGCGCTCGCTCTCGCTCTTGCAAAGCCAAGGCGCATTAGAATGAAGTGCTCCTTGAGTAAGACCGTCAGCGGCGGCATGAAAGTTTTACCGTGGCCCCTCGGCTGAGAGGCTCGGGCACTTTCTGCAGCACACTGTGCTTCCTGGATTGTTTCATACAGTGGGTCTCAGGGAGAAATTTGACTGATGTGCACATTCACATTTGGTTTTGAGATGTGTCAATGGAGTACATAAGTGTGGGGATGATTTTAATTAAAGTCACCAGCTAAGTAGGGCTGAGCAAGATGACAATGTATAGTGTGATGATATATTATTCACAAATCGCACTCTTTACTGCTGCTAGTGGTTATTGGCTAATTGCGATAAGCAGCTTTGACAAGGTCTGTTGGATTTGTGGATGTAAAATCCCTGTTGTTCCTAGTAGGTACTGTTTTAGGATGTGTCATGTTTAGGGGTAGCTTCCAGTTAAGTAGCAGTTAAGTTATCTGCCATAGCAAACTGGCTATTGTGGGGATGTCTGTGAATGGCCAGATCATTTTTATTCGCAAATCGCAGGGGCTGTACATGAGTCAGAAACTATGAAAATATGAACGTATGAACTACTTTATCTTACATTTCTAAGTAGATGCTATGGTTGTATGGCTTTAAAAACTGTTAGTATTGCACTATTTCTTTATAGGAATTATTGGAAGACAAACACACCATTCATGTAAATAGATGTAACTGTTGTTATGTAAGCTGTCATAAATATATATTACAAAAAATATGTTTTGGCATAATGCAGAGTATTTTGACAGCTGTGCCACAGGTTCAGAACATGGAAATGAACCCCTTTTGGTTTATATGGGAGAGATAACCATGGAAACTATTTAAAGCCAAGGGGATGAACTAAAATAGAGACTCAGGGGATTACAATCTGGGCAGGCAAAGTGTGTGCACACGGCCCAAATTCTTTTTTAACAAGTTCAAAATTACAAGATGCTTTTGAGTGACATTTTTGTGCTACTACTTCCCTGTAATTTCTGGTGGTGGCATTGTATATTGTTCATCATTGTAAATACACCCCAAACCACACCACATGAGGTCACCTCGCTCGCGTGGGCCTGCATCGTGTAATTAGTGTCCCCATCTTGTGCGGTGCAGGTTTGCCCAGTGTGGGGACGGCAGGGACAGCACTGCAACACAGCTGCTGCTCCTCACACTCACTGCTAGGGATACCAGCCAGGGAGGGGGGGGGGGGGGTGTAGGAGAGAGGGAGGAAGAGAAAAAAAATGACAATATGGCTGAACCACAGCTGGAAACTATCATGAATGGAGGGCCGAGGCCCAGCCTTCTGCTCACCCGTGTGGCGAAATAGCCCCCTGAAAAAAGCTGGCACGTGCTTTTATTTGCTCATAAAAAATGTGTAATTTCTGATTTGCTCCACACATTTTCAGAGGATAAGGGAATTAAGGCGTAATTTCCTTTTGTTGTAAATGCTAATGCTGAATGATGAGGACGGGCTGTTGGAATCGGGGATGTATTTGGTGAACGGGCCCAGGAGTGGTGATTTTTTTCTTCCAGACCACCCATGAAATGTACAGTAGATGAGCTCCAATGAATATAATCCATCATACATTTTAACTGTCAGTGAGAATTGTGTAGTATTTAGTTTGGAGTATTTAGTAGGTTTGCTACTGCAGGTAAAATCAAGTCTTGGGGTGAAATTAATCCATCCAATTAATCCAAGTGTTCTGATTCTTCTCTTCTATTCTAATATTCTGTGGCTAGATTTGTGAAGTTAATACAGTAGCAATGTGAAAAAAAATCAGAAATGATGAACATTCCAGCCTAAGTATCTGGCATACTGACCATGTCTTTTGACACACATAATCCCCCATTGAAAATGTTGGATCGTGCTGAGGACACTTAGTCAATGCTTCAGAATGACTCGAAATGGAAGACCAGATTGTCACAGTTTAGGGGGAATGATGGCCACAAAGCGGCTGCAAATGTGCCTCTAGGATAACAAAACTAAAATTATAGTGCGTCCCCCACAAAGATGCCCTGAGAACCATAGCCAAAATAGAGTGTGAGGAAATGACTAAATATCCAGCACGTTGCCCATTCGCGTTGTTGGCATCCTGGCCCAAACTTTCCTGAATTGACAGGAAACCACACACGTGCCATAGCTGTGCACACAGGAAAGGAGCTCGGCCAGCAAGGAGGGCTGCTGTTGGCAGCCGAAGCCGCGGCATTGTGGGGCTCGCCTCTTGATGTGCAGAGCTGAGACCAAGCCATTCATTTTGCCCAGCCTGCTACCCTTTTCTGTGATTGGCATTGTCTCCTTCCAGATGGCCCATGTGGGGCTTTTGTCTGTGGGGGAGGGGGGTGCTTCTGCCACATCCTCTGTGGGTCCAGCTCTCCACTCTGTCTCAATGCTTGATCTGGGTTCACCAAAAAAAAAAACGTGAAGAGAAGTGCTTGGTCAGTTTCTATGACCATTACTGCTGAAGTTAAATGCTTAAGCTTGAGATTTGCCCACATCCCCCCTCCCCCTGCAAGACTAAAGACTGTAAGACTCTACTTTTTGTACTTTGACAAGTACTTGTGTTTGTCTCACCTGATAAGATCTCCCTTAAGCACCTCTCAGCCCTGGAGCCCCATCATTATTTTCTGCCTCTCTTCACAGTCTACTTGTCACAAATGCTCCTCACCGAACTCATGCTGCTCGCCCTCACACACCATATAACCGCACAGATCACGGTACATGTGACGTGCACCTTAATTAATATCCACCCAACCAGCCAGCACTCCCAACCTCCTCACCTATTGTTCCCCTACAGTGCACCTACTTGTCCAGATCACTTCCAGCTCACCTGCACATCCCCCACCCGCCTCACCCCTGCACACCTCCATGTGGGTTGTCAGAGCAGACGGCCCTCTCCTCCTCTCCTCTGTGCGTTTAAACTCCACATGATGAAGCTCATGATGAAAGCCAGGCTATGTGTGTGTGTGTGTGTGTGTGTGTGGGTGTGTGTGTGTGTGTGTGTGTGTGTGTGTGTGTGTGTTGGGCGCGTGAGCTGCTGCGGCACGTCTGCGTGCATCAGAGCCCTGACGTGATACAGAGGGACAGGAGAACTATTAAATACCCATCACGCCGCGCCACATCACTCCTAATGCAATCAGAGACACATGGCTACACGGGCGAAAGGCCTCTTCCATCCACAATGATTAAGTAAGTCTTTAATTTCCAAGACAAATAAAAAATGCAGGATCATTTTATCATAAATGTAAATGACCTGTCTGCTCAGATGACAGCCAGGCAGGGAGGTGTGGGAACTAATGCAGGACTCTGTATACTTCAGAGCACGGCCCCAAAGCGCTTCCTACTGTATTATCATTTTAATGAAGCTTTTTTATGTATGTGTGTGTGGGCATGTGTGTGTGTGTGGGGGGGGGGGGGGGGGGGGGCCGTAATGCAGTTGTCTTAGCCTTTTCCTTTCATCTGTCTTGTGCGTATGGCAGGGGTTGTTAAACAAATGGATGTGTCATAGTGCATAAGGGTGATGGGGCCACACAATTGTTGACTAGGCCAATTAGGACCTGGAGGAAATCAAATGAAGGATGTGTGTGTATGTATGAGTAAAACCAGACAATACATGTATCATCTCAATGTCTGTGTGCTTACCTGAATTCATGTCCCAGTACCCACAACCATCCTATTCAGACAGTAATTCAATATGTCAGATTGTGTATTCTTCACTTCAGATTGTGTATCACTTCACATTTTGTGTGTTGTCAGTGTATGGCTACACAAATATATGACACCAGACATCACATGATCATACATGTAGTTTTAAAAATCTCCGATTTATATTTGTATTTTTAAAAGAATATCACATTGTCTATGTTGTCTAAACATAGTTAGTCAATCCAGCCATGCTTGAAAATGTTATAGGCACAAATTATTTATCATACATTCTGTCCCCAAAAGACGATTTTTTTTATTTGTTACATTACTCCTCGGTCATAAAACATTGTGATGGAGTGTGTCATTAATTTCTCAGTGTCACTTATCATTTTTGATTGATTCCATCAAATTATTTCCAACCGAAGACGGTAGAGACGTATCCGTATTTACATGAGACTGTTCTTTGCTGGCCACCTGAAAGCAGCAGGCCTCTTGAGGTGATAATTAGATATGGCTCTGTGCTGGGACCCCAGCGGGAATAGTGAAATGAAATACCAGTCAATCCTCATTTCCTAGAAATGCAAATAGCTCTTACAATGTGACAATTTGTGAATAGTAACTTGTTAAATGGCCACTAGTATGTGTGTGATTGACACCTGCATCCTCATCGGTTTTGGCCTCAAGGAATTAATGCTATTTTCAATTAGGGTAGCGGAAAAAAGAATCCTCTCATTCAGCAAGGACAGCACTGTAATACTTATATTTCTATGTTATATAACTAAGTTATATTTTCAGTTTTAAGATATTTTCACACATCAATTTAAATAATCTAATCAAATAATTAACATTCCTAACCTTTATTTTTGGACAAAATGTGAACTGAAAGGATATTAAGGTATTTTGAATAAACCCCATCATAGTCACATTGTTGTCATATTCTATCATATCTACCCTTGACCTACAGTTTACCATTCATTTCACCACAGCAATTCTTATATGGCAGGAAACCCTTACTGACCACAAATGTGATACTTTTTAATGTTGACAAACAACCACAGGTTGTACAGGGTTAAGATCGGGTGGCACACACACACACACACACACACACCACTCCTGTCAGGCCCTGTAGGTGAGGCGGCGGGGTGTGAGGTTGTGTGACAGCAGCACAGGATGTGCGAGCGAGAGCGAGCGTCACAGACGCGGCGCCCTGACGCTTCTCCAGCCTCATGTTTATGCAGCGGCGCCACTGATCTCTTTTGATTTGGGGCGTTGAGGGTCTTGATTTGCCGCTGACTGGCTGCTGGCAGCCTTTCAGCAATGTCATCCAGGTACAGGTCCTCACTAATTACAGTGGCAGAGAAGAAGAAAGACAGAGAGAGAAAGAGAGAGAAAGTGGGGGAGAGACAGAAGGAGGAGAAGAGAGGATAGAGATGGAGAGTAGAGACAAAAGGTCAGAGAGATAGAGCTAGAAAAAGGCTGTTGGAGAATTGAACAGAGAGGACTCAAGAACACAGGGCAGAGGGGGGATATGAGTGAAAGCAGCCAGTATCAGAGAGTGCGAGAGCCCCAGTCTCCCTGGCTGGCCTCTCCAGTGTGTCCCTGTGCCACCACAGCAGCAGCCAGCCACCCCACAAACACACTTCAGCTAGAGAGGAAGTTGGCTATGTTTTTGAGGCTCGTCACTGACAGACAGAAGCTGTTTGGTCGCCTGGATGAGCACATTATTTATTCACACAGACTTCAAGTATAAGCATCTTTAAAGTGTCTCTCTCTCTCTTTTTATTTGTAGACGGCACATTGGGGATCAGTGGGCGCCTTGTCAGTGTCCCACAGGTCTTGTTTATTCAAGATGTGACTGTGACTTAGGCGCTTATACATTTTTTTGTGCAAAATCACTTTATTTGATCCTTGCCATAAGAATAATTCAAAACAAAACGTGCACTGAAAACTCAAACTCAGATTCAACACCCATTTTAAAAAGTGTATGTGTGTGTATGTGGATGTGGCTTTGAATGCGGATATTCTTTGCTACAGGAGGTGTCGGTGAGATGCACAAAGGACTCCTAACGCATGTGTGGTCATTCCGCCATGTTATTTAAGAGCGATAGAGCCACATGCATCGATCCACAGCTTATGGCTCTCGGGGGCTTTATTGAAAGCTAAATCAAGCAGCAAAGCTGGAGTCTTGCAGGCCTGATGCTGACAGAGTGAGAGAAAGAAAAAGAGAGAGAGAGAATGAAAGAGAGTGGAAGAATGAAAGGGTGAGAGAGCGAGCAGGTAATATACCCCATCACTCAGCTGGCTAAGACAGAGAGAGAGAGGGTTGTGTGTGTTCCAGTGCTCCACCAGGGCTAACAGACATGTGCGTAGACACACACTATGTCTCACACACACGCACGCAGGCACACACACATTGCACATAGACAGTTAGCATGACGAGAGCCATACAGATAAATCACAATTCACTCAGGGTGCAGTCACACTCAATGACATATTCACTGGCTGCTTCAACAGCTCATTTGACAGCGCTCCCCTTGCGCCGTTCATTTCTCTGAGAGATGAAAGCTGGCCGAAAAAATCTCATCAGCTCAGTCAGCCAGGGCAGATAGTAACTCAAAATAAAAGAGGGAGGGAGGTGCCTCCTAATTAATTAAGTTTCTTAGGCCTGCCACCGACCAGGAGAACGTCCCGCCTTTTTCCAGGGGCCTTTCAATTAGACATGCGTTATAATTAAATGCTGTGTCACTGGCCTGCTGGCGGCTGGCAGATCTATGTCCGAGGCTAAGCCACTCACATTCATCATTCTGATGGATGGGCTCTACCAACAGGAAGATTGTTTCTGATTTGTTATTGTTGTGAGTGGGTGTGTATGTGTAGGATTTTTACATTAATATAATATAGTACATATGATTTCACATTTTTGTACTTAACATTTTAAAATTCTGTTTTTTCTTGATCTGACATTTTTATATACAACAATGAGATGATACATGTAGCTAATTTCAATAAAGTTAATTTGCATTTATGATATAGAATTTTATTTACATGTAATTAAATGTAACTGATTTTATATTATAATGTTTCTATTTATACTATAACCCTGCAGTGAGGTCAGATACAGTGATAACATACTAGAGTCAGACATGCAGACACACAAACACACACACACACACACACACACACACACCCATACACAGAGACACTTACTGCACTGTGCAGTACTGTAGTTGTATTAGCACACAAAATGCTGAAGAGTCTTGTATCCTAGCCTGGTTGTCTGACAGTAAGCCTGACTGCTACATTAGGTGTACTTACATGAATACCCTCTACACTTCAAATACTACACTGGTGTGGAATATTGAGTTTCCAAGGTTATGAAGAAATATACTTGTCCAGACAAGTACTGTTACACTCATGGTTACACTAAAGCCCTCTGCCATTTGTTACAACCTTTGGTGTTAAGTCATCTAAGTATTCAAATGCTTTTAGCACTGATCAGAAAAGCCCAGCGGACAAAAAAAAAACCCTTCTAGTCGAGTTAGTCACATCTCTCACCGTTACTCTTCATGTCCTCGCCAGGCAAGGTGGAACATATCTGCTGGCACCCTTAAACAAAACGGCCGTGAGAGATAAAGGGTTTTTACCTAGTCTTTAATCAGTGGCATGTCGGACTTCAAAGGCCGTTATCTCTTTTATTGTGCCGTTTCTTCTATCCCACTTATATCTCCAACAATGAAATAGTGCCATGCACCGGGGCACTTCTCCTCTGAGATTGCACAGCTGGTGTCAGTATTTCAACCAGCTAGCACTGTTGTGTTCCTCCCGTACAATTTAGGGTGACCAGCTGTGGTGATTGCTTTCCTTTCCTTGGCTTTTTCTCATGTATAATTTCAGCTCGGCTTGCATCGGTGGCGAGGGTGCCCAAAGGCGATGGGGTAAGACCTGAAATAGACAACTAAAAAACAACATGTTGACATGCGTATTAAAGTGCTCTTGGAGGTCTCTCTTTTAACAAAGCATATTTTAAGGGAAGCAGTAGGGAGTCTCCCTTTCAGGCTCTCCCTGTGTGTCCATGTGTGTGGTATGTGTGTTTTTTTCCTCTTTTTTTGAGAAAAAAAAAAAGATGTGTAGAGAGACTTTATATGTGTGTGCGTGTGTGTGTGCATGTTTGTGTGTCTGTGTACATGTGTGTATGTGTCCGTTTGAGTGCACACAACTGCGTGTGAGTTACAGGGAATTGGGTCCATACTGTACCTCCAGAGCGCCACTGACACAAACCCATCAGTGAAGAGACAGGCAGCAGCATGTCGTTTTGACAGAAACATGCTGCTAACAGTCAATTGATTCGCCAGGACCACTGACCCCCAATTTTCCTCATTTTTTCATAGCTTTGTTAAAAGCCACTGAGGGAATGCTGCCTGTCATTGCTTTTTACCCTCTCCTTGGCCTGCTGTCCATCTCGCTGGCTGGAGACTCAGTGAAATTGCTGTACACTATAATGGACTCGGGCATTTGGACCCGGCATACAATGAATGTTGTTGTAATTTCCGCTGTCACAGGGCAATGAATGCGCCATGTTTTTTTGCTTGTTGCCCATGTGCAGAGAGCAATTTACATGGGGACATTAATGTAACTGTCATGTTCCATCCAAGAGCGGCGAGGCAGAACAGCTAAGAGACAGCGCCGCTGCAGTATTGATGCTCATGGTGCAGGAGATTGAGCTGCAATACAAAGTTAATGGAATTAAGTCCAGAATTCCCCCATTTACTGCAGTGTAGAAGCCAGGCAGGCAAGAGGAAAAGAGAGGAACATTTAAATAAGCGCCGGTTTGGAAATAAATGGCAAAATAAAACATTCTGGAAGACATGAGAAAGTAATTCGTGCTGCTGTATATAGTGGTGGTGGTGGTGGTAGTGGTGGGATAAGATGGAACTATGTAATGTGGTAATGAAATATCAAAGCTACAGATTGACATGACATCCATATGTGCACTCCGCTATTTAAACCCTACGGCCTCCTTTCACCTCTTTGTGTTGATTGCGACTTCAATGCATTCTTTGTCAGCCTCATATGGATGAATGTTCACATGGTGCCGTCCTCCTCAACACTGAGTTTTGCCTTCCAAAACATTTCCCAGTCAGTTTAGACCATTTTATTCATATAATAACATACATTTAGGTATGTTTACTGCTACATCTTACCACAGTACCTTACTTAAAAACTAGTATCTTCTCCTTTTTCAAATATGTCATCATTTCTGTCAACCCCTTGATATGTTATTCAGCTTCAATATTCAAAAAAAGGAAACAAATGCATCGTCTGTGTTGTCGTCTGTGTTGTTGTCTGTGTTGTCGTCTGTGTTGTTGTCTGTGTTGTTGTCTGTGTTGTTGTCTGTGTTGCTGGCTGTGTGTATCAGACCTAATCAAGCACTTGCTCACTCTCTAGATTTGTGGCCACTGAAATTTTATGACTCTTCTCGGTTTATCTTGCTGGTGTGTAATTTATATCAGGGACATAGTGCTCCCCTGCCATCATTTTTTTTTATGGATGAAAGAAAAATTGCTTGATTGATGTTTTCATCAACTATTGTTCCCACTTGTCACTACATAATTTGTTCTGCATGTTGTTCCAACTCTTTATATTTGGTCTCAGTGGAGCATGTTGCATTTGCCAGAATAGACAAAGAAATAAGGTGTGATGCTGTTTGATTTTTCCCCATTACGCGCGTCCGCCTCTCAAAACGACACATACATTTATAGAAGTGTATACATGTGGACACCCTTTGCAACTAGAGCAGTATTTCATTGGTGTGTTTCAGCATTTGTAATGTGTGTCTGGGCAATATGGGTAAGCGCCTTATTCATAATTTGTTAAAAGTTGTAGATGTTTGGTTTGGGTGCTTGAAGAATATTTAGTGAATGCTTCAACAATTTCAAAATCTTCATTTGCACAATATACAGTATGCACTCAATATTGGCACCATAGATCTATGACATTATGACAATATTTCTACAGTTGTGTTGTATTTCAGTACTTAAAAAAATACAGTAGGCCTACCCTCCAGAATTATTGGCACATTTGAAAAAGTTGACTGAAAACGGGGATAAAAAATAATCTTTTAGCAATTTATTGTAATCCCACAATGAAAATAAAGAGGAAAAATCCACCCTTGAAGGGAAGCAAATTTATTGGCATCTCAAGAAACCCTAAGAAAAATCTTATATGCAAAATGTAACAGAAGCATCTCCTATCTAATTTCAACTTTAAGTTAATCAGAGTGTCTGAGAACTTTCAGAAGTAGTTAATGACTATCTTTTTCACAATGGTATGAAAATAAAGCGACACAGAGGCTAAATCCCCTAGTCATTTTTCAAGTAGAAAGACAAGAGAATACACTAAATTTAAATAAAAAAGAAAGTATGTTGACATTTCTAAGTCAGGGAATGGCTATACTAACTAGGGACTTTGTTGAAAATGCCTATATTTTCAATAAAAACAATGATTAAAAGGTTATAATCAATAGTATATGTGACAAATATGCTTGGACAAAGACCCATGCTTATTTTGCTCCCACACACAGTATAAAGGATGATAAGGATCACTGTTGGAGTGTTACAGAAAAAGGTATCATCTTGGGGTTACCAAGCCCCACAAACAATCTTCAAAAGTGACCTCACTGTTAATATATTATTTAGAGGGCATGCCAGGTAAAAGCCTGTCCAGTCATTTAATTACAAATGTAAATGGCAGGAGTTACTAAATGGTACAGTGACTTTGTCTGAAAATGTGGTCTATTGTCAGATTAAAGGAAAATTGCACTCTTTGGCAAGATACACTTTAGGTGTTTTAGTTGTACATAGAAGAATGAACAGTGATGGGCAGTAACACGTTAGTAACAGGAGTTACTGTAATCCCATTACTTTTTTCAAATAACGAGTAAAGTAAGGGATTACAATTGCAAAAACAGTAATGAGATTACTTTTACTTTCCTGCAAGCAGCCGCGTTACTGTGTTACTAAACCATGCCATCTGACAGTAAAAGAATTTGGGATTTTGCTGTATGGATTTTGCTTTGTGACTAACTCTTGACAATGAGTATAGCTGCGAGACATAGATGTAAACAACAGACACACGTGTGCAAGACATGGAGTGCTGGAGAGAGCACGAACATGGAGCATTTAATTCATTGCAGTTCAGACATCACGAAAAAAACATTAACGCTGTACACTCTGCGTGGGAAGAAAAATGTTGTCTACAGCAAAAAATTTCACCTCAAATCTGAGCAAGCACCTAGCAAGCCGGCACAGGAATGTGAAACTCATTGAGATACCCCCAGATCCCGACATGATGGCTGCAGCAACAGGTGAAAATAGACTCAAGAGGACGTCGCAGGTTCCCTGTAGCCTACATTAAGGAGCCAGGGCATTATAATATTCTGGCTGCATTCACTGTGATTTGGAAATGGACAAAAATATAATGTGGTCTTTGCTGTTTTGTGATGGGGCTGGTGAGTGTTGAAGTCTTCAATAATTCGTTTCCCTTAAACTAAGCATTTACATTCCACTCAGATAGCTATCACTTTTAATTGCAAACAGGAAATGTCTAGCTAGCTGTTTATACCAACTTAATATCATCATCACTATTGCTAATATTGTGCTAAATGTGGAGTTTGTGGACTAGCCAATGGCTTATATTTGAATGGAGCTGATCATTATGAGAGTTGTGTAGACGCTCTTAAAGTGACAGCGCACCATTTATAAATGAGTTAAACTGCATCAAATTAGTAGTATTTCTTAAGAAATATTTTAAACTAAAATGACTGTCATTGTTATCATTTAAATAATATATATTACAATATCATTTTATTTGTGCTTTGGGCACCAAAATAGCCAGCTAGCGGCACTGCACACACATACTATGTTCAAACACATACTCTTCTTTGACATTAGAACAGCCTAAATGTGGCATGCAACAGCATTTTCTGTTTTGGTAAATGCACTACTCCTCTCTGCACTGCAACTGTTAAAAGATGTAAATGTTAATAGAGACTTTGGTTTTAATTATTTTATTGCTGTATTTTATTTACATCTATTCGAATGAAGAAGTATACACACCAAAAAGTTAAGATTGAAACTAATAAAACCAAGTTTTAAAAAAGCGTATTTGTGTATAGCTAGTTTGTTTTGTAAAAGTAACTAAGAAAAGTAATTAGTAAAGTAACTGGATTACTTTCTTGGATAAGTAATCAGTAATCAGTAATCAGTTTTTTCAGTAATCACTTTTTCCCAGTGGTGGACATTACTTGAGTACATTTACTCAATTACTGTACTTAAGTCGCTTTTTCATGTATCTGTACTTTACTTGAGTATGTCAATTTTGTTAAACTTTTTACTTTTACTCCAGTACATTTCGAGGCCAAATATCTTACTTTTTACTCCAGTACATTTTGTGACAGCTGAAGTACAGCTGAAGTACCTTTTGGAAAAAAAGACTGTACAAATACATGTGTACTTACATGTATATTTTCTATTAAGCAAGCTACAGTAGGCTTTAAATAATGGTGTTGCCTAACCTATGTTATTGTCATATCCACTGTTTACTGTACCTTGTTGACCCCTTTTCACAATATTGATGTTACCATAACTAGCCTCTTGACGCCATCGAGCAAATAATAGACAATGATAGACAATCTGACACTGTCAAACACAAAAGGGAACATCTTGATTTGGTCTGAAAGTGTAAAGCATTCAACAAAGAAAAATGTGGTTACTTTGAAGTATCTAAGATATCACATTAGTTCGTTTTTAGTTCTTTCTACATACAACAATTATTAGCTGATTTTGTCCTTGAATGGAGGAGAAAGGCTCAATGAATGCCTACTGTATGTCTGTGCCAAATAATTTCAACAATAGTAAATGCAACTAGTCATAATACATTTCAGGACTTTTACTTTCGATACTTAAGTACATTTGAAGGCAAGTACTTTTGTACTTCCACTTAAGTGGAAATGTAAAAGGAGGACTTTTACTTTTACTGGAGTAACATTTGACCATGTGTATCTCTACTTTCACTTAAGTACAAGATTTGTGTACTTCGTCCACCACTGCTTTTTCCAAGTAACTTGACCAACACTGAGAATGACTACTGAAAAGAACCCCATGCCTAATGAGAATTATGGTGGAGGGGCTGTGATATTGTGGGGCTATTTTTTTTATTCCCATAGGCCTTGGGAACCTAATTAAGGTGCATGAACCCCAAGAAAAACCTTAACATTGTCAAAGGAAATCTGTCAATCTCTGCCAAGAGACTTAAAGTGGGTCATGATTGGATCATTCACCAGGTCAATTAAAGGTCCAGTATGTAGGAAATAATGGAAAATAAACTGTAACCATTCCAAAAATGATCACCATATGTTGTCAGAGAGTAAGGAAACACGATGAATTGAAGTAATGGCTTATTTGACAACATTACTCTAACCCGTAAAACCCATGAAAAAAAATGAGTTACGGGGCGGAAACTTTTGGAATTTTCGTTTATGTTTTGAACGATTAATTCTAGAATAGCGTATTAATAATGGGCTAGCGCGTCCTCCTATTTGGGTTGCCAAATTAGCAAAGGCCAACTGTCAACAGCTCATGAACGCCTACGAGAGGCAGGCAAATTTCCAAAATTAAAACAAGAAACAAATTAAGTGGACATCGGAGGAGCTTCCTGAGATGGTGACGTCTTCGTAAAACGAAGAATATCAAGTCTGACGCAGAGCTGGCCATATTTCTCCACAACAGGTAGCCTAGGCTAAAGTTCATCTGCATCGCTAACTTCAGCTAAATATGTTACGTTGGTTAGAGAGGTATTTTTTGTTTTCACTGTTTCCGTAATGTGTAGCTGGGTCATGGTTGGAGAAACGTTTAAGCAGCTGCAGGTCAACTAACGTTAGCTAAGTCTTCATTACATCTGGCAACCCAGAAGAGGCTCGCGTCTGGTAGTCTTGAGAACGTTCAAACCAGTGTTTTGATTTTGGCCTACAGAACGTTCGGTAACAATCCTACAAATCACACCTTTAACCAAAACAAACGTCCAGATCAAAACAAAAATGGTTTACTGAACACAAAATCATGCTTTGGCCATTGCCATCTCAGTCCCCTGATCTAAACTCCATAGAAAAACAGTAGGGTGAGTCAAAGAGGAGAATGCACAAGTGTGAATCTAGGAATCTGGACAATCTGGGGAGATTTTGTAAAGAGAACGGTCTTAAATCCCTTGCTTTGTATCCTCCAACTTTGTCATAGGAGAATGTTACAAGCTGTTTTATTGGCAAAGGGAGACTT
This sequence comes from Alosa pseudoharengus, assembly GCF_046254945.1. NCBI lineage: Eukaryota > Metazoa > Chordata > Actinopteri > Clupeiformes > Clupeidae > Alosa > Alosa pseudoharengus. The sequence continues at coordinate 35,465,439 of NW_027468630.1, read as the reverse complement.
AAGAAGGTATTACAAGCAGGGGTCCCAATAATTGTGAACGACGTGTTTTTGTTAAAAATGTTTATTTCTTTATAAGATTTTCCTTTTTCTCAAAATAAATTAGCTTTCCTTCAAGGTTGGATTTTTCCTTGTGAGATTACAATAAATCAACTGATTCTTTTTTATACCTGTTTTTAGTCAACAGTGCCAATAATTCTGGTACATTGTATCTTCAAAACGTAAATAAACCATTGATGCCTATTCTCAAATTTCCATACATGCATGAATGTATGATTGTTTTATTTCAAGTTCAAGACATCATGTTACATAGTGGTTTGGTGTCACAATGCCATTTGTGTACCCTACCAGCATTAAGCCTTAAGAGTAGTGTGTTTGTGTCTGTGCATTAGAGCTGATGTGGGGGGTAAGGGAATGGGAAGGTGGAGGGGTTGAGGGGAGGGTGGAAGTCGGAAACAATTTTTCTGTCAAGAGATTTGAGAGAAGGGGAAGCAGGGCCTTGTATCCTCACATTAAATGTTCAAAGCGTGGCTTGTTTTCAGGAGGGATCTGGGGGGGGGGGGGTGGTGGTGGTGGTGGTGCAGGAACGGGCGGTAAATGGAACACATGCTGGGGTGGTCTTTTTCATGGTGATTAACTCCGTGGACACACAACCGGGGGACACTGCCTGCCTCGCATTAATGCCTCGTAGGAGAAGAGGGTTGGCACCACCATGTATGAAGTCCATGGCAGCGTGGTGTGAGAGGGAGTGAGGGGGAGCGAGGTGGTGGTGGAGGGTGTAGGTGTGTGTGTGTGTGTGTGGGGGGGGGGGGGGTGGAAAGAGAAAAAGTGCCTCGTCCATTGAAGAATGCATTTCTGCCCTCCCAGTGTACACTTTAGACACTCCATATTTTTATTTAATAATGGCCTGCCATGTATTCCTTTATTCATTTCTCAGGATGGATGCTTGCTGACGTCTGTCATTGCACCCAGCCCCTCCAACCAACCTCACACCCCCCACCCCACCCACTCTTAAACTCCATTTCCCTGAAGCCTTGAATGGTGTGTGTTGCTGAAGCACAGGCACAGCAGGTCCACACCACACTCTCCAGCTTAGAGACACTTCAGCAGAGTCCTACCACCATCAAGTCAACAACGAGAGAGAAAAAACTCTGTTTCCATCACTTCTTCTCCTCACTGCTGCTCACACAGAGAGACAGAGAGAGAGAGGCACTGTATTTGTCATTCCATTCCTCTGAGGGGGTTAATTAATCACGAGAGAAAGTGTCACATCTTACACACACACATCTCCCCATCACCCTTTACTTGTGTCACCCCACCCCACGCAAGCACCAGCATCCTCTGTCTGTCTGTGTGTCAGATGTGTTGACGGCTGGATGATGATGTGGAGGAAATCACTTGGTCATGGCTGAGCTCATCCTCCGAGCCTCCAGCACGGAGGCTCCATCCATCAGCTGGGAGCCCGCCTGCATTGTGTTAAAAAGGCAGGCCCCCGCCATTCATTCATCATTAATGATTCATTAATGCCCCCTTCACTAATTCATAATCATTTGCAGAGCCTAATCTTAATTGCTTGCTATGATTTCGATTTGGATCACAGCCAAGCATTAATTAATCTTTTTTTTTTATCCAGCCAACAAGAGCTATTATGCTATGACACAGTGTAAACAGTTTGCTCCGAACAAAGATCGGCCAAATAATGAATTGCCTTCTCCTGTTTATAAGGGCCCTCACTCTTGGTTTGATGGAGAGCATGTTAGGGGCTTTTCTCACCCCCGTGGATGGGGAGAGGGATAAGTTTCCAGTGGGTAATGAACGGCATCAGTCTCAGGAGGAGCAGACAGCTTGCATCCGGCAGGAGGACAACACCGAGCCTGTCAATAGTGGTTCCACATTCTACTCTGAACACTGAATGATTTTGATGACAGGGACAGTTAGATAGAGAGAGAGAGAGACAGGGAGATAAAGAGAGAGTGTATGACTGGCAAGTATTGTATGTTACTACCCATTTTGAAGGATAGGTGTGCACTTCTATATCCTGTACTGTAAGGCGGGTGCGTGTCAGGGTCATCTTGCGCATGTGAGGTCAGGGTCATCCTGCCCTTCACAGTTGTGGACTAACCCGTAACTGTTTTTGTGCGAGTGCTTTTCACACACCTGTTGGTTCTCTCAGCTTTTTCCCCACCTGCCTGTGGGAGCGAGACCTGCGCTTATCTTAACCAGGGCAATCGAGCGTTACACAATGGTATCAATGTTTAAGAGCAAGCTCCATTCTCCATTTATCTCTCTTTTACTCGCTGCATTGTCTCTGGTGTTATTGTTAAGACACTACTGAATAAATCATTCTGTGCGACGGTATTCTCAGTCAGATGAATAAAACAAGAACTCTGGAGATGAAAGCTTAGATAAAAATCCATTGCACTTATTTCACCTTGGTGCGGTGCGCCACTGTACTGGAACAATACACTCCCAGAGAGTTTGCTGGTGCTGTCTGTGAGCCTGTGAGAGCAAGAAAATGTATATAAAAACAATATTTCTTTTTTTTCAAATCATATACTGTACTGTATATTTTACACAAAAAGAAATGAACTCATACAGTGAAGCCTCTTAGTCAGCCTGTAGCTATTGTCCATGCCCTCTCTGTGACCCTCTGGGTCTGTCAGGTGGATGTAATGCTGTTACCCCACACTGCCCACACCCCCTCCCCATTTTATAGTGGGCTGGTTGCCCATAAGTGCAGGAAGTATGAACACATGTAGAGGGCCCTGGGTGAGATCAGCTGAGAGCTCGGAGCGTCACACTCCGTGAGGAGGTGAGCCGGCCTGTGTTGATGGTGACGGCAGCAGCTTTGTGTGAGCGCGTTCCATTTACACCAGCTCGCTCGTGGGTCAGCATAGCATGTCGGATTCCTTGGGGACTCTCGCACACTTATGTTTAATTAAACCCACATAACCGCTTCAACATGACGGATGTCGCCCAAGTGCGCCTTCTCCTTTTCAGCCTTCTCCAGATCATTCAAGGATGCGTTTTGATTGCTGATCCTCAGTCACTTCTCTCCCATTAAAGAATTTTTAATTGTCGCCTCTTGCCGTGCAACGCGCTCTCTCACTCTCTCTCTTTCTCCCTTCTTCTTTCTATGCCACAGATTCTTCATCTCAATGTAGAGCATCACATTGCCTCTGCAGTCATTTAATAAGTACAAATCTGACTGAAGTTGAGGAACAAATATTAGTAATGATGAAAAGCCCTTCAGGCTCGGGATCCTTACACGATTCTCTTACACGCGAAATGTGTGACTTCAGTCTAGCAGACGAGCGCGTATTAGGATGTATACACCCGTAATTACTGATTAGTATCATGGCATAAAACACCCAAGTCATTCAGCAGCCCTGTAATTTTTTCTGTGTTTAATAAGCGTCACAGAATCCCATCCGCTCAAATCATCCCCCATCTCTCTGATTAATCTGTGCAGTTACCCTGCCCTGTTACCGATAGCACACGCTCGTTTAAAGAAGAGACAGAGAGGAGGAAAAAAGAAGAGAAGAAAGGGGGAGAGAGACATGCACAACGCTCTTTTTAAAGGGAGCGGCTTTGAGCACATCATTTAAACGTAATTTGGTGTTTCATATGAGATTTATTCAGAATTAAGCATAATAAACAAAGCATGCTTTCCCTGTGCATACCGATAAGACTAGCACATGTCATATTCCCTCCTTTGACAGGTCTGACTTCAAAAGCACAACCATGCCAGTGAATAATGAAATGGATAAGTCGAGAGCATGATTACCCTAGCACTACTTGCTTCATCTCTTTTTCTTTCTTTTTTGTGGAGTGCATGTGTAGTAGGAAGCACCTTGCCACCTAATTAACTCCTTCCCTGCTACACAACAAAGTGGCGCCTGAGCCAAGCGGTTCTGGCACATTGCACTGACACCACTGTATGGTGAGCATTTATAATGTAAATTGAATTTGAAGGTGCGATGCAGATTGTTAATAGCTCCCAATTTGAGGGTGTCTGGCTATGTAACCCTTTAAATTTGAAATAAAAGAGGCAGTGGTGATGGGGGGAATGGGAGGTAAACATTGTGTTTGTCTCATTTAACTTTTGTGCAGACTGCAGCTAATTAAGTTAGATTTACTCAATTATTTAACACCTCAATACAGTCACTGCAACGGGCTCCAATGTTGCTAAATGATGAGACCAAGCAAGGTTAAAAAACAGAAAATTCAAAAAGAAAGTGAAGAAAGATCTCCAACAGATAAGGAAAAAGCTTTGTTGCCAAGTATTAGGACATTATTCTGTCTGGTAGCTGTGGTGGACAGACGACGACCTGCTGTTTCTTATTAAGTGTGAGAGGCGGGGTCCATCATCCCCCTCGAAGGCCACCGATGGGAATGGCCCATGCATCCATCCACTGGCCACTCTCACTGCATTCGCGTAATAACCCATGGCTCAGCCTCGCAGTCAAACCAGAGGGGAGTACCACTAATAAGGGGTGACAGTCTACACACACACCCCCACACACACACAAACACGTGCACGTCCAGCACACAGGTAGGGATCGTTTGGCTTTGTCTTCAGGCTGTGGTCCAGCGGCAGGCAAAGCTTTGGCAAATTATAGCCTCAGGGCGGACTTTTTTGCCCAGTGTTCAATGTTGTTTGAAGCCGTCTGGGTGGAATTTATGAATTCCCTATATCACAGACAGGGTTTGTTATTGCTGTTAACCCATTCATACCACCTGAAATCTTGACAGCATTTGCAAGTTAAAGTTGACTCCACCTGACACTTTCCATATGTCAGTATTTCGGCCTTGCCAAAGACTGTTGCACCACTGATACAGAACATTCAGGCACCAAAGAATTTTACAATTATCTGAACTCACATGGCCACTTAATTTACTGTTTCGTTTTTCCTGGAATGAAACCATCCGACAAACTGGATGTCATGAGTATTTCATATCGTCAGTGAATTTCAGTCATTCTTGGATGACACAAGTAGAACATTTATAGGGCGGCTATAACCACTAGTGCCACAACGTTTTTGCTGTAGACTAGCTTTTAATGTGTCTTTGTAACATAAGTGATCTTGTCATGTTTCTATGTTTTTTTCTCACCAGTTGTTCACACATGGCTTGCCGCTCCCCTAAAGTCTGTATTTTCTGCTGGAAAACTAAATAAAATTTATAATTCATATATTTGGCCTAGATTTTATTTTCTTACTAGAACCCCTGACAATTGATGACTGGCGGAAATCCTTGAGTGCACAGTGTTTGTACAAGTGTCAAGAAAGCAGAATTAAGAAGACAGGAGCTCTAAATCTGATTAGTAGAGAATTGTTTGCTTAAGGTATAGATATATTTTACTCAGAGAATTGTCACAATATCTTCTCTCAGTAAAACGAGAGCTAATTTACCACAGGAAAAATAATTCATCTCATCAAGCAGTTGTCAAGAAGCAAAGATGCTGTACTGTAATGAGGAAATGGTTTGGCATCTTGTTTGCATTTGCTGCAGAGCAAAGGGAAAATTTATGTTCCACTGTTTGTGTGAGATCACTGTTTGTTTGTGATTAATCTGTTTGTGTGTGTGCGTGTATGTATTTGTGAGAGAGTGTGTGTCTGTGTCTATGTGTGTATGTCTTTTGGGGAGTGGGGGGACTGAGGGTGAGGTAGTGGGGCTTGCCTCATGATAACGGGCTGATTTTTGCTTTCTGAGTGCGGGATCTGTTTGACATTCTCAGCATCTCGCCTCTCCCTGCTATAGGCTCTGCTGGCTATAGCTTGTGGCGTTCCCAGCGGAGTAGGCTCTTTCCACTAACAAAATGCAAAATACAAAATTAATAAAAACACCCTTTGAAACTGACAAATATGCCTCAGGCAAACTATCGGCCCGCCGCCTGCTTAAAATTTAATCAGTATTTTTTTTTTATTTATTTATTTTCCACGGCCATGCTGATTTTTTTAATAACACGTTGCAGCCTCTGTCTGTGTACAAAGTTTTCCTCCATCAAGAATTACATGTTTAATAGGTCCTGACAGTTCATGGGCTCTCATTCCCCTGGGGTCTCCCAGCTAATAAAATAAACACAGAGGCTTTATCTCTTAACCTTAGTTCTCGGCCTCCTCAGATTTCGGCAATGACTTGCCCACTGTCTAATGAACGTCCTCTTGCGTGCCATCTTTAAGCTAAACAGAATTACGCTGGTCAAACATATGGCCTAATGTATTGTCCTTTGATTCAACATTGTTTTTTTGTGAGTGGGGCTTTCCAAGTAAGGTGGCATGGATGTCTAAGCATAAATCTATTGCATGAAAACGATGTGCATTAAATCTCAGGGATCTGTTATGGTGTTGCAGTAATTAATAGCCTTAATGCATAATTGAATCACATTAAGGCGGGTTAATAAAATTGAAGTGTGACAGTCAAAATCTTTTAACTGATGTCAATCATCACAATAATATAATACCACAGACTCAAAGTAAATAAGGACCAACAGTACACTTAACCTCTCATGCTCTGATCTGTCTCTTTAAAAAGCTGCTTTTATTGGCCTGCTGATATAATCCTTTGCTGTATAGTCGTAGAGTATCTTCAAAGTGCAAATTATTGCTGAACACTCTGAATGGCTATATCACATAATAGTGTAGCTACAACAGAACATTAACATGGCGGTCTCACTACATTGCTTTAGCCTATTTTGAATTTAATCGTAGCCGGAGAATCATTAGTGCGGGGCCATAGGAAACTGCTGATGTATTAAAAGACTCATACAAACATGCAGAAAAGCAGAGGCAGCTGAGCCTTCAGCACTGGCTGATGGTGAGGGGCGTTGGCGGTGCTGAACCGCAGTGGCTGTTCTCTCAGCAGACTTCAGCCCATTCTCACCGATCACCCCCGGCCCAGAGCAGCCCGGGCCCTTGTTCTTTACACATAAGTGCATTTCCCCTTGTGATAAATTCCACATGGCAGAATTCTCTCCTCAATGGCAGAGAGAGAGGGAGAGAGAAAAGCAGTTTTGTGCTACTTCTCCCCCCCTCTTCCAAGTTTCTCAGTTATTAATTGAGATCATGACTGAAAGCTTTCAGTGAAAGAGTAGGACCAAGACAAGAAATACTAGAAGTTCTCTCTCATAAATATTCACACCCAATATATTATGCATATTATTCTTAAAATACCACATAAAATGTGTTTTTTTGTGACTCCGTCTTAATTTTGCATATGCTTTTAAGTAGTGTACATTAAAAAATAATCTCCATTAAATTGATGGCAGGGGCAGCTTTGGTTTTGTCAATCAAGCCGGAGCAAACCATCTATGACACTCCTGTCTCCCATCACTTAAGCCCTGCACAGGCATCATTGTTGGCTTCAGCTTTTGCGACCCAGCAGAATCAGCAAGAAGATCAGTGCGGCAGCACTTTAGACTGAGTAATGTGGCATGGGCAAAGGTGAGGGGAATACAGAGAAGAGAGCAGGGATTTTATGGTGCCACACAGGCCTAGTTCACACTCCCGCTGTATGGCGAAGAACAACGATCCCAACGGCCAAGGTTCATTTGTTTGACATGACAATCACATTCATTCTCTTTGTCATGCATTGTGGAGTGTAAAAATAGTAATTGTCAGGGTTGTGGCAGGAGAAAGGAGAGCAAGAGAGAGAGAGAGAGAGAGAGTTATCTGCCATGTTTGAGAGCCAGTATTGATTAACGTCTGAGCTCTGATTGTGTGTCTTACTTAGGGCAGACACGGTTAATTTAACAGCATCCTGCTCCTGGGCCTCTCATCCCACAACAGTGCTATAACACAGCAGCGGCGTGTACACAAACACACACACACACACACACACACACACACATACACACAGAGAGACACTTATTGACTTGAACAGGTTTTATAATCAAACAGCATCACAACAAGCCTCGCCCCACGGGCCCAGCAGTGCCTGCGCACAATGACAGACACAGAGAATAACATATCATAGCCAGGAGTGTCGGAGCACGCAGCACAGTACAGTGCTCCACAGCGTTTCCTGTGTTTCCCTGCATTCTCTACACGCATTCAGCCTGCTTGCTCGTTTGGCGCTCAGAGACCTCGGCACTAATCTGCACTAACGTCTCCGAACAGGAGGGGAGCGGGATGGGGTCTCCGCAACGCATTTCCCATGCAACCCAGGCATGTAAGTCTTTAAGGGGTGGGGCGTCTTTGATCTGAGCAATTTACCAGAGCTAATTATACAAACAGGATAATAACAATGGGAAAAAAACAAGGCAACTTGTGTGTGAGAGAGAGAAAGCAAGTGTGTGTGTGTTTTTTTGTGTGTGTGTGTATCCTCCCTCTGTTTACAGACACACAGTCAAGCCCTTAAGCCATTGTGCTCTTCCCTCACTCATTCTCTCACACACACACACACACAAACACACACACTCACACACACACACATATTCATGTCTAATTCTCAGAAGTGCCAAACAGGATTTCCTGCCGAAAAACACAAAAACAACAACAAACAACAATAAAAGCCTTTGAATTGGGGAGGGAAAACAAGGCATCATCATGCATAGTTATGTACAAATTCCTTAAAGTTGTTTGATGGAGACGCTGTGACTCTCTTAGATTTTAATTGACTATGCTGATGGTATCTCTGATTCATGATCAAATTATCATATCTTTTAGCCTTCAGGGTGAAGGGGGGGAAAACGGGTGAATTGAGGATCTTGTTACAATGATGGTGATAATGCTATGTAACACACTATATGAATTATCAGCTCATTTGCCTCCCTTATTCCTCAAAGGACACATTGCTATCAACTCTCCAGGAATAGAAAGTTCTCTCACTTTTAAAGGTTCTCAATTAAGTTGGCCAGGGATAACAAGCTTCTTTCTTCTCTGCCGGAAGTTCGGAAATCTTGTACAGTTGAGGAATACAAAACCTTAGATGTACTTGGAAAAGTAGGGACAACGGCTGTGAATTTTTCATGTGAAACAAAGCTTTTTTTGTCCAACTGAGAGAGAATGGAGATGAGTCATGGAGGGAAGCCGCTATTAAGACGGAGTTTCGCCTCATGCATTAGTAGCACATTAATTTTGGAATCACAGTCCTCGTTGAGTTCAAATAATGAGCATTTAATTATTGACAGCAGATGAATTTTTAACAAAGGCGCTGGGGTTTCACTTGGTTGGACACATATGGAGAGGTATTAAAAAAGACATGCTGAGCTCCTGACCCAGAATACTCCTCTCTCCTTCCACTGGCTTATGAAATGGACGCCTGTGTCTCCCCCTACAGCCAAACCGTATCTACATGAGGCAGGACACTTGCACATTTCCCCAACCATATTGTCCAATCAACAAATCCTCTGAGTGAAACTTCATCATTAGAACTTACAACACTTCATGAAAAAATAAACTAGTCTCTATGTATTAAATAATGGGTTGATATGCCAGTTGAAGGACAACCCATTTCTGCTTCTCACTGAACTTTTGTTTACGGGGAATTCATTTTCTTGGTAATTTCACAAATGAAACGATTTTGACGTGATGTCCTAGTTGAGTTAAATTTAGTCCTCGTTTCAGACAGCATTCTACAGAAGAGGCTTTGACTTGTGGTGGAGTGAGACAAGTGCTGTCTTACCTGATCTGCCTTGATAGGCTAGACAGTCTGAGAGCCCACTGAGAGTATTCATGCCATGTACCATTCATAGTCCCTGTTGGTTCTATGAGTGACGACTGCTGCTGGGCATTGTGAGGGCACACTCGGGGGGCCCAGCTGAAGGCATGTCCGTGAGCTGCGGACAGCGAGATAGAATCGTGCTGTCATGCCAGGCAGGGGGGGCACAAGCCACAGGGCTCCCTGTGTTATCATACCCCAACTTCTCTGCCTGCAACATCCCCAACCCACCCCAGCCTAGCTGTTGCCCCGCTATCCCCCCACCATTCCCTTAAGTGCCCCCGTCTCATGTGTTCTGAAATGCAAAAAGGCTCTGAGATTAGGGGATGACAGCCAGTGAGAAAAGCAGAATTGGGAGAGTGGCCTCTCTTTTTTTGTCTCTCTCTATGTGTGTGTGTGTGTGTGTGTGTGTGTGTGTGTGTGTGAGCATGTCTTTTGTCGTCAGCTGAAAGAGATAGAAGGAGATGGTAGGGGGCTTTGGTATACTTACTTTTATAACCCATTTTTTGAGTATACTTGCTAAACTTGTTAAAAAGTAAAAAAGAGAGTTTAAAAAAAAAGTCTTATGTCAGCTTCGCTCCTGCAAAAAAAAAATGATTTGCACCAGATTGAAAAGTTTGTGTACATTTGATAATCTATGCACATTTATATTTACACGATCATCCATAAGCAGGTATAAGCTCTTGATAGTCTTCTCCCAGTCATCACGTAACTATGCACACTGTTTTTATGGTTTGCCATCACATGACATGCATCTTCTAACAGTTCAAAAAAGCAAGCAGTGGTTTAAAAAGGGAGAACCAAAAAAAGGGAAAACAATTTCTCTGTTATTCTCAAAACTTCAAACGTCTGAGTCCTGGAAGTGCCCCAAAGCCAAATGATAATAGCTGTCCCAATCAGCATGACAAGGAGCTTCCTGCGGCCCCCGCTGCTCCCACACCAGCCTCCTTCAGCGCTTGCAAATGTGTTTAAAATGCCAGTATTTTACAGTGAAGCTCCGTCAGTAAATCAGAGGTCCATGCAGGCATTCCTGCACTCGGCTGCCAGTCCCCAGTGCTGCAGCAGGGCCCTTTGTAGTGGCACTGTATATCTTCCACCCGAGACCCATGCACTGTGAGTGACCCACGCCAGCTGACATCTTAATTAAATCTTTAGGATCCCGTTAAATCCTTTTATTGGGCGGGAGAAATATGGGTTTGTTCTGGAGCCAGGAAGGTCACGTCGCCTTGCCGACGACGCTAGGCATATTGTATCCATATTTATCGGGAGGGGCCCCTGCTTGTTGTTGTGTCTCTATGTGTTTTTGTAATAAACATGCAGCGATTTCGTCTTCGACACCCGGAGCCCTCGGGGGCTCGATGCTGTGGATGATCGTTTATTCACCCCCAATCCTCACAGGAGACCCCCTGCCTGGCCTCTGACAGCAGAGAAATGTCATTACAGAGCCTAATGAATAATGAAATCCGCCGCTCTGCGGCCACGTTTTTTTAGCCACGACTTTAATTAACACCACTGAAGGTCACTTAAGCGGCCTCTAATGAGATATTTTGCAGCGTTATTTGTGTTTTCCTCGTGTTTGATTGTGAGGCCGACATGGACTGGCGTACCTGGTTTCAAAAGGAAAGTGTCTCCCTTGATATGAAAGGGCAATGGCAGCAGCAGAAATCGTTTGCTTGTGTAACCTGTGCATTAAAAGAGCGGTTCCCCCTTTAACTGCAGGCAAAACAAAGACACTGATAAGTAATTGAAATTGTAATAATGTTTAGTGAAAAGCCTGCTCACTGATGCACTGCAATACCTTCACACAATGTACAATCAGGGACTCATACACTACAATGTGGGACAGAGAGGGAATGTTGCGGATAATTTAGTCTTTTCACACACATCCGTCTCTGGTTTAAAGAAAATGTGTGAATCAAATCTCGAGAGAAAGATGAAAATGCTTTGGGGGAAAAACAGTCACGTGCACGTCTTTTTTTCTCCAATTGCACTGTGATTTTTATTTAAATTGTAAGTGATCACTCTGGCTTTTAGTTACAGCTGTCATCTCTCATTAATGTGCATTACAGAATTGCATCAAAGTGCACCAGGCTGCCTGTGATTAATTTATACAGCACTTCATATACATGGATGCAAGCTTCGCAGGTGCAGCAGATGCAGTAACTGCTTAAACAGAGCCAGTGTTTCAGATGAGGGCACAGCACCCCCCCCCCCCCTCCCCACACACACACACACACACACACACACACCATCTCAAGTACAGCCTCCGTTCACCAAGTACAGTCTCCATCCCAACAACTTTAATCCCACAATCCACAGAAACAAAAGCCATGGGGAATCCTACAACGATTACACTTTAGAAATCAGATGTTTCATTTATTGTCAATCACAGTCTGATTAAACCTAAATGACAATTTGATCCATTTTAACCTTGTGTCAACACCAATCACCGTCTGTAACCAAAATAATCAGTCCCCAATAGTCATGCCCATTTTGATTGTTACATTTGCAACTGGTGCCTTTGAGAGCCTCGTATGTCCCTGTACATCAGGCATAAAATTATTTATCGCGTAATTATTCAATTGCCTGTAAAAAAAACTGTAGTGTGCGTGCGTTATGACAGTTTTTTCACCCCAGCACTGAAACATTTCCCAGTCAGAGTGCTCTCCACTGCTCCTAAGCTGCATTTGTGTTATATTATGTAATATCACATTGTGCCACAGTGTGAACAAGTTGACTGAGGGTTCAAAAGTTTATCTAAGTGTGAATATCTTTGTCCTGCCTGCCTACCTGTACTGTCTATTCTATATACAGTACTACTCCTTTGACATTCAATGACTTTTGAATGACATTTCAACATTTTTACTCAAGATTCTTTCATCATTCTTTCCCCCTTTACCATTCCACGGCAGACTATTTATTTCTATACTGCCTTTCAAGAACATACTTACATTCAAGTGTTGTTATATGACTTAAGATTATATGAAATTGTTTTCTTTTTCAAGAGTCACACTTTCTTACTCTCATGTTGAGGTGGTGGTGGTTAAGGTTCCCGAATTCCACCGTTGTGCCCTTGAGCAAGGCACTTAACTTCAAGTTGCTCCTGGGACAATGTAATCCCTTGTAATATAGCTGACATATGTAAATCACTTTGGACAACAGTGTCTGCTAAATGAATAAATGTAAATGTTGAATCTTTCTTTTATAACCACTTCACAATGGAAAGTTTTATTAAGGTTTCTCATGCTAAATGTCTAAGCCACCATGGAAGCATCCCTAAAATCTGTGGCTGCCCTTTGTGAACTTGCTCAGGGCATTGCTCTTAGCCTGAACAGGTTTGTGTATCATCAGACAGTCTGTCAGAGATTGGAAAGTGAAGCAGTTGTCCTGAGGCCCTAAAGCTTTAAAAATGCAATATGCTGTCCAAAAAACATTCTGGACTTACTTATCTATTCTAGATAATACAAATGTGAAAGCAGAACCAAAATCTGTGTTAGTTTTCTCCTGTTGTAACAACCTGATTCTCTGTTTAAGGTTTTTAATTTAATTTCTTTAAAAGGCCTCGGAAATTAGCATGCAGACATGAAACAAATAACCAAGACTGTGATATACAGTACTGCAACTTTTTTTCAGACCTACAACATTAAATCTAGTAGCCTTTTTCATTAGGACAAAATAACTACATATGGCAGCTTAGACAAAAATTCTTAGAACAAAGTTCCTTCCAGGAGAAACAGACCCACACACGCACTATTGTATTCACTGGAACTGTGTCATCAAGTGGAACTATGTCATCAAGTTTGCATGAGCTCAAACTCTTGGAAAATCTGCACACCCTCACACGACGAGGCTCTCTTTTCTGCTTTGGTGGTCAGCAGACCGTAATAGTTGTCTTTTTTTATAGATTTATCCATTAATATAATATATAATATAATTAATCCTTAATGCTACTGAATGCTAGGAGGCCAAAGCAGGAAACAGGGGGGATGCCAAGACTGGTGCACAGATTTTCATGTTTACCGTGTATGTGAGAAAGCGTTTAATTCCTGCTGCCAATTAGACATCGCATACAACACCTGACATGGTGAAAACCTCAGTGGTAGTTGACATTCCCATGGCCCTGGAGCTGCACTGTATCACCAGTGAGCGAGACCTGAGTGAGATTCTGTCTCCGTGTCTCGAGGTTTGGCACATCCTGTGATTAAGCCCAAGGCCCTAAATCACCCCCATTCAAATGGCCCCGGCCAGCCGCTTCCAACTGGGCCCTACTCGGCACGTGCGTAATTGGAGCGAACGTGTCAAAACCATCTCTGAGCGGGGGCCCAGTTCTGTTGCATTCAGGTACACTAACACGCGCATGCCCGCGCACACACACACACACATACACACACACACACACACACACACACACAGGCTCATGTTCTGGCCAACCTGGGTCTCTGTCCAAGTCGGTGGAAACAGTGAGGTATTGTGCTTCTCCTTGAAGCCCAGACTTAGAAAAAGGCTCCCGGTTTCTCTCTGTCTGACTCCCCACCCGCCACCCCCCTCACTCCCCCCTCTTCCCAACCACAGAAAAGAAGGCCATTCTTGTAACATTAAAGAGGAACCCGTGAATGTGCCTTTTAAGTGCCAAAGGAGTGAGATGTTTTTCAGATAACATCAAGCTGCTAATGATTTTAATAAGAGCTCCTTCTAGATTCATATATTTTTGCACAGAATACATCACACTAAAACAAAATCAATGAGTAAGTTTAATTAGGGTCCTTTTAGACAGCCTCCACAGCATTTTCCTCTGAGGTCTGCCAGAGCAAGGATGCTGTGCTGTATTTAAACCAAGCTATTTGACATTTAGATGTAAGGAGGGAATAAAAGGCAGGGAAACAGTAACAAACACAGGGACAGTTTTTGACAGTTCTTTGTCACACAGGAGAGAAGAAAGGGGCTGACTGTGAGATGGTACTTTGAAGCCCCGGAAATTTGTAATGAAAAATTTAAGCTACGAGAGAGAGAGGCAGAGAGAGAGAGGGGAAAAGAGAGACAGACAGAGAGAGAGAGGAAAAGGGGGGAGAAGTCGAGCTATTCATTTGGCCCTGCATACATTAGCGCTTGTAATTCAAAGGTTTTGCTATGTGTTTTTGTAATTTTGACTCTAATAAATATCTTAGAGAATTGCTTTGATATTCCAAGATTGTCTGTGTGGCTGGCATCCATTAAGAGCGCAGAGGGACGGGGGGCAGCATCAGGAGCCTGGCTCTAATGAGAAGGTCATCTCTCTCTAATTATCACCGACTCACGGCTCAGACTCAGCCCTTCAAAGGGCCCCAGGAACGCCGCGCCTGCTGCAGACAATGCTCTTCATTCACACATGTACACACACACACACACACACACACACACACACACACACACACACACACACACACACATACATACAGACGACTTCTCTCTCAGACACACACACACACACGCACACACACACACAGAGACATGACCCACCACTCTTTCTCTCTCTCTCTCTCTCTCTCTCTCTTTCTCTCTCTCTCAATCACACATACACACACACAAATACACACTTCAGCTTCTCTCCCGTGCACGCACCACCCACTTCTGTAACTCATACACACATTTACACACACTCAAGTGCAGTTTTGCCTGACTACATATTTTCCTCTCTTCTTTCATTGCCATGTTACAAGTGTTTGTTTCCAAGCACATATGACATATTTACTTTTAAAACAAAGTGTTTGTTTTAAATAGAGGATAATGTACAATTGTACAGTGTGTTGACCTATACATATTTATTTCCTGTTGACATTCATCATTCAGATTGGTTTAGCTGCTTTTGAAGTTTACTGTACTGAGTCATTAATGATCTCTAATGTATACTTTGGTGGTCTTCCCAACCAGCACACAAAGCACAATTAACATAATTGTGCTTGAAAGAATGTACATATGTGTACATTTATCCTATGACTAATTCAACATTCATCACATTGTAAATATTTAAACACTAATTAATTATCCAGTAATGCAACAATCAGCCCATTATATTATGCTGCATATGGCAGTCACACAAGAGAAAGACAGAAATAGAATGTGTTCACGCTGATAATGCATAATTATCTTCACACACAAAAAAGCATCTTTTCATGTGCAGATTTGCAAGAACAGAGGATAAGCATGATTATGTATGCATGCACTGTATGCTATAACAGAGTGTGCTCTCTGTATATTCCAGAAACACACACACAGAGAGACTTGGTTGGGGTATCTGGGTATGTGTGTGTCTTCTCTGTTAGCCATCTTTTCCAGGCCAGAAGTTTAGTCAAGTTGCATGAAATAAACACAGCAGATAAATATGGTTTGGCTGTACGTTTCATATCTGGAAATGTTTCCCATGTCAGTGTGTCAATCAGCCCTCTCTCTGTGTCCTTGTGCTTGAAGGAGCGGGCCCTTCTGTGTAATCCACAGCAGTACACAGGGGTTTGACTCTGACGTGGTCACATGTTTGTGTGTACAGCCATTGCTCTGTGTGGTGACAGCTCTGTGCTTAGATAGGTGGAGTGTTTGCATTGCAGATGTAATGGGTGGAGGATGGGGGTGGTGGTGTTGGGGAGCAGGCTGGGGTTGTATGTGTGTGGTGGTGGGGGGGTGGAAGTGCTTGGTGAGGGGCATGTGGTGGGGTCAAAAATAAACCTCCCTTCGTCACTCCCCTCCGTTTCTGTGCGAAAGCGAAAGAGGGGGCGAGAGGGAGCAAGCCTGATTCTAATTACCGCCTGACAGATTCGTCCTGGGACGGCGGTGCTGTTTACACGTGAGAAAGTGATGTTCCCCCGGATCCGGCATGCCGTTGAGGGATATTCCGCGCAGGAAACTCGAGGGCCCAAATTGTTCCACTTTATCAGCGGGTGTAATTTTACGAATCCGCTGGCGTTAATCCTTCACAGGTCATTGGTTATCTTCATGGTGAAACGCTGGCCCGGTGGTGGAGAGAGCTCACTCTCTGCCTCTCCTCCACCGCTGCAAATGAGAAGAGGAAAGGAGACGACAGACTCAATCCATTCATGTTGCATTTATTTCAGAATAATTAAAATATGTGTGTGTGTGTGTGTGTGTGAAAGGAGTCTGAGGCCTTTGTGCAACGATGCCGAGAAACAAATGATAATTTATTTATAAGGAGAAAACAGGATTGGGAAAATAGCGCACACGTTTCATTATTAATGACATTTTTCAGGCAATCTTAATTTATACAGTCCTGTGATTTTTTTTTTCTCCAAGTGAGCCAGAGAATGAGAAGAGGGGGGGGGGGGGGGGGGTGGAAATGTTTGCGTTGCTTTTTTTTATGTGTTGTGTTGATTTGTCAAAAAGATGGAAGCCGCAGATCCACCCACACAAAGCCGTGGCTGCCAGCACACAATGAGGCGCATGGGAAATGAGTCTCATATGGACGACGGCCTGGCCTGCCTGTCTGTCTGCCTCCACGTGGCCTCCCCAAGTAAATTACTGCCTCCAAATTAATCTCGTTAAGAAGGGTCAGCGCTGGCATGCCATTGAGACGCAGTCATTTAAACGGCGGCGGAGGAGGAGGCGGCGGCGACACCGCCCACCCACCCACCCACCCACCGCCTGCCGCTGAGGCTGCACATACAGTAAACACATCCACGCACAGACACACACACGCAGAACACATGTGTAGCGCTTCTCCCAAGACCCTCTGTGAACTCTGAGGCGTGCGGCAGCAGGCAGGGAGGCCCACCACTGTCATTGTTGTGCTGGCTGCGGCAGTGGATGAGTCAAGGCGATGACGCACAGAGCACTGGGCTGCTCATGCTGGGGAGAGAGAGAGAGAGAGAAGTAGATGCAGTTCTTGGCGTCGGTTTGGGAAGAAGCCACCATCAAAAGAGAGAAAGGGCCTTGTCTTGAGTTTTTCTTTGAAGTCTTTTTTAAGCGTCCTCCGTGGTTGGAACAAAGATGAAAACATATTTATACACGCACACACACACGTGTGTGTGAGTGTGCACAGATATGCTTTTAACCAGCACACTTAACCATGCTCCTCGGGGGTTTTGACTTCTATAATCGTTGCCATAGATGACAGTAATTTCACTTTTACACAGAACTAGTCAAAAGTATAGAATGTTTCTTTCTAATGCACTTGCACAATGCTATATACTACTCAGACAATTTTTCACTCTAGTTCAGAGGTCTAAAAACACCTACTCAAGATAAAGCCCGAGAGCTCTGTGTTGTGTGGTTTTTCCCCCTCCTTGTAGAATAGTCATGTTTCCACCTCGCTTGCCTAACAGTCTTATCAATCGACCGCCCTGGTCCTGCGTGAGTCGGCGACCTCTAATGCATTTCACATGACATCAGCGTCCAACCTCCGGCTCGCTCAGCCTCGGCTCAAACATGGCAGCCATTAGCCTCCTAGCAGCCCCAGCTGCTGCCACTGATGGGGAGGTCAGGCCCACTGTGGGCCCGGGACTGGCAGTGACTAGAGTGTCGCACACTGGCCGGTCCCCTGGGCGGCCCCCTCTGAGTGTATTCAGTCTGACAACCGCCATCGCCTGAGCCAACCCCCACCCCCCACCCCCACCCTTTTTCCCCTCATATCCCATCCCGACGCGCCTATTATCATGAGGTCCTGTGAATACTGTGCATTCTGGAAAGTGGCACATAAAAGAATGATCAGGCAAAGCTTTCAGACACAAGTCGCCCCCATGATGGCTGGCTCTTTGTTGAACAAAATGGAAATGCACCGGCAAGGGGCCGTACCTGTTGAAAGCCCCCGGCGATGCTCGCGCAGCTCACACATGGCATTATGTGCCTTATTATTTATACCAGCCTGTCAGCTAATATCACATGTGTGTCTCTGCGGAGCACTCTCTGCCATCCTTGAAAGTCACAGTGCCAGGCACCCAAAAGTTATCCAGACGGTGGCCCGCTCATCGGGGACCTCCCTTTCTGAAGAATTCATACGCCCCACTATTGACATAATGCATCTGTGCCGGGTCAGAGAGGCATTCTTTTTCATCCCATGCTCGTGCTTCTCCCCCTCACTCTCACTCTCATTCGCTTTTTATTACGTTTCCATCTCAGGGTCCCTGCGCTGCATTTTTAAAGAGCACATTTGAAACAGTCACTTCACATTCTTGCACGATCCAAATTGTTTTCTTGCTGTATTGCGTGTGAATGTTGGCAGGGTTTTTTTTTGCACGCAAACGTTTTGGCGCTGAGAATTTATTTTCACCCGACTGCATGTCTCTCTAAATATGAAGTAAATTGTGAGCAAATGCAGTCATCTAAAGGATGATTGTGATTGCATTGAAAGCATCCATTCCCATGCTGAGTGTTGTTGTTTTTGTCCACCATCGTTTGGTCTGTGTGTGATTGAATGCTTAATTGCTGTATCTAATATCACCCAAATGCATAGCTTGCTGCCACAAAATCCAAACCCGCACAAATCTCCTCCCCAATTGGAGAAAAAAATAGATAACTGCTGGGGAAATCGAACTGGGTGTGGAAGGGTTAACAGCATTGTTCAGTCATCTGGAGCCAGTGACATTCTTTATGCAAGAACGGCCCCTGATTAGAGGGTGAGTTTTAATGGCAACTAATTAGCCAACCTCTTTAGCCCAGGCATAATGATCAAACGAGCTGTCACCAAGTACCTGATACAATGATCCGCTCTGCTCTTGATATGATATTTTATTCCTCTGCAATTATGCTCCCCCAAACCACGCCTGCCCCCCCCCCCCCCCCGCACCCCCCCCCCCCCCCCCCTCCTCCAGCCGCGGCACGTGTGTGTATTGCCTGGAGCACACATGTCAAATTAAAGAGCAGCTTATGCACCTGATATTTAATTATTGCCCGCTGCACTACTGTGCACAATGGGAAAATGTCAAAGCAGGAGATCTGCGCTGAGCGGCAATCCATGTGCCACTACACTACTGCTGCACACATTCACAGATTAAATATGCACGAGCAGATAAAACCTTTTCTCCTGAATATTAACTCACTCAGGTCACACTTTAGCTTCTGCTTTCTTGTTCGTCTCCCCCATCAGACCTTTTGTCATTTCTGCATGTAAGTATTGGGAGGGTTTGCATCACCTAAACTGGCCCACATCACGCAATGGCGAAAGCTACTTCAAAACTGCTGAAGTTACCTTTATAGAATTAAGTGTGTGGTTGAGAAAGTTCTAGTCTAGATGTCTTGCAAATTATATTACATGCTTTGAAAATGGATGTCTCCGTAGAACATTCTTCACCTTGTGTACGTGTTCTTGCACATTTTGTATTTTTTATGAATCTTTACATATTCTCACTTATCTACAACATTGCTGAAAATGATTATTGGTAATTCAGCTAAATTGTTTACACTTTGCTGCCCATTATGTAGAAAAGGAAATCATTGCTTGGTTGAACCCTAATGAAATAATATCCTCTAAGGCGTAGAGGGAAAAAGTTTAGCATATGTTTTTAATGGTTCATGGTGGCAAGGCTTCACTGCAAGGCAAAGCTATAATTCAGATGATAATTCATTTATTTTGCCTAACCATGAAAGTTTTATTCTTCTTTAACCAGTATTTCAGATTCCCAAGCCGACTGCCTGTCCTCTCATGTTCTCTGTGTTATTTACGACTGTGTAAAATGTGATACTGATTATAATTATGTCTATAACACACTGTTTGTCCCCTCCTTAAGGACCTAAATAGCTCCTTTTTAATTGACTTATTCTTCCCATTTATTAAAACATTATGTGGCGGTCAAAATGCTCAATTCCTCCCTTTCCCCTTTTTGGATGAACCAACGGCGTTTAGCAAAAATGTATCGGTTTACTAATTACACATTTCCCTCAAGAAGATTGTCATTTGGATCAGTTTCTGAGCATCGTTTTTAACCTTTTCACCAGTGAAAGTAATATGGCAGATGACTTTCATATGCACACAAAGGGCTCCCTGAAATGTTCTTTTTAACTTTGCACACACACCCCACAATCTTAATCTTTCCCTTCTTCCCTCTGGAACTGCAAATTAAATGGCAAGCATATTTGTACATAATGATAAACAGAGGCCTCCCAGTTCTCTTTTAAATCCCCTATTGGAGCTGAGCCTCTTTGAACAATGATGTGTTTCAACCGCCATTGTCAAGCAATGTCAGACTTGTGTTCCTCCATCTCCAGAGACGTGATCTCCCTGACCGCTCTACCACAGAGGCAGTAAACACTTGTTTATTAGTGCTCATAGCATTGTCAAGGACCCGCTTCCTTAAACAAGTTCATTTATTGGCTGCCCTGACTGCTTTATGTTGCCTAATGCTTTATGAATGTACGGGATTAATACATTAATTGCTACAGCTGTAATAAATTAGCAGGGAGTGGGTGGCATTCCTGTGTTGATTGACTTAAAAGCCCTCCCCATGTGTTCTTGCCACAAGCAATAGTTCTCCAGAGCAGAAGTGACTGCACTCCTGGTTTGTGTGTGTGTGTCTGTGTGTGTGTGTGTATGTGTGTGTTACTCTCTGTCTGTTGACTCAGGTGTTGACTCCCTCAGGTGAGAATAGCAAGAAGCTTGAGGGGTTCAGGGTTGCCCCCGGGAGAGCCAGAGGCTTCTCTTCTGAGGCACGACCTACACGTGTGTTCCTCTTTTCAGCGGGGACATCCTCGTCGCAGTACCCCCGAGGCTAGCCTTGGGGCAGAAGGGCTTGTGACAGTGTCTTTTGAAATGCTCTACAGTGCAAATGAGTTTCGAGAGAGCAAAAAGAAAGATGTTTATGCACTTCAGTCAGACATGTGGCATTTATGTATTGTTATGATCCCCTGTAGACACTGTTTCCCACATAGAAATGAACAATGAACACAGTTTTAAAAGTAAAAAGTATTTTTTTTGTTTTTGTCTTTAGGCTTTTTAGCTAGCTTTTGTGAATTACTACGAAAGAAATGTACGATCATTAGTGTCTAGGACAGCATGTCATAAGTTCCTGTATGCACTACATTTGTGGGCCTTGATCTCTGATGTTCATACGACTAACATTTTCACGCAACATGAACATGTAATTAGCAGCAATGAAATAAGTACCTCTGTCATAGCATTACTTGACTGAACATCAACAGCAGAAATTAGAGGACTCTATAAATTGGTATTTGAGAGTCATAATGTGAGACTTCTTATAAAAAAAATCAAAGACAGCAATTATATGATCCATAAAAGTACTTGATAAAATTTTTGAAAACTGTTCTGAAGTAAAGTTACATCATCTGACGAAAGAAAATAATTAATCGTTCAAGAGCATGTCGTCTCTGATAGATGTTGCCAGGTGCAACATTTTTCACTTTGCGAGAAAATCACTGGATGTACTTTTAATGATCTGAAATATGGCTGGTCCTCTCGAGATCAGGCAATAGTTTTAAATGTGACGATTTGTAAGCCTACGCCTTCTACATGCCAAAAGGTTAAAAAGTACAGTCCTCCCCTTCTGAAGTGCACATTTCCTTTTAGCTTGGTGTGTGTTTTTAGTGAGCTATGTTTTGTTTGGAAATAAACACAGACACACACGCCTCCATGCTGTGGCTAATGAAGCCAAACCTGCAAGATGACTTTGCCTTCACCTTCTTGTCCTTCACCAGCCATCTCCGATTGTGAATCCTCATTAAGAACGAGGCTGAGAGCCATGCTCTGTGCTCGGATTTTGCATTAAGGAGCACCTCCCTCCCCCTCCTCCTCTCCCCAGCAGCAGCAGACATCAGAGGCTGGTGGAGAGAGAGAGCACCTGCTTGGTTAGCTGTAGCGCCGAGCGCAAGGCAATGGACGTCCCCACAGTGTGCCCCAGATGCCAATATAACACAGATGTCACGGTGTTGTTCCAAAACCACAATCGCAACATATGGTAATTGCTGCGGAATTATTTTCTGGAAGGCTCCGAGTGGACTGATAAAATAGAGAAGTCAGCTACCGCTGCCGTCCAGATC
The DNA here is from genome assembly GCF_046254945.1 of Alosa pseudoharengus. NCBI lineage: Eukaryota > Metazoa > Chordata > Actinopteri > Clupeiformes > Clupeidae > Alosa > Alosa pseudoharengus. The sequence continues at coordinate 35,442,810 of NW_027468630.1, read as the reverse complement.
GAGGGGCCCCGCCAAACCTAACTATATGAAATGTCAGTTACACAAGCGCGAGCCCACCAGGTAAAGCTATCAGCGGCAGTGATATCCATTGCAATCTTAATGGCGAACGGAGGTGAATTATTCCACAGATGTGCACTTGGAGATGTTAGTCTCCCCGCGAATCTAGATTGTTTGCAATCCTCCGAGTGCATGCCCTGGATATCCTCCTGGCTGGCCTGGTCGGTGTGAAGTTTAATACGCGCTGCCTGCTCTGCGCCGCATCACACTCTGATAGATTTACCTGAGACAAAAGATGGCTTGGGAGTTCAGACGGAGTGGGACCATTGGGGAAACATGATGGAAATGGATTACTTTTTAGAGTTTGGTTAAGTGCTGTCGTAAACGTTCCCTTTTTAAGAATAACAATGAGAAGCAGCATGGGCGGGTGGGGAGGGGGATTGAGAGGGATGTGTCTTTCTGGGCTTTCTCAGACCTCACCATGAAAAAGTAGTTTCATGGCAGTTCTCACATGATCACATTATGATTAGGGAAAGGGGTGTGAAGAAAGAGAATGCATCCATGTGCCAGCGATAACAACGGCGAGTCTGAGATTCCTTCACCCTGAGAATTATCTGCAATCATTCCACAAATAAAGTATTAGTCCTTGAAGAGCCCTAGAAATAAGTTATTAGTGGCACATTTCTGTTCTCTGTGTGTGTGTATTTCTGTGTTTTATTTGTGGTGTGAAAGCATGCAGCACTTTACTTGTCATATCTATGCATTGCTAGGAAGACTGTGAAAGCATCAGCACATTTTTCAGAGACATTTATCAAGTGTTACAGCATGACATGCGGTCTTAAATGCTTAAGTATTTCTACGACACACATTTGTGTACTTTGATACTTAGTGCTGAAAAGTGTCCATTTTCTCAACCTCTTTATATGAAAAGTTTTGAACAGAAATTTATTTTCTCCCAGTCTCTATGAAAACTTTCAAACCACAGCTATGTCACTGCTTGTTTCAATGTAAGGGGCTCATATTGGGTAGTTTTATTCACTGGATGATGTTTCCCACTTACTAAGCACTCATCATCATATGTGAAGCAAAGTGTGCAAGAACGCTGGTGACAAATATTCAGCAATTGTAAAAAATGTCATCTGGTGTGTGTGTGTGAGTATGAGTGAAAAAGAGATAAGCATGTGTGTGTATGTGTGTGTTTGCAATGCCCTTGTTTCTGTTTCTGCACAGCCGAATTTGGACATTATTCATCCTCCTGGCCCAGGCCTGAAAATGAGCACTGTTCTGCTTCTGGAGACGGTATTTTTACAGTCCAAAGACTACAGATAAATACACACATATCTGGTCAAACACACACACACACACACACACACACCGACACACACATGCTCTCATTCACTCAAATTCATATCCACTCCCACATGAACATACATACATACATACACCAAGAGTTGAAATGTATACATATACACTTTTTCACATGCATGCCATTTATGCATGAACACACTCATACACACACATACATGCACGCGCACACACACACAGATCTTGACTCACACGGGTACGAGTTGATGGTTTGTGATTCTGATCCATGGTGTTTTAGAGCCCTGTGCTGCTTCTACCTTGATTTTCTGGCGCCACCATCTGTTCATTTGTATAATGCACCAATTTAAATATGAAAGGTAAAGAATGTGTACATTTTATTTTTTATATTATTTCTAATCAATAATTGAATGGGATGTATATGCATTTACAGGGAATAACTTATTTTATGAAGTGGTATAATCTGATATTGTTACATACAAGCAGATGCTCTACTGGAGTCTGTAAACAAATGTCTTCTAACTGTCAAAACCTTTAAGGTTTAAACAGTTTCTGAAACAATCCTATGTAGTCCATATTTCAATTTTAGGTAAAATATTTACAGAGCAAATTTACCAAGGGAGACTGTAGATGAGGAATTTCTATCTGACTAAATAATACTCTGTAGAAGATACAAATTTGGCAAAGTTACCATTGTGTGGTAATACATGATATACATCTTGTCAAGACCTGACCTGATCACAAACAATAGCAATAATGATAATCTCTAAGCGCTCAGTAAGAACCCCCCTGTATTTTTGACATGACTGACTCTATTTAATCAGTATGATTGCTTAATTAAACAAGTATTTAGCCGTATCAGAGCAATGGTTTAACCTCCCTATCTGGCCATATCATATCATGCAGGGCCTGCTTGCTTTGCAGATAGTGGTCTGGGAGTAATTGGCTCAATGGTGGTATTGATCAGAGGGGTATGAAAATGCCATGAAAATGTCAATTGTTAAGTTCATTGATTAAGCAGTAAAGTTGGGTCGGGGTGGGGGTGGGTGGTCCTTTCGGAGTATTTTCCTTTGCCGTTGCAACATTGTGGAGTTAATAAAAAAAAAACGAAACGGAGCCTAATGACGGCGAGCATAAATAAACATGTGGTGCAGCGTAGGCTGAATGGGAGGGATCTGAGGAGTGTGTGTGTGTGTGTGTGTGACAGAGAGAAAGTGTGTGTGTGTGTGTGTGTGTGTGTGTGTGTGTGTGTGTGTATGTATGTAAGCAGGAGAGAGAGAGAGAGAGAGAGAGAGTGAGTGAGTATGTGTAAGCAGGGCAGAAAGGGAGAGAGAGTGTGTATGTGTGTGTGTGTGTGTGTGTGTGTGTGAGTGTGTGTGTGTGTGTGTGTGCTGGTGACGGTGTATAGATGGCTCTCTTCATAGGACCTGGGCATATTGATCTGTGGAAATGAGGCTGCTGAAAAGAGGTGTTTGCCCATCAGGGAGCTTGCTGCTGGAGGCAGGAGGTCATCTCACTTAAAACTCAGGTTATCAAGGTCCTTATCAAGACTCTTCATTTGCCTTTTAAAGCAGGGCACAGGGATTAGGCCTGGCGGGCAGAACGGGACCTGTTGTTTCTCTTAGGCTTACTTTACTCAGCGGAAACCCAGCTGGACTCTCTCTCTCTCTCTCTCTCTCTTTCTCTCTCTCTATCCCTCTCATTTTTTCTCTTTCTCTCCTCCTACAGTATCTCTCTTTCTCTTTCCTCTGTCTTTCTTTCTTTCTCTCTTTCCCTCTTCTCCCTCACTCTCTCTCTCTCTCTCGCTGAGTTGCAGAAGCAGTGAGAGAAAGAGAGAGATAAGAGAGACTGAGGCAGGCTATTTTGGAGCGAGTCTGATCGATTCTGCTCTCTTTGTGACACCCATGTTCCTTGGTTACTGTTGCTGTGTCACAGTGATGGGCAAATAAATGGTAGACTTGGTAAACGTATCCCCTCAAATAATAGGTAAACTGGCAAAATATTTTTTTTTAATAATAAATAAATTAGAGCAACATGTTCATTGCTATGCTTACATTTTTGCCACTTTGTCTTTTGAATTTCCATTCAACGTTTTCACATTTCACATGTTGATCTCTAAAGCCGACTATTATGGTAAAATAAGAAATCTGTGCATTTGTGTAGAACAAAAGGCACTGAAAAATTGTAAAGTTTGAGTAGTAATGCACACTACATTTAGGGGACATTTCGTGTCAGCCTATCTGTGTGTCACTGTGTGTGTGTGTGTGTGTTTGCGTGCGTGCGTGCATGCGTGCGTACGTGCGTGTGTGTGTGTGTGTGTGTGTGTGACTTTTAAGTGGTTTGACGAAGTTATGTTGTATTCTCCTTGCCTCACACCAACACACACACACACACACCCACACACACATACACACACACACACATACACACACACACACACACACACACAGCATCTGTACAACCCCACATCGACAAAGCAGTCGCAGGGAGTTGAAGCTTCATGTCAGCTTTATCAGAAATGAAAGGTGAGAAAGTATTTTTTCTCACCTTTTTTCCTTCCCACACATGCGCCATCCCTTTGCCCAAGACGCTGAGGTGTTGTTCGGTTTGATCAAACTTCAGCTCATCATCACCCTAAATGGGAGGCACTCACTGCTTTTCCCTCTGTTTGTGTTGGTTATAATGGGAGCTGACAGTGTGTGTGGTGAGTGTGTTGGGTGCAGCGTGTGGGTACTCTACTCTGCCTTTGCTTGTGTTTGACAGAGGAGGAGATCTGAGCCACGGTGTGAGAAGAAGGGGGAATTATATCAAGCTTTGTGTGTGTGTGTGGGGGGGGGGTGTTTGTGCATGTGTGTGTGTATGTTGGGGGTGGGGGGTGGATGTGCTAAACATCTTTCTAAGCATGAAATGGGAAATTGACTAAAAAGTGGATAGAGCCCACCCCCCCAATACCCCCTTCCCACACACACACACACATACAAACACACACAGAGACACCCTCTGCAGCGGCAGCCCCAGTGTTTGCTCAGCTGAGAGTAAGGCCTGTTTGTTTTTTAAGAGCATCGGGCGCTTCCTCCGCCACAAACTCACTCCTCGCCCCCACAGCCAGCCCTCGCCCCACTGTTAAGGCAACGTCAGGGAATGAACCATGCAGAAAGCCACGGTCCCCCCCCCCCCCTCCACCTCCCCAACACACACAGACACACACACCTACACCCTCCCACCCAACTCTGGTAATTGCTTTCTCATGACTGAGATGACTGTGGATCCTTACATAAACTGTCTTGCACGGGTGCAGCCCCCAAATAGCTGGACCGATGCCTGCATTTGAGGGATTGGACCAGTCTGATGATAAATAATCGCACTCCGATTTATACACACAAGATGTCTTCTCTGTACCCACTGAAATCTACCCTCCTCCCTCCACTGTCCATACATGGATGAACGAGAAAGAAAAAAAATGAAAATTAAAAAGAAATTTCGCCTTCTAGGAAGCTGCCTTTGATGTGCAATATTCTGTTTGATTTTCTAATTTTAAATTGCATGTGAATTATTCACACTGGCTGTTATGGGGTTCTCAGCAACAGTGTGCACATTGTTTAGTGGGGTTTAAGTCAGGGAACAGCATATGTGTGTGTGTGTGCTCTCTAATCTGTGTGTGTAGGAGGCCTGATAGAGAAGAAAAATGAAGGTGGAGATGTTGTACACCCCACTCAAACAAACACACACTCACACGTACACACACACACACACACACACACACATACACACACACACACACATATATACAGTAATCTCAGAGATACACACAAACACAGACACACTCATAAAATATGTAAGCCTGCATGTGCTAATGTAAATATTCCAAAATAAATACCCTAGCTAAATGAATGTGATGAAAAGCAGTAATGATAGATTGGTTTACACTGCATAACAAAACAGAGATGACTGCTACATTGGTCACTGACAGTCCTGTTACACAAAGGAGACGTTGCACATATGAGGCACTTTAAAGCCCAGCACTTTAGATGTGTTAATGTTGCTTTTTATGTTGGTGGTTTGTTAATGGTAGAATTCTGATCAATTTAAGCCACAAGCTCTTGGTCGTCATTATTGATTTAACAAAGACACAACGTGCGGTCCCTCCTCAGATGTCACTGCTTTCTGGCGGAGGACAACAGACATGAAAGCCTTAAAGAGGAGCACTCCGAGGAGGCAGGCGTGAAGAGACACAGTTAGATTAAATAATTATAGCCGGCACACCACCACGGGCGTGAAGAGGGAGAGCTGAGATTGTCACCTCCTGCTGCCTCCGCCTTTAATATTCTCATTGCACCACCACTGACATCCTGTCTTCGGGTGTGGAGGCAAAAAAAAAGAAAAAAAAAAAAAGAAAAGAAATGGAAGCGTTAGCGTAAATTCTGTCAGGAAGACTCAATGCATGCGTCACTCATTCATTCATTACTTCCGACCAATCACCAGTCTGCATCAGCCTTTATAATCACTTTACTTTGCACCTGCCTGTTGCTTTCAGGTGCCGATTTTCGATGTTCCGTATCCATGCACGGGTAGCTAGTCATTCACTTCGCCACAACTTTACCATGTGATACAGTCATAGTAGCTTAGCCTACCTCACGTTCGCTTCAACCGAGTTGGACGCATCTCACCAAAGTCTCGGGGGTTTCTATGTAGGATAGTAGCTCGTAAACGTCGGAGAGTAAGGTAGGCCAAATTGTTGCCACTGTTCGGGTTGTCCGCCCGGTCTTATCAACGGATAGAGACAAGTTCCGCGGCTCGAAGGTTCTCTTTCACCCTAGTCTCGTGTTAGATCCTAGTTGCTTAATGAGGTTAACGTCGTATCGCTTACAACGGGAATATGGTTGCTAAACTTTTCTGACGAAATCCGTCAGACTTCGCTGTTAACATACATGTACGGAACCGTTTAAAAACTCCGTTACTCCAGTTATCGACACTCGCGATGGTTTCCTTGCCAAAGCTGCCATGATGCAGCTTTGCTAGGTCCACATCTAGGCAAATTGTCTCGCTGGTCAGGCTGTCGTGTATGGAAGGCCAACAGGGACAAAAGTACTCTCCCTAGTCCCTGTCCCTTTCTAGGCTACTGTCATTAACCATACTATCTCCGATGCACCTGAAGGCCATATTAATCTTATTTTCATTCTCCTGTCTGGCTGATCATTATTGTCTGTCATTGTCTGTTACTGTCATTGGTTATGTACATAATATGTAGGTCCATACATTGTGTTCGTTGATTTAACTAACGGCAACGTAAATGTATCATGGCTGTTTATTTGCCTGCCTGCTAGGTCCTTTTTGAAAATGCTATGTCTCCTCTCTAACCACTCCATTCCTCCTTGCAGGTCTTCAGGCTGTAGGGACTAGAACAAGATCTTTCCTCAAACTCTTCTCTGCCAAAAGAGCAACACCTCTAGCAGGCACAAACTCTCCTTTAGGCCAATACTGCACTCACTCATATACTTTTCCAAGCACAATGCACTTTGCTTGTCGTCATTCGTAATCTCCCATTACGTCACGGCAGCCGCAAGCACAGGGATGGCATTCCTTCCCATTTCTTCATTACTTAACATCTTAATAATCTTTCCATTTCAGGAGCAGCTCCTCTTCATTTAATGTAAATGCCTCTCTCTCTAATTTAAGGGTATGCATCTGTCGGCAGTGGAGTACTGACCCTCACCGTAACTATCTACTTCATGCAGGGATGCGGGGCTGGTTCACGTAGGCCTATAGCCAAAACGTTCATCGAGGGACAGTGCTTTGGTTCATATTTAATCTTACTTCATCCAGGTCATGTGATGTCAACTTATTTACCTCCTCATCTAAGCTATACGCTAACCCTTCATGTCTTTATCCCACCACAGTAGGAGCAGCAGAATAGTGAACTTGCATTGTTAAATCATTAGATTTTGCAATTCACTATCGAATATCCATATGTCCTCGAATCTCAATCACATAATTCTCAATCGTCAAATAATCAAATCAACCAGCAATTATTAGGCTACATCACCAATTCACTCTAACTATTTAATTTACTAGGTCTGTGATGCTGGATCACATATTCTAAACACCCACTTACTCTTGGCTCTGGAGCAGTGCTTTGCTCACATTTAATCTTATTTCACCCAGTCAGCATGATGAGGATTACTCTTCCATCTTTTGTTTTTTTTTAGTTATGCTAAATCATCCACAGCGACCATCCATAAGTGCTAGTGTACTCCAGCTATGTATCTGTTGATTGTATTTTGTCTTGTCCTGTTGTGTCCTTAGGTCTGCTGCTGGTTAGTTAACCCTGGCTCTCATTTCACTCCCTATCATTCACTCCTTGAAGCCGTGTTCCTCATGGCTTTCTATGGGTTCATGCGCTCCGGGGAATTTTGTTCTGACAGCCAGGTTCTTAACCCTTCTCAGGATCTGGCTTGCTCAGCCATCCTCTTCTCCTCCCACGTCTATGTATTTCTGAAACATTCCAAAATGGACACCTCAGGTTCTGTTGTCATTATCAGAGATTCTAAAGTAAATAACTCTTCTGTCCCTATAATTCTATGATCAACTATCTTAAACTTCACCCACACACTTCTCCTAATGCACCTCTTTCTTCTACCCACTGGGTTATCTATGTCTAAACAATGGTTCAGAATCCGCTTGTCGACAGCGGTTGGTAGCTGCGGGCTCTCAACCTCCCAATATACTGGCCATCCCTTTCGCATCGGCGCTGCAACGTCAGCAGCCGCTCTAGGATTACCTGCATCCTCTATCAAGTTGCTCGGAAGATGGTCTTCGTCGGCTTACGAGTCCTACATAAGACCTCAGGATCAAGCCCTTCTAGATGCGCAAATAGCTCTTGCAAGTGTCAAATAAGGTAAGCTACCTTTCAAAGGTCTGGTGGTGGTTATTCGGCTCGGCTAAAGCATTATATTAATTACGATGGACCCAAGCCACTCTTCTCCAGTCACTACGCACAGCCGGCACTTTAGGCACAGAATAAAGTGTTAATACATTCTAGTCACTACGCACCGCCGCCCTTGGTCTAGCTTCTGCAAGCAACCTCGGGTAATCACGTCACAACAGTTAATTTCCTTTATCCTTCCATCACCCCACTTCACTCATCATATACATACGCAACTCGACTCGACAGTCGACTCGAATCGCATCATCAAATCGCAATCATCAATCGTTATCGAACCGAACGATCATTAAGCACATATCACGGGGATTTGCACCACATTGCATTACATCTTGCCGTGCAAGAACCGAGCTTACGAAAGCTCTGAGCTCGTGCAGCTCCCCGCTGCAATCGCTGCAGACCATGCTGGTTATGTCTTCTGTACCCGCAAGAGTACACTTTTCTATCATCTGTTCTTGGTTTCATTTCCTTTCATGAATCACTTTACTATTAACGAAGGATTTGTCTCATATTAATGTTCTCCTTGATTATGCTCTATTCCAGGAAGTGTCCCAGCCTCACGTCTACCCTCGGGTAGGCCTTTCCCATCTTTCTCTTTGGGGGTAGGCTTCGCCCCCGCCGTATTCACCCGGCAGGATCTGCGAGGGTCTCCACGCTTCGGGTCCTGGACTGAGAACGATCATTAAGCACTTTCCACAGGGATTTGCACCACATTGCATTACATCCTTGCCGTGCAAGAACCGAGCTTACGAAAGCTCTGAGCTTGTGCAAGCTCCTCGACTTCGCTGCTATCGCTGCAGACCATGCTGGTCATTTTCTTCTGGATGCGGCTTGCTCATGGAAAGTCATCACATTTAGGGGTCGTACTTAAATCGTATATAATCAGTCATGGACACTACACCGTGCTGTTATTTTGGGTAAGTCAACATAATTAATTCATTAATCTAAACCTGGCTTGTTTACATTTCTATCCTAATAGTAGGCCTATACGTTGTGCTATTTAGCTCCTTTAACATGGCTTTACCTCTGCCGGATGGACAGTAGTCTGTTAATTTCATCTCCTGTACATCTTGTCCTTGCAGCTTCTGTTCACCATTGAACCGTAACAAATGGAGTTCACAAACTGTAATATTTTACATCAACTTGCTTATCAATTAAGAGCTAGCTACTCCATTTGCTAGTCACAAGGCTCACAAGAATCTATGGACTGTATGGTTTCCGAGTTCTTAATTACTAAAGACTCACTCAGCAGTAATGAGCATTTTGTAATCAATGTACTTCCTCTTGCAAATGTCTGGTGGTGGTTATCTAAATTTAATCATATTACTCATCTCTTCGTTCTGGTGCCTGTCTGGCTTGGTTGCATTTGTGCAGGTCATAATCTTCTTTAACTGCAAGCGCTATTTCTTCTGCACTAACCTGAGCTTCTGCAACTGCAAGCTCATTGTCCCCCGAGCATTTGCAACTGCATGCTCTATCCCGCTGCACTAACCCTGCGCATCTGCAACTGCGAGCTCTATTCTGCTGCACTGACCCTGAGCATCTGCAACTGCAGGCTCTATCCTCTGCACTGACCCTGAGCATTGTAATTGCAGGCTCTATCCTCTGCACTGACCCTGAGCATTTGTAATTGCAAGCTCATCGCCCTGCACGTTGTTAGTCAACCCTTAAGCTAAGCTTCTGCAAGCACTAGTCACTCAAGCAGTCTCGTTCAATGGGTTGAACATCTGCAAGCGCAATTCCCTTCCATAACTTTAAATCAATCATAGAATTTGAGTCACAGGTGGTTGAATCCATAATCATAATCATCCACATCAAATTATCAGTTTATTTTATTAATAATATATTCTTCATCTGTCTCTGCTGTCTGTCTTGCTTTCTCTGATTAATCTCCCGAGCTCAACCGGATAATACAACATGCACTGTTTAATGTTGTTATGCTTTATTTCAGAGAGGATAACCATCTAAGCATTCTGGTGGGTATCTTTCTCTTATTCTTTGGGGGTAGGCTCTGCCCCTGCCGTCTCATACCGGCAGGATCTGCAAGGGTCTGCACACTGTGACCTGGACCGAGGACGGGGCCTATGCCAAAGACTGTCTTATTGTTGCTTATGCCTTTTGTATATCCTTTGATGGATTAAAACGTGTGTTATCGTTCATTGTACCTTCCTGAGTCTTTCTGATAGAAATGGAAGCGTTAGCGTAAATTCTGTCAGGAAGACTCAATGCATGCGTCACTCATTCATTCATTACTTCCGACCAATCACCAGTCTGCATCAGCCTTTATAATCACTTTACTTTGCACCTGCCTGTTGCTTTCAGGTGCCGATTTTCGATGTTCCCACCCTCCCTCACCACCATCAGTTTGGCCTTGTCCAGATGTCCAGGGGGTAGGCTCCGCCCCTGCCGTCTCATACCGGCAGGATCTGCAAGGGTCTGCACACTGTGACCTGGACCGAGGACGGGGCCTATGCCAAAGACTGTCTTATTGTTGCTTATGCCTTTTGTATATCCTTTGATGGATTAAAACGTGTGTTATCGTTCATTGTACCTTCCTGAGTCTTTCTGATAGAAATAGCAAAGTTTAAATGATGGGCCCCATTGGCAGTTGTCATAACAGTGGCTACCACATTTTTCCAAATGAGAAAGGTCTTTGAGATGCAAGGACAAGTGATAAAGGACTGTCACATGAATGATATGTTCAGAGGCATCTATGGCTGTGTGATAATGTGAAAAATGGAATGCTGGTTTTGTTTAAACACCTTACTCAGAAAATCTGTTCAATTGATAAGTAACATAACGGTAAGAATATTTCTTTACTGTTCAGGCAATCAATTGCGTTATTGTGTAGAAATACCAATTAGTGAGTAGGGGTGAGATATTCAAATTCAAATGATCCATCTCGTTCAAATTTAATAATGGAACATCACTTGCTATTGTTTCCCTCCACTTTTTTTAATCATGTTTAATCATGTGGTCTACCAGGTTCCTTGTCCATGAACTATGTTGTGTAGAGACAAACACAGTGTGCCCTTGACATTTGGTACTTATATCTGGAAACAAAAAGGTTTTCATAATCATACTAGTATGAATGAAGTCAGTTCATTGAAAGGAAGGGTTCTTTATAGTACTAATTTCACATACGCTAACCAACTAGTGCGGAGGACTTTGTTAGAAACCAAGGGCACATGCAGGCAACTCTACTCCCTCATTCTCCTCGTCTCCATCAGGAAACCCTGTCTTGGAACCATAAAAGTAATTGGTAATTTGTAAAGCATTTACTACCTCACATCTCCCATAAGTTCACAATTACTGCTCTTTGGTCTAATTACTTTTTAACATGATGATGCTGGTAATGAGGCGGGGGGCTTTGTTCTCTGAGCTTTGTTGTTCCCTGGTGTTAATGGAATGCCTTTAGATGAAAAATTGCCAAGAACTGGCTTGTTAATCACAAGAGGGTGTTTGCGTTGAGCTTGGAGAACAATTATTACAATACCAACCACAATCCTGTTTTAGATGTTGTGAAACAACAAAGATGGGGAGTGCATATTTTACTAAACATAGATGTGGCACAAAACCTTGGGTGCCGTGTAAGCGAGCAAGTGGAAATTGGAAGTTTTCATTAAAGTCCTCCATAATTTATGACTCGCTGTATCTCTGGAGAGTCTTCTCAAATGAGTAAATAAATACCATTGTAGTGTACGACTCGCCTGCCCCGTTAAGTAAAATTGAATCCTCTCCATTAAGTGCAAAGTCGGCAAGGCTTTGAAGATAATTAGCGAAAACACGCTCTGGAATGTTGGCGGGGCTTGGCAGGTGCGTTTGATCAGTGACATTAGGCGAGATGAGCGTTGACAGGGGTGGGATGTCAGAGGGTGGGGGGTGGTTGTGCAGGAGGGAGGTGGGATGGCGAAAGGAGGAGGAGAGCTGCAAAAAGGGGAGGGATGGGGGCAGAGTTTGACTCATCCAGTCAATTTTAGCATTTTTAACGTGAGGGGGAGGGGGGGGGGGTACAAAGACAGCCAGGAGGTGGCCCATGAAAGGAGTGACTGCCTGAAACTGTAGATTTTGATTGTGAAAGCTGCAGACCTTTCAATTGCCTGCACAAAAAAAGATGGAGATGTCTCAATGCATCACTGTTCCTTTCACCGAAGGGCACAAGTTCAAAAGCGCTGAGAACATAAACTTATTTTTATGCAAAATCCATAATTCCAGTGCATACAAATAGAACATATGACTCTTTTCTCAGATTTGCATTCTGTTATGAGTACCACAAGTCCCTTGGAAAGCTATTAAACTACTTTTTTCTCTTCCCAATTATGAGTGTTGATAATTACTCTGCTTTCCATTCTCTTTGCACAAGGATAAAATGAAGAAAGTATAAAGTCAAGTAAGATAAGTAACACAAACCAGCACTATGGCATGAGGATTATCCAGTGCAAAAAAGGGGCAAACAGCTTTAAATGTATTTAGGCCATTAATAATTTATGCCATTGTGAGAGGACTTCCAAAGGTGACATGAATGCACAATGGAGCCCAATTAAATTAGGGATCTGAGGACTCATTTGCAGATGCCAGCAGCATAGTTTATATATAAATGCTAATATTTGAAAGTCAAATTACAGTAGAAAAGGCTTGTAATAACTGTTAATTAACTCTTGTTTTTTCTCCTCTCCATCGATAAACTTGGGCTGCCGGAGCCATTCATGGGGTTCGTCTTTAAGACTTCGGACCACAAAGATAAATTTCAAAGCTCGGAGTAATGCCTTTGAAGTAGCTATTCTCCATAGATTAGATATTATTTTAAGATCCCTTTGTTTAAAAATTCATTTTTATTATCCCTGCTTGAAATGCCTTGCAATTCCCCACTCAACCAACCATCAGTGCAATTAACATCTTCGATCGAGACCATATTCCTGATAATTAATACGGACTTCGTACCTCCCTTGTGATAGCTCGCAGGGTTTGACTCTTCCCGAGTGCCGTTCATTTGCAGAATCAGTTTCATCCTAATGAAAATGGAATGTGAAACTTTAATGAACAAGTCTTCACAGTCATAATAATAAAGACTTTGAAACAACACTAAAGCCAACTCAACACGCAGCCTGACTGAAGCTGTGTAGCGACATCAAACCAATTAAGCCTGATGATAAATATTAACACTAGTGGGTGTTGAAAGAATAAACAAGTGTTTTTGAAAAGACTGTCATTAAAACTGTGTTCCAGAGACTCACTCAAATGTAGCGAAAATTGATCGGTCTCTGCAAACCAAACACCATTTTAGTCTGTGAAATTGAATATACTATATATATTAGAGCACATATTTTTCATGTGAATGAATTCATAAACTTCAATGTCATCATTCATTCTCAGTGACTGGCATATATTTAAGCCTGACTATGATATGCTATAACTAAAATATTCAGCCCTTTTCAACTTATACGGCAGTATATATTTTTTTTTAAACCATGAATGTCAGTCTCCTTCCTCTTTTTATCTTTTACTGGATGGTAATGAAGGAAACAAGGGAAGTGCTTTTTTGGCCTTTGGAATGTTGTCTCTTCATGAACATGTGCACTCTGCCGCCCTGAGGATATCTAATGTGTTTTCACAGCATCCTTGAATGCAAATCCCCAGAAGCAAGAGAACTCGGAAGACCCAGAACATGAACCAAGTATCCCCTAAACAAGGACTCAGAGCATTCTCAGCAGTACACATCTCCCACCCCATACGAAGGTCAAGGCTTCAAGGGCACCAGTGCTTTGTAAGGTATGTTCAGAACCACAATCTAGACTTATATTATATATGGCAGATTCTCCAGCAGCTCAGTGGATTTCTTTGTACATGGCAAAACCTTTGTTCTAATGAAAAGGTCCTTTTTACCTGTCACCAATAGATTGCTCTGAATTGAGTATTACATACAAGCACACACACACCATCTTGTTCATTCACTGACAACAAAACCTTTTTTTTTTTAACTTTCACAAATTTCTGAAATAAGTATTTTAAAATGTATCACCATACGTGAATCCGGAATGGGCATGTGAGCCATCTCCATAAGGGTTTACACCAGTACTGTATATGAGTGTGCAGCCTCTTTCCTATGTTTATAACATACTGTGACAGCGGCATTTTGGTAGACTAGCAGGCTTGTTGTCCTCTGATAGTTATGTGTCATGCCCAGGTGGGAATTGGGAATGTGACATTTACCAATCTGTTGACACAGACATGCATCAGTTAGAGACAACACTCATCACCAAACATTTATGTAGCCTTTATGCTGGAAGATTTGACTGTGACACAAACTTTCATCCTTAGTTGTAGCCTGTGGGCCTCTTTTGCTTAAGAGAATTTCCTCTCTTTGATAAATGATCCTGTTGTGCTACAGGTTTGCATCCATGGCCCGTGGAATTTCAAATAACTTTAAACACTACAAGCTCAATGCAATTATAAACGCTGACTGTTGTCAATATGGGCATGCATTCCATAACCCACATTAATTCAGTTATATCTATGGATATGACACAGGGGTTTGAAAATGGTCAGTAAAAGTTGTGCAAATGGAAAAGGTGTGTGCCAAGCTATGCTTTGTTTGTGAAATTAGTACTCTGATGGTGAGAACAATGATGGTGATGATCCATAGCATATCCACTGATGCATAATAACCCAAGCCAATTTTCAAAGTGTTCCTGCTGGTCTACATTCCACGGGTAGATAAATAAAATATAGCCAGGACTTATTTCTGAGTTAATCCCACTTCCCTCAATTATACAAAGACCACGTACTGTATTCAAAAGTGTGGGTGTGTGACCGGTGCTAATAAATTTGAGACTTAACACAAGGCCTTTAACATCAGGGTTCCTTAATGGGGTCTCCGTGTTGAATTATCTATAGGTCTCTGTGATTCAAAAAGGACCATCAAAACCCAACTTGAGAGCTCTGTCTTCTAATTGAATAATACATTACATGTGGCAATTATTTTTGTCAGAGCCAGACCGAGAAATCAATAACCAGGGGATCAAATCAGCAACTGAGGAACCTCTGTCTCTACCCCCCTTGTGGCCAATTACATCATCACAGTTTAAACACCTGCACTGTGCCCGCACATGCTGGACTGCGAGAACTGAAAGCGTGGTCCAAGGATAAAGGAGAAAAAGAGATGAAATGACACCTATTATAAAGCATGAAACTTAGTACAGTGGATGTATGGAGCCTGTAATATTGTGTTTTTGCATTACTGTCTGCATATCTCATCAGTGATCGGCTTGTATAGCATGTTTGCAATATAGTATTGTACAGTGGGATCAATCAAGATATGGTCCTAAATCCAGTGTGATGGGAAAGCAGTGTATCTTTATTGAGGTAATGCGTGTCGGTTGTGCAGCCTGACCTGAAGTTATCAATTATTCAGGTTCTGTTTTGCCTGCAGCTGTATCTGCACATAACATGTAAGGGTCTCATAAAGAGAATTTCAGGAGTCATGAGAAATCAAGCTTCATGTATGGGACAGAGCACCCCACCAAAAAAAAAATGAAGTAACTCGCCAGATACACGATTTTTTAAACAATTGTCCCTCAGCTTGCTGAAAAGTAACATGCCAAATCACAGTGGACGACCTACTTATATTCCAAATGCAATTTGCTTTTGTCTGAAATATTCACGGCTATTAAAAAGCCAGATATCAGGTCTCATTAAATGTTGATGCCGCTGGTGGGCGAAAAGAACACTGGCTACATCAAAGGCGAGCTCTGTCCAGCGAATACTAATCAGAGGGGCTGCTACCCACCATCTCCAGCGCGAGGGCCATTTCCTTGTGTCCTCAGCATCAGCTCTTGTCAACCAGTGCTAGTCTCACTCACTGGGAATGCTCCTTGTGTACATCTGTGCATTTTTAAAGAATATAAAAAGCCAGAAGAGTAGAAATTCACCCAAGAACAGTTATAGTGTCACAGCAAAATACAGTTAAGTCTGAAACAGAGAGAAGATGGTATGAGGTTTCACACGCTGACATGTCCATCTTTTGTATGTCCTTTGCCAACTTTTACCACCATGCCTGTGGCCTGTCCTTATACCCCGTAGGTCAAATACTGGCAAATCGCATGAGTCCTGAGTTAATGTTTTATTTCCATCAGGCACGCTCATGCACTTTTCAAGCTGCTCCTGAACGTCCAGGCAGAGCAGTGAGATTGAAAACTTCTGACTTCTGGCAAGATTCAGCCTTTGAAGCACTGAATAACCACTCAGGACAATCTTCTTAACTTTCTTTGCTTTACTGAAATCTTTACTTTCCCTCTGGAGGTTGCAGTGTCATGGCCTGGCCAGGAAACTCTGGAGCCTTGTTTACCCTCGGCTCCAGTGGGCATGACCGCGCTGCCGAGTTCCCACCACAACCACAAATGTCTCACCAAAAGATTAATTATCAACTGCTCCTGGACTGCTGTGGTCTCCATTATGGATGAAACCCAGTTATTTTGTTATACATGAGTGGGCCATCTCACCCCTTAGGCTGGTACACAGGGAAACAAAAAATAAACGTCGCCAGCCCACCTGGCTAAAAGGATACTGTAATGGTCGTTTGCTGGAGCCACGGTGAAGGCTTTTGGTCCGTGGCTCCAACTCTGATGGTCCAGATAATGGAGGGGCAGAGACGGTGGAGTCATCCCATCATCAAGGTGGAGGACAGCAGGTCACTCCGGCGTGCCAGGGTGGTGAACCGCGGAGAGGCAAGGCGAGGCGCTCATGAAATAAAAATCCTGAGCCGGGCTGCGGCACTGCGCCACTCTGATGTAGAAAGAGAGCAAGCAATGCTGGAGAGAGTTTTAGAGAAGGTTAGAACATCTACAGGCTACTTGAATGAAGACATGCACAACCAAAGGACTTAACATCAAAAGAAGCTGTAGAGTATTTTTTTCTTCTTTCTTTCTTTTCAGTGTGGTTGTGTGTTTGCTGTGCATATTTTATGACATCTGCCTCCACATTCCTGCTTCTTTTTTTTGCTGTTGATATGGGCAGGGACCTGGCCCCAAAACTCTCTGAACCAAAAGATTTGTTTGTTGTCTTGCTTGTTTTCTCACTCAGCTTTGAACCTTGCGCTGGTAGAATTTCAATTGTTTCTGCCAGGATGTCTGTGCTAACAAGTGGGCATCCCCTTAGCCATCCCCGCTACCCTGTGACTGAGCGAGCACTGCCCAGAAGGGCAAAAGAAGAAAGCTAGTATAAAAGTCATGGCTGGTGTCTCCACATAAAAGAATCAAAGTGACCTATAGTCCCGTCCAGCCCTTTAGAAAAAATGGATGACAATCAAAAGGACAAATGTGCTGGCCATCCCATGTGAGGGAGCGAACTGAATGTGAAGCAGCCCACAGTTCTGTGATGTCTTTGACCTGCCAGTTCAAAGCCTCCCGTGAACCTTTGGACCTCGCCCTGTGCGCGCCTCAAACAAAGGCTTTGTTCATAATAAACTAAAACAGGGGGCATTGTTCCTTTGAGCTGTCCCGAACCTAAAAAAAGCTAAACTCTCAAACAGCATACCTGAGGTAACCTGAGCTCACCCAGGGAAAAAAACAGCACCTTATCTGACCGGATGAGATGCTACATGTCATCTCGTATTCATCCTCTGTTGAATGTGAGCCAAATTGAGTCATTTTTTCTGTATATCAATCTCTAGATGTATTTCCTGTGTGGGAGTGCTTTCACTTAAAAACATAGAGTATTTTTTTCTCTTTCTATGTGTGATTGAACTTCTCTGTAAGGCACTTCTTTCCATATCAGATTAAATGTTTTCAGTGTTAGACAAACTCTTCAGCTGGAGCAACTGACAGGATGGGTTTGAGAGAGAGTAAAGAACATAAATCACCCGGATAATCAAGAGATTCATATGCAGCAAAGTAAATCCTTGTTGCTGTTTGATCTCACCAGTGTTGAGCATAAATATCTGAGGCGGCCTCACAACGGTGGACATTCATCAAAATACCTGTCATAACAAAACTGACAGTCTTGGACCAGTTGGAGATACAGAGATTCTCTCTTTCTCAGATGGTGGATAATCTTTTAACAATTCATATCCATGCAAGCTCACACGCCCAAGACATCCATCTGGTTAAATTCCATTTCCCCAGGTCTTATAAAAATGTATAAAACTGAGAACATGGATGGCTGCCTGTTGCAAACATAACCTATAGCCTTTCCTTGGACCAACAGACTTTCTCACAAGCGCAGCTTTGTGAGGCGCCGCACAAATGCACCTCTGTGTTGCCACAGTGACAGCTTGTGTGGAAAGGTACCACAGCACAACACATGAGTATGGATTTTGTGCTCGCTTTCACCTTCAGGGCCCTGGTGTGGCCGCATGGAGCCGTGGCACTGAGATGTAGGAGGCGGTGAGCCTCCCGGTAATAGTTAGCCGTGTCAAAGAGGAGCCGAGACCAGGAGAGTCCGCACACGGAGCCTCCTCTGTTCCTCCAGAGACACTAGGGAGGGAGGAGAGGCGTGATGGGGGGGTTTGATGTTAAAAGTGTGGCTGGGAGACAATACGGCCGCCGTGTGATCATCCAAGCTCTTTGGTGTGCGCAGAATACAGTTCAGGGTAGGTAGCATACACCCAGCCAGCTCTAATGGTGACTTCAGTCAGTGTACGGAGGGAGCCATGTCCCCTAGCACTGTTTGCTGTGTTCGCTCTGTGCAACTCTTCTTCTTCAGGGACAGAGAAGAATCAAGTCAAGAATTGAGGGTGAACATAGTGTAACTGACAGATGTTCATACCAGCGGTTGCATGCTGGCAAATAAACAAACTCTTCTTTAACTCAGTAACGCCATGTACATTGCATTAGAGTCACTGAAATACTTAGCCCATCTGAGCACATATTAGGAAACTAATATAATAGCTGGACCACACTACTGGGACTGTTTCTTAGTCCCGGCAGCTGTGGTTACTGATCATGTCTGTGCCATTTTTTCCCACAACAGGACAGTCAAAGCATTACAAGCCTTTCATGCCGAGCTCAAGCCCTAATGAGATCACTGACGGTTAAGCTTGAAAACATCAATATGACCCTTATCAAGCACCCTGTTTGAGCCACCTCCCATCAATTACAGTTAAGGCAGAGCAGCAGGATAAAGCATAGCACAGTTGGGACATATATACATAGTTAAGTAGTGCTGCTTTGCACTACAGAGTGTGGAATGCGTTCCAGCCGTCGTGCATTGGAAGGAGTCTTCAGAGGGCAGTAGCATTGGGGATGCTCACAACACCGGCCTTCAGCAGTCTGTTTAATGTTGCTCTAAGAATATCCAGCCCCTATGATAAACGGCCTCTTATGTTGATTGCTTGCGTGGGTTTGATAGACATGGCTGCATCTCTCTTCCAAGGTGGTGGAGGGAGTTGCTGTCTTAACCACACACACACACCGCTGTGCACACAGATGCACACTGACACGCTCACTCCTCGCGGCATTTCAGATGTTTCATACTGTAGAACTCCTTACTGCACAAAGCATCAACTGTTTCCAGTTGCCAAGTAAACACAGTTGTAGACATTCATGAAATATAAATATTTCTGTAGGTTTGCAATTAATCCATTTCCAATCCAACCTAATCTAATTCATAAACAAGAGTCAAGAGAAATTCATGGAATATTGTTTTTATATGCTTTTGGATTTATTTCTATAGGTTTAATTTCTTATTTCAGAGATTATTATTATTATTTTCAGCATATCACCAATATGTAACTGAATGTGTCTGTAAATTGTGAGAAATAAATTACTGAAATATATGATAATGGGTAATTATTTCGATACATCATTTGATAAGTGACATAACAATAGCCTAAGGGAAAGTTAGACATGCCAGAACTAATTGCACTGGTGGAGCTGGTTAGAATGAGTGTTATTGAATTACTCTTTTGGCACAATAAACACAATATTACAAATTTTAAGGAGCAGTCTGTACTTGAGAAATGTGCACACAAATCCTGAGCATTTTTTTACATCGAATCCCATTCATTATACAACAAAATGTCCCAAATCTTCTTCACCCAAGCCACTCAGGAGAAATTCTGAATGACAGTTTGAAACACAATTAGCTAAAAGCCTCTACAAGGCATCAACTATTTCCTACAAATGCAGAGAGAAATTAATCCAGTACTCCATGAATTATTACAGATCATAAACAGTGGCAAATATTTTCCAAACCATATGTTTGTTCCTTGGTCGGTTCTAAAAATCAAACTGCACAGTCCCAAAATTCTTTGCTACCATCTTGTGACCACAGATAGAATCGCATGTGCAGTCTCTAAAAAAAAAGCCACTGCAATCTTGTGTATAGAGGAGCCAAGGAATATAAAGTATTATACTCATTTGCTCTGGTATTTGTACGAATTAACAAACAAACAGGTCAACAACTTTAGTTTGGAATCAACTGAGATGCCTGAAATGCATCTAGTTACGTTAGATATTGGAGTATTTTCAATAACATCTCCACTTACAGGTTTATAAAAATGGCAAATGTATTATTCTATCCTCTTCAGAGACAAGGGAATTTATATGATATGAATTCAGTCTGAAAGGAAGGCAGGTCCAAATAGGCCTGTCCATTTGAATTAATAAAGTTTCTTTTCATGAGACAAAGAAATCTCATCATTATTTCATCGAGTAATCCTATACAATCCATGCACAGTGCATCCACCACCTCTGTATTTTTACTTGCTTTGAATCAAATTATCTTTTTATTTCAGCACAATTAAAGGGCCATGGGTTATGTTCCCTTTAAATTTAATGCCATGCGTTCAACTTATCTGAAAATCTTGAAAGTCTTTGGCAAACTTCAGCTGGAGGAAATCTAGATCAAATACAAAAGTTTCATTACTACTGGCATGGAGGAAAAGAAATTAGGAGATGGAATTATGTTAAATTAAACCCAGTAGACCTCTGTGAGAGTGTACACCATAGCGCATTATGAATATAATATGAATGTGTTCTATAATTGACTACGTTCCCTCCGCTTGAGTAAAGCAGGGAGACTGAGTAGAATGGAATGTGCTCTTGTAGTCGACTGTTCATGGTTAGAGCCGAGAATAATAATCTACTGTAAAACTGTGGTGTGTTTAAGTGGCAGACTTTCTTGCCATCAAATGCAGGTTGTTAATGGCACAGATAGTGAGAGCCCAATGCCCATTGTTATTCCACAGTTGAACAGGTGGCTTATGATGGCCAATTATATATATAAAAAAATCTAATTTGGTAATGACAGCACTTTGGCTGTACCAAGTTGTGAGACCAGCACATTATTGTATTCATATTAATATTCACTTCTAATGCACCAATTTATACCAATATATATATAATGTGTGTGTGTGTGCAGTAACCTTATTAGAGTAGTAAAAATAATATAGATATATGCAGTGTATTAACAGTAACATTATAAGAGTGGTAAAAATAAGTATATATTCAGTATGAACAGTATAAAAAACATAAAATATGGCTATGTATAAGTATAATTGCAGTATGTACATTTTATAAATATAAACAGAATACTATAGATGGGATAGGGAAGTGCAATTACACATACAGTATATGTCTGATTGGACAAAAGCAGCAAAATAATATCCCAGTTTGTGATGATGAAAAAAGCATTAACATTCTCTGAATGCATGCAACTCTAACTCTCAGAGCTGGACAGGCTCACATCTATGCCCCTTAGTGTCCTACTAAGACCATGTGATTTCAGGAACCAACATGTAAATTATATACATGTAAAATATCAATATCAATGATTAAAGGAATTTGTGATCCAACCACAAGCCAAAGATTAGCATGAAACATAGGCAAACAGAGTTTATGATAACAAAAAGATTTCCCAGTTTGTATGTACTGATGTGCTGATGTTTGAAGATATGTATTGGATTGCAGTGCTTTTATATTATGTTTTATTATGTATGATTTGAGAGGATTGGGTTGTTTGTATAAGTGGCGGATGGAAAGGACAGTTTGATGACAAAAATGATGAAGGATAATATAGCCACACGCACACGCACATACACACACACACACACACACACACACACACACACACACACACACACTCAAATGTCTTATCTGAACACTGCCTGAAAAATGTTTTCTGTACTGTATAGTGATAACTATTATTATAACAAATGGGTCTATGATGACCTGGCATGACGATACAGCGTGGAGAGCAATAGAATTGCTCTCAGTGAGACCACACGGTATCTGACTGCAAAATTACAAGGGGGGGGGGGGGGCTGTTTTGCCTGTTCTACACCACATGATGGCAATGTTGTACAAAGTGTCTTGTATTGTGAATCATATTTGATTATAGTCAACTGAAATAGATAAGGCAAATTCAAGATATGTTTCTTCACAGATTGTACAGTGTGCAAGATGTGCAGTAATGTGCTTGTATGATTTTTCCACTGCTTTTTTGTGGTGTTAAAACCTTAAGCATGTAAATGCTTCCTACTCGTAAAATCGTTATACCTCAGAAATGAATAGGGAATGATATGAATAAATACAGTGATGCAGGAATCCAATTTAACATTTGGTCAAATATAATATATATGTGTGCTTCCTTTACCTTTTGCTCTGCTTCATTAGAGAGGCTCCAGCCAATTTCATTTGATACATAAAGTGCTGCTGATGCATGCATCTTTTTAAGAAACAGCATCAAGCTTGCGTGTTCCTGGTGTCTCTCTCAGAACAGCAGCGTCACGGAAACGTCATCGTTTTGTCTGTCACCCAGTCATTGTAAGACTCACTCAGAGTAAAAGAGACGTAGGGACCTTTTTTTAAACCTGTCTCTACTCCCACAAATATGTCGTGCGGTGTGGCAATTTCACTGAGACATCTGAGACCACAAACTCACTTTGATCTGTCAGTTTGACTTGAAGAATAAGAACTTACAAGAATTCTCCATAAGTCAATCACACAAGCCTATGGGCTCAACCACGTCATGTCATCAGATTTGATATTTGGTGCCTTTTACGGTGAACTCGGCAACTTCAATCTGCATATTGAGACAATGTGACTATTTAATACATCGTCCTATTTTGTCAAAATCAATTGCTGATTTTCAGCTGAAAAAACTAAGGTAACTCATTTGCAGATCCCAACACTTCAGGTTCAGATGTACACACAACATCAGATAATGCACTGGCTTGGTATAATCCAATGTAAGAGCTCTAAGCAACGTGGTTAACCACAACATGAGGAAACTGAGGCCAGCTTGATAAGCTTCATTATTCATCTGAATGAACTGACCCATCAGTACCTACACTGTAGATTGGGAATCTATCACATTCCTCAATCTATCACAATCTCTACAGCATCTTCCCTTAATCCCGCTGCAGAGCTCTCAGCTATGTGACACAAACCAGGACCAAGTTAGTTCAGTTCGCGGAGCCAGAAATTCATGGCTGGACAAACGGAAGAATCATCTCTGGGAATCTCTGGCAACATCCCCTTGGGAAACATCAACAGCAATGTCGCATACAAATCACATGATGTCTTCCCAGAATTAAATTATGTATCTGTGTCTGGGCTGGTAGGGCAGGTTTTAAGACTGGCTTTTTAAAGAAACATTTTATAGAAATATGTGTGGGTTCTACTGAACATTTATAGTATGTGCCCTTCAATGAATGGAATTGAATAACTAGTAGACTGAATGTAGATTTTTTTTTGTTATGTCATCCTGTGTTGCAATGCAATCATTTATGCATGAAGATGTAATTTCCTATCAACCCAGCTGTGTGCTATTGTGACATTCTCCGGTTGTCCTCAGAACGTTCTCAGTGTGCTATGATACAATTTGATAGATAAGTGCAGATGTCATGTGAGAGGATTTGCTTTATATGTTGTGAAAAAGTAATTCCATCTTTAAATATGCTATATATTCCTATTTAGCAGTATTTAGTGTCTTACAAATCTTAATCTTTTAATCTTTGGAGATATACCGAGTTTAAGTCACATCAGTCAAAAAAGCCTCACGAAGAGGAAAAAAACATATATAAGTCGCACCGGACTATAAGTACCATTTATTTAGAAATTTATTTCACAAAATCTAAGACCAAGAACAGCCAGACTATGTAACTGGACACATAGTGGCCAAAAAGACTGAGAATTCTACCGGGAATCTTAATGAAGATGAAGGAGTGAATGGCGGCAAGCTGAGGCGAACTGGGCGATAAGGAAGACGGCCAAAGGCCCGACGGTAATTGTAAAGCAATTTACAAAAGATTCATAGAACAAAAATGCTGATGTGGTTCATG
The DNA here is from genome assembly GCF_046254945.1 of Alosa pseudoharengus. NCBI lineage: Eukaryota > Metazoa > Chordata > Actinopteri > Clupeiformes > Clupeidae > Alosa > Alosa pseudoharengus. Next base: position 35,418,271 of record NW_027468630.1, on the reverse strand, counting down.
AAAAGTTAGCTAAAAATTTGGAAAATGCAATGCATTCAAGCATTTTGGGCTATGTGGAGGGACAAGCCGACAGCAGAGCAAATGCTCGGCAGGCTACCTCCAACAGAGCGAGAGAGAAAAATTATGCGCTTTTAAAATAACATTTTGAGTTGTGTCTCCCGTGTCCCGACAAAAGCCTGTTGGAATGCTAAAATGTCCTGGTTTACACCAACCACTATTAAAGTGTGGAATTATTATATCCCGATCATTAGCTAAACCCATGTAGAAAGACTATCCCTTAAAGCGTCCAGCGTATGATTTTGATAATGTGCGTGTGTGCGCGTGTTTCAGTCAATCATAACAGTGCATAATCTTTGCAGCCAACCTTACAGTGTATCTCTGTAAACAATGCCTCGTCATATCATTTTAACGGTTACAGTGATTCCTCTACGTTTATTTCAGCATGGCGCCCCCCCCACGGTTTAATTAATACCGTCACGGTATCAGAATCAGGGCAGACGCACATTTGCTTTTTAAATAATCCTGCGACATATCCCCCCCTGCTGGCTGCCGCTCACATTGTAATTTAACAATAAGTAGCCTAAACTAGTCAGAGGTTATTATGGCCTGTCCAGTTTCAGTTCACATATTATATATTGTATTGATGTAGCCTATTTAAAGCATTAACTTTCTTTTTTTGGCCAAAAAGAAAGTTAATGTGTGGGTTTGTGGCCAGATCTGCTATTGGCTTGCTGTCTGAATTGGGCATTTGTGGTCGAAGTCTAAGGCAGGTGGTTAGTGAAGGAAATAATTTTATATGACTGTTTCTTGCCCCAGACTAAATGGAGGCTTAACCACATTTACATTTAGAGGGAATTCTCTTTCTTCCTTTGATCTATTCAATGCAGATGTAGGTGTGAAATGCTCCCCACTGGCTCCTACCATCTGTCCACCTCTGTTCTGTCTTTGGGTTAAACAAAGACCTTATAGTTAACTTTAGGTGAATTATATGTTTGTGTTATTAACTGTAAATGTATTCATGTTTGGTATCATTTTTATAGTCTCAGTACAAGGAGTACAATGAATTAAGTGTAAGAATGTTTAGAACATCCTGTATAACATTTCTACCTGAGGAGCCTTCCTAATATGTTAAATAGTAAGTGGGTGTGTGTAGGTGTGTGTAGGTGTGTCTGGGTGTGGCTGACGGAAACGGCGGGAAAAGAAAGCCAATCAGAGGACGTTGTACCTATGATCACCACGTGAACCACACCCTTGCAAATTGAGCATAAAAGGCCAGCCTCTTCCGGTAGTCTTTAGAAGAGAATATTGAGAATTTGGTGAAATCCATGATGGGCTGACACAAACATGTACCTCTCTCCCTTGAGGGCCACTGGCCCTCATTGAAAAGAATAAAGCCTGGATCCTGATCTTCATCGTCCTGATTAAGTCTCAAGAGAAATATGGTAGTAAAAATATACTATCATTAGTAACATGTCTTTAGCAGCAGAACGGGCAAGCGAATGGTTGTGGGTAAGGAGAAGTTACCCTTCCTGGGGCACATTGGGAGCTAACTGGCTCATTTGTTTTGTGTTTGTGATGGACTGTGCCTAGGTTGATGGTACTTGGCTAAGGGTTTTTTATGGTTTATGGTTCAGTCCGCATCAACGGGACGGACCAACCTAGCCAAATTAGACCATGCCTAGGTTGGTTAAGGGTATTTGGATGTTTGTTGTGGTAATATGGTGGCAGCATGGGGCGTAAGCTAACTGGCTAATTTGTTTTGTGTTTGTGATGGGGCCTAAGCTAACTGGCTAAGCTAACTGGCTAGTTTGTTTTGTGTTTCTGATGGGCTGTGCCTAGGTTGATGGTTGGTTGGCCAGGGTTTTTATGGCTATGGTTCAGTCCACATCAACGGGACGGACCAACCTAGCCAACCTTGACCATGCCTGGGCTGGTTAAGAGTATTTTGGGTATTGGATATTTCAATGTGGTAATATCGTGGCAGCATGGAGGGGAATGTCTCCAGGACGCTGGTTTCACTGTTAAGCCTTCATGAGGTGTCGTGGGCCTAACTTAACGAAACATCGGTGAATGAGGGTGCCCACTTGATAACCCCAAAGACATGCCGCATACTATACTGCTGTTGGGTGGGCCATTTGTATTGTGTTTGTGACCATTTGTTGGCGGATTTGTGGGTAGTGTGCTTTTTAAAGTTAAACTTGAGCAGGGGCTTCTGAATGTGTTTTTACCTTGGATTTTGGCACAAGGGATTTTAACATCTAATCCTGTGTATTAATGTAATGCTCAGTGTTTCCTCTTCATTTAGGTGCCACTGCTTCAGAATTAGGGGAGACGCAAAATATTGTCCGGAAGCATAGGCCTAGTAGGCTAAATGCCCTCCGCTGGCTGCTGAAAATTTCAGTTTATGAATAAACAGCAATGCTAATCCGAGGTACCTGTCTAGTTTTATTCCATAAAAATATATTGTTTTTATAAACGTTAGTGGCATGCGCTATCAAGAGCTTCCATGTGCTACGCATGTTTGTCAACATCGCAAAAACTACAATTTTCGCAGAACTTGGTGGAAAGGTGTAGCACAGGCCAAAGAAAACCCATTAATTTCTGAAGCTGATCGTATAAAGTATTTACCATATCGTAGTCTAGGCCTAAAATCACTCGCAACAACAGCAAAAATGAAACTGGAGAGAGGACGTCTCCGCGAAGACACCGCTGTTACATTAGATGCGCACTAAATCGGGAATCGACGCAATAAAAAAGCAACGACTGCTGGTAGTAACAAGGGTAAATTTCAAAACATTTTGTATGCACTCGCGGTGATGGCCTAGTAGGCAGGGCTTTGAACCGATTTTTTTTCCCAATCGGTTCGTTCCGAACAGAAACGGAATTATAACTTTTCCGGTTATGAGTTCCACCAATAAATTGACGTTCCCGAACCGGTTAGAACAAAAAAATACTGTTCCCGGAACGGTTCATTTCGTTCCTGTCAGCTGTTTAATGCTATAGAATTATGTCACATCTTTCTCATCCAGCTTAAACCAAATGTAATAATATTACAACCATTATTACATAATAATAATTATATTATTAATAATAATAATAATAATTAAATAGGCCTACAACTATTTCAAATGTGTAGTTTATTGTTAAAAGAGAAAATTTCCACACAAACGTAACAACATTATTAAGACACGTGGTTACGCCACTCGGGCAACAACAAATTGCAACTGTCGGTGGAAAGGCCATCCAGTAGGCCTAATGTTTGCTAGTCCATCATTAACGTGGAGTCGACAAATATAGCTATTGATATTGTGTTTGGAATGAGCGTTTTAATTAACGATGGATCGTAATTTACCTCTTATTTAAGATGTGGAGTGGAGACTTTGTAATCCACCACTCTCTCTCCATTCAGTCAGCAAATGTCTGATGTGATGTCACACAGGAAGTGAACCTCAGCCGTCATGGTAACGTGTGCAGGAAAAGAATTACTTTTTTTTTTTTTTAGTTAATTAGGCAACGAAAACTTTGAAGAACGAAATAAAACCGGTATTAACCGGTTACCATTATTTTTAAATAAGTGTTCCTGTTCCAGAACATAAAAAATAATAACGTTTCTGGTTTCGTTTCTGTTCCCTGTAAAATACAAAAAGTTCCCGGTTTTCGTTTTCGTTCCTTGAACCGGTTCAAAGCCCTGCTAGTAGGCCTAATGTGAATCGCGGACTATAGTAAAGGCAGTGTTGTGGGTTGTGTTTTTACAACGTGTTGGCACAAAACTTAAGTGTGTCCATGAGAGGACCAGGCGGGGGTGATGCATGCTACGTCACCGATTTTGATAAAACTTGGACAGTTTGAAGGGTCCACCTAAAAACTCAAAAAGCCAAAATAGTACAAAATTTGAAACAACCCACGGGGAGTTAGGCCCCCGTCCTTGTTTTAGGCCAAAAAACTTCAAAAAAAGGCTCAAAATTGCATAAAATGTTGACATCCCTCCTGCTGTCAGATTTAAACACAGCAAAGTAACAATCCATGCCATCAAAGGTGCATCCAAGGTTAGTTTAAAACTGGAGTTACAAGGTGTGACTGGTATCAGTCCAGGACTGCACATATCCACTATGTCACATGCCTTTTGGCGAATACCCCAAAAAAAGCAATATTCAGACCTGAATATCTCCGATGAGCAACCTCCTTTTTTCAAAATTATTTCTTCACATGAAAGGGCCATCTGTGGACTTTATAAATCAAAAGAAAAATGCTCAGCCTTTTTATTATTTTTGTCACTGTAACCGCCTAAATAGTGTGATCCAGCCAGTGATTTCAAATACATATCTATTTCAATGATTGGTTGAAATTGGTTGGTTAAAGTAGCTCAAAATGACATCATTGGGTGACATACACCAGTATACCCGTAGGTCAAATATTCGCAAATGTGATATCTCCAACATATCTCAGGGCTAGAAACAGTCACTTGGATTCAAATAATAACTTATAACATTTTGGTAGCCAAAGATCAAAGGTCAAGGTCACTGTGACCTTATGTATATCCCTTTGTGGTGGATAAATCTCAAAAAATCCCTGACACAATTTCATATGTGATACAAATATTCACTTTGACTCACAGATAACAAATATTTGAATCTGGTGGTCAAGGACCTTGCATTCTTAAGAAAATTATATATCATAAATGCCTATATATACAAATATTCACTTGCACTTTTGTCTTCATCATTCATCGGTGACTTCCGGAAAGCTCAACAGTGGTATCTGGCATTTTTTGGTAATTTGTCTTCTTTGCTATGGCCAATACCAACAAATTCTTCAGTTAATCATCTTTTTTGCTGTGGCCATTTATGATCCCATCAGCAACTATACAACAAACAAAACACCAACCCTTGATGAGGGCACCAAGAAGTAACACCAAAGTCTTTGGTCATTCCTCTTCTTTGCTCCCACAGTTTCTGATCCAATCAGCAACATAAACAGACCAACTGTAAGCCCTTGATGTGGGCACCCAAAAATACCTACACATTCTTCAGTCAATCCTCTTCATTGATGTGGTAGTTTATTATCTGATCATTAACATACCCAGTCAAACCGCAAGCCTTTGATGCAAACACCAACAAATACCAACAAATATTTAGATACCAACTACCAACCAATGTCACAAATTCTTCAGTCATTCCTGTTTGTTGCTATGGCCATTTATGATCCGATCAGTAACATACTAACATACCAAGCAATATCATAAATTCTCCAGTCATTACTCTTCATTACTATGGACACTTATGACCTGATCAACAACATACACAGCCGACACGCAACCCCAACAACTACCACTCCAGAAACACAGCAGCAACGTCTAAATCAATTCAGATTACAACATGACCCCAAATAGCATGTGAGTGCCATAGACATTGGCTTGCCTTTTCAGCAGCCCCTGATATTTGTTACAGCTCCTTTCAGTTACCGTCCTCAAAAAAAGTCTAACAGAAGTTTTGTGGCTGATTATATTTGGGTGGTGAAAGGTGAATATTACTGTGACCTCACAAAAAAAAAAATATTTCACTATTCACTAAAAAATATTTTTACAACTTCAACATGATATCCTGGAAAGACAGAGTATTGTTAATATTGTTATTATGACATGATAATAACCTTGTTATATTTCATATGTTTTAACATGGAAAAATGTTAATCTAGCTTGGCATTACTCCATTAGCACTGTTCCATTAGCCCAACGCAGCAGACAGGAGTTAAAGTGGGAGGAACACAGTTCCGCCACCTCGGATAATTCAATAATAAATATATTCTTTCATACCAACGATACAGCGCGATAATATTGTTAAAATAAATGGGGAGTTAATTTACGTGTGTACAGCGGTGACCAAGAAGCTATCAATTCTTGTCCAAAAAGTATTGCTACACCACGATACTCAATATGTTGTCCAACGGTGAGTTATTTTTCCCCGTTGCACCGACACTGGATTTTAGGGTTCCCCCACCTGCCAAATCCCACTTTAACCACTGGTCATATGGCATGCAATGGAAACACATTCACAAGTAATGTACATTATCATGTTTTTAATGTTTCAGATATGTTTCCTGGTGAGACCCTAACATTAAGCTACTGTAGGTGGTTATACCATGTCAGAGTCTCTGCTTTAAAACAACTTGTACTAATAAGCAGGGTCTACAGACACGTTTTTACGATGGATGGACATCGAGGTACAGTAGGCTACAAAACAAATAAAGCCTAGGAGAGCGCTGACTGACTTGCTATATACGAACACTCAATACCCAAAGTAACCATCATGTCCTTGTCCACGGGGGAAGCCGTGGCCTACTGGTTAGTGCTTCTAACCTGAAGGGTTGCCGGTTCGAACCGCGACCAGTAGACACGGCTGAAGTGCCCTTGAGCAAGGCATCTAACCCCTCACTGCTCCCCGAGCACCACTGTGGCAGGCAGCTCACTGCGTCAGGATTAGTGTGTGCTTCACCTCACTGTGTGTTCACTGTGTGCTATGTGTGTCACTAATCACTAATTCGCGGATTGGGTTAAATGCAGAGACCAAATTTCCCTCACGGGATCAAAAGAGTATACAGTATATACTTATATATACTTGTTTGTAAAAAATCTCCATTTTGGATGTCCACAGATCCAAGTAAACCAGCATTCTCTTTAGAAGGTTTTTAAAAAATATCTTTGTGGGCTAAAACACTGTTTACGTGTGGACGAAAGACCCAAACATAAAATATCTTGTTATGTGTGTACAGGGCCTAAGTGGTGCTAAATTTGAAATAACTCCCTCAAGGTGTTTCCAGGATATTGTGTTCAAGGTGTAAAAATACAGTAGACCCATGCTGTTTTTTTTGAGAGGTCACAGTAACATTGACCACTCAAATCAAATCAGTTCATCTTTGAGTATAAGTGACTGTGTGTGCCGAATTTGAAAGAAAAAACAACTTTCACAAGAATGTGAGGTCACAATGACCTTGAACTATGACCTTTGATCATCAAATACAAATTAATTTGTTATCTGTGAGTGAAAAGCCCTTTCCAAAGCGAGCTACACTCTCTCCCTAGCCACTTGCACTCCTAACCAAGTGTTAAAGGAACACGCCAACATTTTGGGAAATTATCTTACTGTCTCTGCCAGAGTGATAAGATAATACATACCCTTCTCGTCTCTGTGCGTGCAGTACCTCAGTCTAAAGCACCCACTGTTAGCATAGCTTACCATAGTTCATTAGGGTGAGCAGCTCCAACTAGCCTATAGCACCCAAAAGTGATAAAAGAACTCCAACATTTTTCCATTTACATGGGGAACTTGATTTATCTGTAAGGGTGATTCCCACCTGAGTGGGACACCGTAACTGAGGGGAGTGGGTAGGGATTGGTTTCAGAAAGGGCCAGTGTAAATGTTTTCAAATGTGTTCAAATCACATTTGAAATTATGTCAGGGATTTTTAGAGGTTTATTCACCACAATGGGATGTACATAAGGTCACAGTGACCTTGACCTTTGACTATCAAAATCTTACAAGTTATTATTTGAGTCCATGTGACTGTTTCTAGCCCTGAGATATATTTGCAAAAATATATTTTTGCAAAAATTAGACCTACATGTACGGGTATACTGGTGTATGTCACCCGATGATGTCATTTTGAGCTACCTTAAGGAAAATATTACACTCAGGACATTAAATGTAGCTTGGATTTGATCAGCAGACATGATTGATGATAATATATCTCCATTTGTCCACCATAAATGACCTAAGCATTATTTTTCAACCAATCTTTAAAGTAGATATGTATTTGAAATCACTGGCTGGATCACACTATTTAGGCGGTTACCACGAAAAAAATAATTAAAAGGCCGAGCTTTTTTCTTTTGATTTATGAAGTCCACAGATGGCCCTTTCATGTGCAGAAAGAATTTTGAAAAAAGGAGGTTGCTCATCGGAGATATTCAGGTCTGAATATTGCTATTTTTTGGGTATTCGCCAAAAAGCATGTGCAGTCCTGGACTGACACCCGTCACACCTTACGCCTTGTAACTCCAGTTTTAAACTAACCTTGGATGCACCTTTGATGGCATGGATTGTTAGCCTACTTTGCTGTGTTGAAATCTGACAGCAGGAGGGATGTCAACATTTTATGCAATTTTGGGGCTTTTTTGAAGTTTTTTGGCCTAAAACAAGGACAGGGGCCTAACTCCCCGTGGGTTGTTTCAAATTTTGTACTATTTTGGCTTTTTGAGTTTTTAGGTGGACCCTTCAAACTGTCCAAGTTTTATCAAAATCGGTGACGTAGCATGTATCACCCCCGCCTGGTCCTCTCATGGACACACGGGACACACATGGGCCTGTCTTAGTTCCTGAATCATGTCCCTCTCATGTCACATTAGGCTAAATGGTGTGATTAGCAACTATAATTGAAAAAACAATCCACGAGTGACACCCGACCAGTTTGTATACTAACCTTTTTTTTTGGGGGGGGGGGGTGAACTTGCTACAGGTCAGACATTTTTTCGTACTTAAGCCCAAAAGTTAGAGGGGGTTCGGGGGTATCACCACCGGGAAAATGTGTTAAATATTGTTATGGAAATGCACAAGTTCTGCGCACTTTGAGTCAGAGATTAGGGCTTCCACTATGCCTAAAACACACGTGCATACCGTAAATCCTCAAACTTACAGGCCGGGAATCTATTTATAAATGCCGGCTCCTAAATAAGCCGAGGTAATATTGCCTACATTGTTTTGATTTAACTCAATGAAATAAAAGAGCTCTTTTTTATATTGTTGGTTGGTTTAATGACAAGTCATTTAGGCATATGTAACGGATGCCAGCTAGCTTAGCTGTGCTTGTGGAACGTTGGTAAACCTCACTCCCCGACACCTCAAGAGTGCTGCTGGCATGCGAGCCAGTAGCCTGGGCTATTGGCTCAATTGTTAGCGCGCTCGCCTCCCGATCCGAGGTGCTGCTGGTTCGCGGGTTCGAGTCCGGGTGTGTGCAGGGCTGAATCGCGCAGGTTCAACACAACGCATGTTACATTGGTGCCGTGACCCGGATCGGGAGTGAGGTTTAGGGGGGTGAGTGTAACGGATGCCAGCTAGCTTAACTGTGCTTGTGGAACGTTGGTAAATCTCACTCCCCGACGCCTCAAGAGTGCTGCTGGCATGCGAGCCAGTAGCCTGGGCTATTGGCTCAATTGTTAGCGCGCTCGCCTCCCGATTCGAGGTGCTGCTGTTTCGTGGGTTGAGTCCGGGCATGTGCAGGGCTAAATCGCGCAGGTTCAACACAACGCAGGTTACACATAGATCTAAATGTATTGGTCAATTATTTAATTCAAAAAGTAATTGTAAAAAATGCTGGGTTATTTCTGCACCCAATTACTGGGCTGTGGCAGTTTGACCATTTATTGGGTTATTTTAGCCCATGCTGGGTTATTTTCCATAACCCAGCCACAGGGTTGGTGGTTTGGAACTCAATCTCCAACAGATACATGGTATTCTACCCACTGTCTGGGTCACTTAACTACCAGTAGCCTAAGTAATGGGTTAACTCACTGAACATTTTAAGGTCAAGACAGAGAAAAATAAAAATGCCATGCACATTAAGTCACCTTTCTTTTGTATAGGCCTACTGAAAATTGTGAACTGAACAAATTCTTTGAGAGTTAAATACCATTCTAAGGAATGAGCATGTGTGTGCAACTGTGTCTAGTTGCAAAGAAATAGTTTTGGCTTTGTCTAGCTTTCATTTGGTGAATTTTGCTGATAAAAAGACACTATCAACAAGTTGTTGACCGTTTGCTCCGCTTTAACCCTCTGACAGCAATTTGATATTTTTTACAGTCTATGTTTTTTAATTGCACTTCAACCGCACAGAATTGTGGGGCGATTTTTAACGTTCAAAATAACCCAAAAACGTAAAAAATAGTAGCCTAGTGATAGATGTACTATGTGAGTAATGATGATTAAGTACTAAGTGAGTAATTTGTTCAAAATGGTCAGTATTATATTCTTTGAGCTTGTTTGCTTCTTTAATTGGCTTGTATGTGTATAACCCACAAGCTAAAAATAGAGCATAACATAATTCAACAAAATTGATGGGTCAAATGAACCCAACTAAAGAGGTTAATGTAAACCATTATTGGGTCAAAAGGACATGCCCATTTTCTGGGTCACTGTAACCCAACATCCATGTCAGAATAACCCAATATCTGGGTTGATTAAGCTACCCACAAGTTGGGTTAAATTACCAACCCATCTTGCTGGGTCATTCTAACCAAACATGTTTGCTGTTCCATAGTGACTCAGCACTTGGGTTAGAAACAACCCAATTTGGGTCGTTTCCAACCCAGTAGTTTTTAAGAGTGATTTATTGGAAGTACAAGTTAAATACATGTAACTTTGTTAAAGCAGTCCCAGAAGACCCATGTGATTATTGGGAATGGCGATTTTGAGAAGTGGACAAACAGAGCTGTTATAAGTACATTATGATTAGTAATATTCCCTACCACGGGTGGATTTCTCCACTATAGTCTGAGATATACCCTTGCTGTATTTTTGTATTGATCTCATTGCCCCAGCATGGTACTTTCTTTCTCTATGCATGGACACTATCAGAGTACAATCTGAAATGTGACTCTCCCTCTAGTCTCCCACTGAACAGCCATATCTGATAGGTGGGCTTTCCCTCGCTAATGGAAGTGGTCAGTATTGATCCTTGAGATTCATACAGAGGCTCAGAATGCAGGAGGCTCTTATCAAGCTACACGCTTCACGATGATGGCAATGAATTGTAAACAGACATGCACGAAGACGTATAGCCCTGCAACAATCTATCTAAAATAACACCTTTTGGGAGTACTATTCATGATATGTAGTAACATTTTGAAGTTGTGGGACGTTTATATGGCTTAAACTGTATGTTTCATTCGTCCCCTTATGTTGTTTCAACTGTCCCGACCAGGAGGGACGAATGAAACAAAACGCACGTCCCACTTTTGCTGTAATAATTCCTGAACGGTTTTGTTCAAAGCTGAAAATGCATTTGTATTTGACAGAGGACAGATGTAGCTTACTAGTGACCAAATATTAGCTTTCAGTGTGGTACGATCGCTTTGTAAATTACGTTTAATTTAAAAGTGTTTCAACTGTCCCGGCTCTCCCCTACTATGAGACGGTGTTCCACAAATTTTCAGTCAGTATGGACGTGTTTCCACGTAGATCTGCAGCAAAACGCCTTTTGAAGACATCAACTTAAATGTCTAGGTGGTACTTGTCTTTCCATTACTGAGTTGTGGGTGCAGCTCACTGACTCCAATCTTCTATCATCTTAATAACCGTCTTGTAGGCTAAAAATGAACACCGTTTTGAAACATGTAGCCAACTCATAGCAGGAGCTAGCTTATCTTATAACAAACGTGGCCCAGCGGGGTTAGTTGTAACGCGCTGTTACAACTAAGCCACTCATAGTACAATGATGTTGCAATACAAAAATATGCGCGTATTAGTGTTAGTTTAGTTTGTTTTTGTGATGTTTTACATTTTGCCTCATGTGTTTTCAGGTTTGAGGGCTTTTCTTGGCAGGATTGACCTTGGTTAGACTCTTTGCTTCCATTGGCGCATATTTCTCATGTTATTTCTCCGTATAGAAAATAAAGTCAATTTTCGACACACGTCTGTAGTTCATGACTTAAATCATAAATAGTCAGATCCTATTCTATCATACACATTCAGATACATTTATTGAATTCATTTAATTAAAAACAGCCGTTGGGATGAGTGTTACAACTAACCCGGCATATGGGGCAGGTTGTAACATTTCACCTATCGCCACTCTCGGTGGAATTGTAAAAGAACAGTAGTTCTACCAGAAAGACTCAGTAGACAGAATAGAATCAGTTAAAGGAACACGCCACCCAATGTCAGTAGTAATATATGTTCTTACCTTAACTTTGACGAGTTTAGTCATACCTCTCCCGTGTCCGTACGTGCACTCAAACGCTCTGGTGCGCGGCTGGACTGAAGCAGTTTTTGAAATATCATGTCCTGTGGATGATTCTGCCATGTTTATAGCTAGAATGGTAAGCTTTCCCATTTATATCATGTTTATATTGTTGAAAATGTCGTTTCACTAGGTTTTTACGTGGGTTAGGCCACTGCACATCCAAATAAGTAGGCTTAACGACCCATCGGCTGTCAGTCTCCATAGGATAACATGGGAAAACTCAACCCCCTACCTGGTGGGCCCAAATGTATTTTCATCTTCCTAAAACTGTTTTTCCATGTCTCGCCTCCATAGATGATTGTTTAAACACAGATATTTGTGCATTTAATTAAAATACATGGAGGTACAGCCTGTTCGGGACGATTGAAACACTTCTTGTTTCAATCGTCCCGACACAGACATAGCTTGTTTTGCTTTCCATGTAAACAAGCATGCGATATGAAAGTCTGGGATTGTGGAGAACACTAAATGGTGTACTGAATAAGCATTAAGTCGAAACTTTAAATGAAAAACACTGATTAATAATCGAAAAAATTTAACCGCTAATGAAGTTTACTTTTGCGCATTAAAACTCGTTTATCGCCTGTAACTCCGTGATAAAATGACATAGCAGGAAGATATTTGGCTGATAGAAGGAGGTTAACATGCTCTATGTTTTGACCAAAGGACGTCTGTCTATCATCATTACACTCGGAGAAAACTGGATTGTTTCATTCGTCCCGTGTTTCAATCGTCCCGGCTCTCCCCTAATGTGATTAACTGACCAATAGCATGCCTCGATCAACCCCCTGCAAATAGGGAAAAAGTCCGTGTTACATTTAACCCCGCGTTACTTTGTGCCCCGTGCTCCCCTAAGCCTGTACATTTGTCACGGATCCTACAGAATAGGCCTAGGCTACTGTTTAGTCGTTTGACATAGATCCACTTACTACTAGCCTAATGGCCTAGGCCAGTGTTTCCCAAACTTTTTTTCTGGGGACCCACTTTTTAAAAATGACAGACCATCGCGACCCATTTCACTTCAGATCTAACATGCATGCAATCACCAATATTTAATTTATTAGACAACATAAATTGTGCTGGCGACCCAAATAAAATCTCCTGCGACCACCTGTGGGTCGCGACCCAGTCTTTGGGAAACACTGGCCTAGGCTACTATGGACCCTTTAGGTGACAGTATGATAATGCTGGTATCATTTTTCTGTGCTGTGCTCCTATAAACCAGAATTTATAAAGTGGATTCCAACTAGGCTACTCTTGAAAGGGTCTACACATCCTAAAATCATTTTAGATTTGAGACTTCTTTTTGGGCCAAATTGAGCTCAGCTGAGTTACAGTTCCATGTTGGTGGAAAGTTTTGTGAAAACTGAGACCTGAGCTCTTGACTCATAAGTTTTACATTTTACTGCACAATTTGTAACAAAAAGGGAAGGCAATACATCATTGAAAGTCTCTAGCTCCTGGAGTAAGTTTGAGGATGTTGTCAAAACATCCATCCAACCCTGTGATGGACATTGTTTTCTTATACTAATATCCTGGGTGGCACACTGCATCTCAAATGGAGGCAACTCAATGAAAGGACCTGCATGGTTTGCATTGTTTCTATCATTTGAATCATGACACACCTCCTATGCTCTTGGCTCCCAGCCTAGACAATATTTTAAACTGACTAAGCTGCAGAGCTTACGGCAAAATAAGGGTACATACACTTGCACTGTGATTTTATCTGCTAAAGGACTTTGTTTTGTGATCATTGGTTTCATATCACAGATACATACCAGCTAACTTAGCACCCCTTCTAGCCATCACTTGCCAGGGATTTTAAACTAATATCTCTTTACTTATTTCTCTCCCCTTCTCTCCACCCACCTGGTGTCCATTCTTTTGACCTACTGGAGTTTTGAGTTTGAGCTAAAAGGCCAGGTAGAGAAGCCTCAGAGGAAAATGTCTCTGATGCTGCTGCCCACTGCACAGGCTCACTTAATATGATGGCTTAGACAAACTGTTGTCAAAATAAAAAAAACTTTCTGCAAATAAATGATCTTAAATCTTTAGAACCACCATCTGTGGTGAGACTATCAGCTTATAGTGAAATTCACTCTCTATTATGAGTTAATTTAGCACACCTACATTTTAGATTTCAAAATGTCACAGTATACTTGCATTAGGAGTATTTACCCACAAAAGAAACACATTTACAATACTATTTTTTATTGATCAGTGCTTAATATTACAGAAATGTGAAGAATGGCTGAATGAATATTTACTTTAACTACCCATCCATTGTGCTTTGAACCGTTCTGATGTGTAGACTGATCTCATGGTCATGTATAATTAATTTGACATATTTTTTTATTTTTATTTAAACCTTTATTTTACCAGGAAGGTCCCATTGAGACACAATGTCTCTTCTGCCAGGGAGTCCTGGTCAAGATGGCAGCAATTTTCTTTTTTAAAAGACAAAGAAAATACAACATGGGACATGGGTACAGAGCAAAGACATCAACAGCATACCAACACAGAGGACACAGAGTCAGAGACAACAAAGCACACTAACAACAACAGCACACTAACACAGAGGACACAGAGTCAGAGACAACAAAGACTAAGGAGAGCTAAAATATATTTGAAAAAATAGAACACTAGAAGCAGTGACACTGCTCAGTGTAAGCAAGCTTTAAAATACTTTTAAAAACATATTGTGTTATATATTGAAGTTCAGTCAATACAAGAGAATATTTAAAGCAAAAATGGTCACTGTTTATATTTTACATAAATTCTCAAGGTGATATGTGGAACATCCCTGTTAATTTTTGTCTCAAGAGAACTTGAAAATATTGTGGACGGTGGATCTGATGCCTGTGATGATGTTGAATACACATTCATTAACTTATTGTCTCATCAAAATGACAAATTTAGAATAGATTGTCCTGAGTGTTCTAGTAAAATATAATTTACCAATGAAGCATAAAGCCATAAATATTTTAATTTTCCACACAAATTTTAGTGGAGTCAATAATGTCTAGATGTGGTTTTGGCATCTTTACTGGTACAGCTTTGGTTACCTTGTGCTATGCAGTTTTTAATAGCATGTTGGCATTGTCAGAGTGATAGTGACGCTATACCACGCTATTCATTTAGGCTATTTAGAGACTTTTAAAATGCTCCATTAGAATTTGTCAGGCACCCACATCCTATCCTAGGTGGAATTACAACCACTGATGACCCTGAATACAAAGCATGGTTTAACTGCTACGAAATATAAATTTGACATGGCTAAAACGGATCATTAATATTCAAATTTTGGATTAGATTTGAATGTGGATTGGGTTAGTGTGCTAAATGGTTGACCCCAGACACAGAGAGACCACAGACAGATAGTCCATTTCCATCCATTTCATGCTTTATTGATGTTTCAATAGCAAATGTCTACACGTCTTGAGCAAATTGTGAATCACTCCTCTTTAACGAGAGCCACGTTTTGCCCCACTGCTCTGATCTGCATGTTCGAAAGACTAACGACGTGCAGATGAGGTGTATGTTCATTCACACATGTAACTGTAGGACTAGAAATATCCATTACCGTATAGCCAATACCAATACTTCTGTAAGATTTGAAAGTATAGATGTCATGCAGGAGGTGTGGTCATTTTCTGTTGTAGATAATGACCTAAAAATAAGGAACAGGAGGAAGAGAGTCATCACTGGAAGACATCACTGACTAAAAGCAATCAATTTACAAAAAATCAGTGGCCACTCGTAAAGGACCGCAACTGAGGACTCTTCTGGAAAAGCAGCGGTAAGACTTCTTGTCAGTGAGAAGTATGAGGTAGCTCCATATCCAGTCATCAGTCCGGCCTCAGCACCCGATCTAAGTATCACAATGCAGTTAGCGCTGGCTTTAGAATACAGCACTGTAATTGACTTTAAAGTTAGCCCTCTCCATCATCCATGACATCTCAATGCCTTCCACTCTCATTGCAGTGATTACTATAGAGCTTTAATCACAACATTTTCCCAACCAGTAATTATTCTCTTCGGTCCATTAATGCATAGGTCAGATGCATTAAATATGGATGACGTGTAAATAGGTTATGTCCAGTGGTCCTCTTCAGTTTTATTTTACGAATACATTTAGATCAATAAAAAAAAAAAAATCTGTACATTGTTATCTCCTGTACATGTGAAGCAAAATCTAATTTAGTCTGTAGAGTATCCGTTTTAGATTTAGGTGATAATGTTAACTCCCCCCACAATGAAATATATGAATATAAAGACACTGAACCAACATACCTGTGCCATCATGTTGACATGTTAACAGTGTAGTCTGGGGAACAATCTGAGAAACACACATGTAAATATTGTTTTTCATTTCCATTGGCCTTTAAGCATTTTTTGTTGTTGCTGCAGTCACTGTTGATATTACATGAATCCATACAGCAATATATGCAGTAAGTTCCTTTGTTGCATTCCTATACAAGCCTTAATAGTAGCCTAACATATAGTGTCTCTCTCCCACTGGAAGCCACCAACTTTTGTTTCATAATCATAACTAGAAGAACATGTATAACCCCCCTCCAATTCAATCCAATGTATTTGCTCACTTTCTGGCAAGAGGCCATCGAGTGACCACATACATTTGGAAGAAAGGGCATGAATGATTCAGCTCAGTGGTTTTAAGTGCCTGCAGCTTTATTCGGCATTCTTTATTGATGCTTTCCATTTTGATCTTTCCATTTTTTGTTTAATTCTGGTACAAGATTGGGCTGGGAACTGGTTTTGGCTTTCTGTAATCCATTTAGATAATGACATGCGGCTATGACAGAGAGGGCATAAATGGCATTTACTGTAAATTTGTCCAATTAGTAGATTCTTATGTTGTTGTGTCTTTTATGACCAGGATTAATGGGACAGTACTTGGCACAGTATTGAGTAATTATTGAATATCGTGGACTTCTTTTTACTTGAAACTGCTCAAAAATGATTACACTGTGAAATCTCAGTAAGAAGTCAAACAGAAATTGTGGACTCATCTTCTTTCTGTGCCTTTTGTGGAATCAAACAAAAATACATTTTTCCTAAAAAATGATTGCTTGCAAAAGATCCCAACTGATGAAAACCTCTGGAACTTCTTAAGCTTTTCTTAAGTAACTGTAATTCAATTACATTTTCACTTTTAGTTATTAATTATTTTAGTTCTCACTAATTCACTTTCTAATTGCAATAACATTTGTTTAGTAATTCAATTATGTAACTCTGTTGCATGCTACTTCCAACCCTGCTAGAATAAAAAAGGGATAAACTTTGAAGTGCAATTAAGCAATAAGTCCCAAGAGGCTGTAGGTTACTGTGATATTAGAACAGTTAAGGGGCGTTGTTAGGGACGACGGGAAGAGGAGTCGCAGGTTAAGTTTGCATGCAGGTTAAGAGTGTTTTACACAAACTTGGTTTAGCAAATCATAATCAAAGATAGGAACTATCTATTTTAGAATTACTTGCAATCAGAACATCAACAGTTCTGCATTAGCTTCTCTGCATGGACACCTTGAAACACAAAGTATATCTACCTGAGTCCATCATCTATTGTTATATTTCTATAAAGTAAGGGGAAAACTGTGACATAAAGATGTTTGGTCAAGAGCACAGCTGTCACTAAGAGTGAGGTGTCTAAACGCCAAGCCTTATCTCCTGCCATTACGCCAACAGTCACACCTGTGATTAATGCTTCACTGGCTTGTGGTACATGTCCTACTGCATATAAACTGGCTTAGATCAGTTTTGAAAACAAACGTTAAGGGTTGTTTTAGGACATGTTTGAGTAGCCTACTATAGTATGCCTGTTGGCAGCCACCCTGATGTGTTGTTCAGGCATGAGGTTAAGAATGAGAGACTATGAACTCATGTAAATTCCTGATGATTCATAAGATATAAAGGAATTAAGTAATGCATAAATCATGAATTAATTCATGCATGAATTTATGATAATTCTAAAAAATATTAATTCTATTAAATAATATTAAAAAAATATTCTAATAAATATTTAATTCTAAAAAATAAAGGTGACCATGCTTTTTCAGTAGCTGGGCCCAAGTTATGGAACAACCTCCATTTTCACATCAGATCTACACCAACTATTGGTGCTTTTAAAGCCAGGTTATGCTATTAATGGCTTTTAAATGAATTGTGGAATGTAATTATAGGCTATATATATGTACATATTATTTTAGTTTTATTTTCCTGTTGTGTTTTTTTGTGTGTGTCTTGATTCATTTTGTCTTATATTATCTATTTATTTATCTATTTTTTTTTTTTTTTTTGAGCACTTTGGTCAACCACAGGTTGTTTTAAATTGTGCTATATAAATAAACTTGACTAAACTTGACTATAATTCATGTACCCTTACCATTGTGTGTTACCCATTTCATAACTAAACCACACCCAATATGGACTGGACAAGCCCCGAAATTTGTTTAAACTATTCACCAGTGACCATGCGTCATGATAGGGCCCCTTAAGTCTAACCAAGGCTAATTTAATAACAAGACAAAATCAATTTGCAAATTTAACAGCATGGCAATGTACAGTAGCAAGCTGCAAACATGGATGAGTCTGCTCAATGCTCCCACATACCACACGACAGCTATAGTTCATGCACAAGAACTTTGCTTGTTTACTTTGCCCGCCATTTCAATTAGGGCCCCTGAACTGTTGCTCCTACCAAGGTTGCACAAAACTCATGATTGATGGCCAGCTGACCTTCTCTGTCCATGTTACCTCTGTTGCGCGGTCATGCTGCTTTGCATTATTCAATGTAAACAAATCAGGCTGTTCCTATACATCTCACCCAGCTCTTGGGACAGACCAGTTATCTTTTGCTTCAAAAGCCATGAATCAATGCCCAGAGAACAGAGTCTTGAGAGAAAGAAACATCTGCTACCTTTAGTAGGCAATGGACAAGGCACTTGGGACAAAGACAAAAATCATTCAATGGAACAGTACCACTGAGAAAGTGGTGAGCTGATTGGTGTGCTGTGACAGTGTGATAAATGTGATATCAATGGTATTGCAAGTCAATACTCTCCAGAACTCCAGAAGAGATAATTAGAGTGTCAGTATACCGTGTTAAGAATGCACTCAAGCACAATGTGGTAAGATGCCGTTAACAGAGTACTAAGGCACATGACAAGCATCTGTTGTGTAATTCAGAGGTTATGGAATAGATCAAGCGCAGAAACAGTGGTAATATTGTTGTGTGACAGTGGTATATCGTCATGATAAGCTGCAAAGTCAGTTAGACATGTTGGTTTGTTTCGAAAGGCAATAGTTCACAAAAAATCCTCTGAAAAGGTTACTACAATAAAAACATAACCCATTCAATCCTGTGTTCAGTATGCAACAAAGGTTGAACAAAAGGAAATGCATTATTCCTTTTTTTTAAATGGCTATCATTGACAGTTATTTTCACAAAATAGTCTACCTAATGTTGTAGTCATTTTAAGCCTTGGTCTGAATAGTACATTATAGTACATTAATGTCACCGTTATTGACACAGTCTATATCAGACTGACATTAAGTTATAGTCAATAAAGGTAGACATAACATTATTCACCAAATAAATGGGAAGAGTTAATGCACACAGTAGAGCTCCAGCCTCTAGAATCACTGATGTACACAGTCTTCAATCGAAAAGCCATTCTGACATAAAAATCTATTGGATCATTTGCTTTATAACCAGACAATGCACAAGGGTCAGTTGTTTTTATAACAAGCCATCGTTAAGAATGCCAATGGCCAATTAGGCCTACAGTCGACATGTATGACATCACAGAATCACATTCTAATAGAGAGATGAGATACATTTAGACTTAAAATGAATGTTTGTTTAAACAAATGCTTAAATTAAATTATGTGGCATTCATTAATCCAGCAGTCTCCTACCTTAGAATGACTCTCTTATGCGTTGTTCAGCAAAATGGAAAAAACTATTTGAGCTACAGTTTTTGTTGTTGTACTGCTTAATAGATTTCTTTGTGATATATTTTTCACAAGTGACATTATGCAGTCATATAATCATTTTACTATGTGTACTGTAATAATAGGACAATACTAGTGCCAAAATAATTAATGTGCTTTAACTCTATGTTATTATATTTGTATTAGATTATCTTGCTCCAACATGGTTTATCATATTTACATGAAGTAGGGGGAGACCATCACAAATAATGTTTGGGTGAGTCACCAAATCAGCAGAAGAAAAAACAACCCTTATGTATCTAAAATACATTTTAATTTTGCTTCAATTCACAATTGTTACAATATGAATTTCTCTTGATAGCTCAAAGCTTCTTCGTCTTTTTAAACATATTGTACAGTAATGAGTTTTTGTTTTGTATGTAAAGTGGTTTACATCAAGGCACAAGACACAGCCAAGACCAGCCTCTGCGGGTGGAATGAATGGTGTCCCTGAAAGAAATGTGCAGAATGCTGTGAGAACGGGCACAGCAGCATGGGTTACAGTTGACACACCAAATATGTGCTCTAGGCTGGAAGAGAGACAGACCTCCCTCGCCCTTTCCCTCTTGTCTAGTCAAATGAATGGGACTTTCTGATTATCTGTTAATGTAATATAACAATATAATAATTGATCATTCATGTTTTCATAAGTGTGTGTGTTTCTTCTTCTCTTTAAAGCAAAAAAATAGTTTGTTTGTTTGTCTGTATGTTTGTTTGTTTGTTCAACATGGATTGGATGCAAGAGATCAGTGCTGTTGTTTTGGAGGCCATTCTGGTGAGGGTGACGCGTCTTCATTCTCAAGAGTCTTGTGTTTGATCTTCTCACAGTCATTACCTGCAACAAAACAAAATGAAGGCAACACAGGGATGATAAGCTGCTTGAGGATGTTTTACTACTCACAGAGGTGTTCTTTCCTCTATGGTTAAACTTTAGTTCCCTCATTTTATTTCCAGCATGTAGTCTGTATTACTTAGTGAGAGAGATGGGGAGGACAGATATGGTCTTTCTCACCAGTGCCTCTAGGCCTGTACGTCTATACATTCACTGCTGGCTGTCCCTCTTTCTCCGTCCGAATGCCTGAGCGCCCACGTTGGTGGGGACGAAGTTAGTGTTGCCCATGCCACCTGATCGGCTGAGAAAGTCAGCCAAACGATGGGTGACACAGGTGGCTGTGTTGCATGCCCGCTTCTGTGCCGTAATGCTGAAGGAGAAAAGACTGCATTGAGTATGTCATCACTATGACCCAAAATTTGAACATATAAATTGTAGATAATATTGTTAGATGTGGTTGTTGTTTTCTTTTACATCTTACCTGTTCATATTCATGTGTTTGCATGTGTGTGTGGGTTTGAGTATCTTAGTGTCTTAAATTCATGGACAAACCATGTATTGGTAAAATATGTTTATTAAATCAGAAAAGTGTTATATGCACACAAAAAGAAACCTGTCTCTGTTGTGAAACTGTCATTGTCCTTATGCTACCAGTGATATATACTAAAGCAAAGGGGAAATATTTGCCATAACTGAATTAAAGATCCAAAAATAATATTCATTATATAAATTTTGATTGTCTTTCATTATTGTGTTACTCTGTCAGGCAAGTCGATCAGGAAAACAGAATCCACATGCATTGCTATTTTGTGCCCCAGGGACAAACTACAGTAGGGTGGAAGCTGGACATCTCAGTTGCGGTTAAACTGCTCCCCATAGCTTGCAAAGATCTCAGACTCTGACAGACTGCGCCTTTTTCCAGGTGTCCCTGCCCCAACATTGGTGCGAGGGTAGCTCTGCAGCTTGTGCAGCTCCTGAGAGAGCTTGCCCAATGCGCAGGTGCTGAGGTTGGAGCAGCGCTTGGTCAAGGGTCTTTCAGCACTGTTAGGAGAGACAACATGCAGAGGCAGACTCATAGTAACTCATGCAGACTCATGCATTTACACTACACATACCAGTTTGATGTTGTTAATACACAGTCTTCACCTTCATGCAATGTCAAAAATGCACAACACACCATAATGCTATGGTAAAATGAACCATCAGGATGGAAGCTCACATACCATGCCGTTATTTGTTGTATATGGAGTAAAATATGTTACATTGCAATGTTCAAGCAAGCATCAGTCATGCTTTTGACAATCTATCAGGTTAGAACCTTGCAGTCCATGCGGTTATTTGTTGTAAATATGGACTAAAATATATTTCATTGTAAATTTCAAGCAAACACCAATCATGCTTTTGACAATCAGTGAAATTTCATCTATTCAATGGCTGTCTTACAGTGAGGAGTGTTTTCTAGCATGTAGACTGCTCGTCTGAGCACCACCTCATGCATACAACCCTCCATCCTCATTCTCTGCCTCATGCGGACCGCAAGCAAACAAGTCCTTTAACACATTTTCTTTCAAAGAAAATCAACATTCAAGAAATTCAAAAGGAGTTCCATGCAATACTTGGGCATTGACAGAGAACATTTTGACATCAATAAGGATTTTTTTGCCAATGATCCTCTCTGATTTTGCAAACATACCTCTGGACTTTAAATGATCACTGGAGCTGTCATTTTATGTAAGTGGCAGCAACACTTTCGTTGGAATAGACTGCAGAAAAACCTCTTACAAATGTACACAGTGAATAAGATTTCAAAATTAATTTCCCTAGATACTCTTTCAGATTACTATGAACAAAAAAAATACCTATTTTCGTCGTTTGCTTGCTGTTCCAGGTCCTCCGCAGTCATCTGAACAAATTCTTTGACAATGGCATTCAGTAACCTCCGGGCTTCATAGTCAGTGAGCGCCACTCGATTTGAGTCAAAGTCAGTCCTGCAAACAAAGCCTTAATTAGATTATCTCCACTATATTATTACATTATTTTAATTGCACATGATATGAAATTTGTAAGGAGGATCGTGACAGCAGTGCTTATGTTAAAAGCTTCTATCATCTGCCTGAGTGTACAGAAGCCCACTATTAAAACAATCCTCTTAAAGTGCCTCAGTTAAGAGTTGACTGCGAGCCAAGTTTAAATTTATGACAAAATCAATACTGTTGTAACCGAGCTCTTGGCAAGGGTTCATCTAATACATCTTTTAATTCCTTCATTGAAATTATTGATATTTCATAACATCGCAATGTGTAATGCAATCTGCCCTGTATCCAGATAGATTATAGAAGATGATAAAAGGAGTACATTTAATAAAATATATTCAAATACATTTAAAGACACTACGTCCAAACCAAAAACCAATGTACTGTAACCAACATAAATTACTAGAAAAAGAGACCCATCTATGGAATTCAAATTAAAATAAAAATCAAATAATTCCCACTGATACATAATGAATGGCTCACCTTGCAGGAGCGGCTTGAGAGCAGTACATCTGGCAAATGATCAGGGCATAGGCAAGAAGGAAAGCTGAGATCTTCAACATAACCATGGTCCCTGCATCAAACACACAACTATTAGACTCAAAGGCTTTATATCCACGCAGAGTTTTTGAAAAATAAAATACAGAAACATTTAAAAGTTCAATTCAATTAACAAAAAATTTACGAAAAGCAAGCCTCAATCCTCCAGGAATATTCACTTCAAAAGGTCCACCTCTCTTTTCTATTCCCGGTCACACTATCTACTAGACTATGGATATTGTAGCCACACCTGTAGACTGACCATGTTAGACTATCTGCCTTAACCGCATGCAGTAAACTCCCCGTTAAGCTCCCCAGCTCAGTGGCGGCTGTGGAGGTAGACCTGGCAGGCAGGAGAGCTGTTGATCAGTTGAGCTGCCCAGCCCTGCCCAGTGTCCACCTCCTCAGTGCAGCTCCCTTGCCTGCGCACCCTGACTAGCCGCTCATGCCATCCCAGGAGTGATTTTATGAAGATTAGGAGCTGCTGACGGAGGCTCCTGCGGGACCTGGTGCATTAGTGTAATGAGCTGCAGTCCCTGGCCGTCTCCTCTGGCACTGGACGACAGTCTTCTGCTCTTAACCCCCACACCACGACCAGACCATAACACACCACAAAACAACGCATACAACATTTCAAGCCATCCTCACAGCTAACCTTTTCTTCTATGCTCGTTACAGTTGCCTGGCTAAACAGTTAAACAACATGGGTTTATGAAAGATCTAAGTCTAAACTGCAAAAACGCATTCCCATTGCAAGTCTGCAGTGTCCCAACAGAGAGAACGAGAGGGACGGAAAGGGTCCTGTCTTACCTTGAGTGTTAGAGCTCTTTGCAAAAGAAAGAAATGGAATAAGTTGAGTTAGTTTGGTTTGCTGACCAACTTGTAAGTCTGTTCCATCTGGCTACTACAGAGGCTCTATATATTCACTGACTGCTTTGTCTATTGACTGTGTAGGTGTTTAATTGTCAAAACTGAGCCAATCATGAAGCTCCGCTCCCTCCGTCATCCAATGGCTGAATCCATGGGTCAATAAAAAATGTGGTAATCCAATGACGTCATACCTGTGTCGAAGTGCTCCATTCACAAAAATTCCCAGTCATCTACTCTGCAACGTATTTCATTAAGCTCAGTGATTGAGGCTTTTACCCACATTCAATTGTTTATTTCTTTCTTTATTTTTGATAGTAAACAAATACGACATAAATATTCTTATGTAAACATATTAATAGTTTTATGTGATTTGAGAATCTCTTACATTGCACTTGTTTTTGTAATGCAATAAACTTTGTAGAGAGGCACATGACAATAAAAACGAGTAAGATTAGTGAGTTATCCACATGAGTTATCCACATAATACTTTCCCTTAAAAGATTCTTTATTTGAAAAGATATGTGCAAAACTGGTCTCCTGTCTATAGCTGGGTTTTACTCTGGAGACTTTCTACTCAGAATATTGTTGAGGATGTTTACTGATGTTGGTCCCTGAGCTGCAAGTAAATATAATATTTACAAATGTCAGCCAGTGTACCTAACTGCTACGGAAAAAGCGCCCCATTCGTGTTATCACCAGATCAATCAATTAGAGGACTCCCATGCCTCCCTCACTGACTTGTGTTTCCGTGCTGAAGTGACCCTTTGTGGAAATCAAAGCAGCAACTGCCATTAATGTGTTTGGATTTTCAAACCCAATTACAAAACTGTTTGTCATGAGGCATCATTTGATTCCCCTTACTTTTCATTATTGGGCAAGGCCCCATAAAGCATTTGGAGTAAGACTCCTCTTTTGCGTCACTACGGAGCCCCATTAGTGCGGATGAGCCTTTTAAGGCTATTGAACTGAGCGCGGGGCCGATGACGGCCTCAGTAAATCAGGGGAATTGGAGAGCGTTGGGGTCCCCCCCGCAGCTGAATGCTGCATGAAAACTGCAGTCGTGTACACGAATGCCTCCGGCGCCCGTAATGAATCACCACTTCCGGCCAGGAGATCCGAAAAGGGAAAAAATAGGGCCCCTCACCCATAGATCAGAGAATTGTTTCACTGATGAGCAATTTCTGCTTCAAGTTTTTATTAACTTTAAGGGGGGAAAAGTTTTCAATCAATACTGTAACCTTTTCAAAGCCAATCATGATCCAACATCTTCTTGCATTTTCATCCAACTGTGAGTTATTCCAAGAAACAGATAATCATTTTTTGGACCAGATTGGAAACAGACACAGGAAAGAGACACAGCTAACAGGGGCTTCATTCAATATGCAATATAAATCAACCGAACATGACATCAGCCACAAACATTTCCCAAAAACATTTTGGGCAGAAGTAGAGTATCTATCTAAGTTAGTGTTCCACTGCTACTTGTTTCATTTGACAAAAGAAGCAATGCAGTGCATCTCTACTTTAGGAAATTATCTAGTGTAAATTACTTATTTTTGCAAACAGCTTGAAAAGCCTTAGTCACTGTGTGCTCTGCCATTGGTACTTCAGGTCATTTGTCTGCCAAACAGACTGTTTAACCACCTGGAAGCTGAAAAGGACAGAGCATTAGTGGACCTTTGTCAGGGCTGTACAAGCAAACGTTACTTAGCTCTAATCTATGGCCCACATTAGGGGCTGGGGCACACTTCAGATGGACAGAGCAAAGTTTGCAGACAGACTCAACAGACATTAAGGAAATGAAACTGAATTAGTGGCTATGCTTCATTAATCAGACTTCTACTGCAAGAGCAAACTAAGGCCACCCCCTCAATTCTTCATCACGGCCCCTTCAGATGATCCCTCACCACCGCACAATTTCCTTAATTATTTTATAAAGGACATTAAACTTGATGTAATAAAAAATTTAAATCAAGTGGCACCACATACATCTATATACTTTTAACCATGTCCACCAATTTCTCAAGCATAATCCTATTTGAAATCACTTGGCCCCACTGCCGGAAGCATTTGCCTTTTTTACACAATCTTTCTTCGAATTAGTCATCCATGTGGTAAGAAGACATTAAGTCCCGCACAGGGTTTTTCAGGAATTCTTATTTCATAACCATATATGTATTACCACATGACTCTTGCCCCTATGGAACACAATAAGCTGGTGCGTATTTGGAGGCCCAGATAGGGAGGGAGCCACTTTGGTTGGTTCAGCAGCAGGCATCCTCATTAAGTGCTGGTGACAAATGGTAATCTTTGAGAAGAGCCCCGTTGAGGCCTGTTTACAGAGCCGTGTGGGACAAAGTAGCTCTATATCATACTGGAGCGCCGTCGCCACCGCTAATGAGACCCAAGACACTGGGGAACGCTCGATCCGGAGAGAGAGCAAGAGAAAGACAGAGAGAGAAACCAGGAGTTGCCACCGATTGACCGCCAGAGACAGACATTGCTGAGGCACACCAGAGGAGGGTCTTCAACCTGACAAGAAAATTCCCCTGCTAACAAGTCGTTTGTTTTGTTTACATCTGTGCACGCATCCAACAGACAGGACGTCAGACACAAACCCATTTTCTGCAGCAGTGTGTCGCTGGCAGCTATGAAGGAGTCAGGGGTCACAAGCCCGGTCGCTGCACATCAGTTGATTAGACGACTGTGTGTCTCTTTATTACGCTGTAACTAACATGTGGCGACTGACAATTAGTATCATGGGGACACTTCTCTTTCAAGCCAACAATTCTTGCCCATGGCTTACACAAACTCCAGGAGGCTTGGCAAACATAATAAGGGCAGTGGTATAGATATTGTGGCTTGTGCATAGCTATGGTTCAAATGTACAAGGCTGAATTATATTAACCTCTAAGACCAGTTCTCTGGTGTGTTTTGTTTGGTCTTTGGTACAAATATAATGTAAATTGCTTTGAACAAAAGTGTCATCCAGCATCTTACCCTACAGCCCAAGACTTAACGAGAACTTCAGTGGAAATCATCCTTGAGAAAAACCTTTACGTCTTGGGCTAGGCTTAATTCATGTATCGGAAACTGCCCGCTATAGTGCCCTATAGTACTCATGTGGGGGTTGCAAATGAGAAGATTAACAAATGCAATGTCTTAATGAGTGCATTCATATTAAGCCAGTGGGTTTCAAACAAGGTGCTTACACCATGCAGCAAAGCTTCCAACACATTTTGCTTTGGGTTAAGAAAAGCATATATAAACTATGACAAATGTACACATTCTAATACCCACTGGCTCAAAGAAGGAGGAGAAACATTTCGCAAGTCACTTTGGGTAAAGCCATCTGCAATGAAAAAAGCTTCTTTTCAGAAGGACTTTTGTGTCTGGTTGAAAAATAGTCGAGACGTGGGGGTAGGGATGCGACCTGAAAAGGGTTTTGCCTTTCACTCGGTCAAAGTTCAGACACGCAGACACCACAGGGCAAGAAAAAATGTGGCTGTTTGACCAGCCCTGACCTATCTGCTCTTTGGGCTCAGCTGGGGTAACGTAACAACCCTGGTGTGCAGTAGTTCTTAACATGCAGCAATTCAAATAACATTAAAAATCTCTTAATTGATCAATGTAAACATTAAGTGAATGATTACATGTGTCTGGTTATTATTGCTGTTGTATAGAAACATTACTAGGTACAAGGATACAAGGAAGTTTATTGTCACATGTACAGTATAGTTACTGGATGTAAGAAATGAAGTGAAATTATGTCTGGTGTCAGCCTATTTGTGCATTTATAAGTGGCAAGGGCTGCATAAGAAAGGTGGGGGAGGATTGGGATTGGGGGGCACCAACAAGGAACAGTAGAACAGTGACTGAAGTATTAGAGCTGTTATGGCACTAACTATAGGCTACACTTTTACAAAGTTGGTTAACTTTTGTAAGTTGTTTTGTTAATATTAATCCAACTACAGAAGAAGTATAAAAATATAAGTGCTGCATGGCTATTACAGAATCTAAACAGGTCATTTGTATAAATCTATAATAACTTCTGTCAATAACGTTAACTCGAGGACAGTTCATATACCTCAGACAGTGGAGGCGCACTTGATAAAAGAAAGGAAGGAAAATCAAAGCTGATCAATAATGCTCCCGGCTCATTGCCTGGCCAATCTTAGCTCTGTAGAGGCGGGGGATAGGAACATGTGCAAGGTGATATACTAGTCTTTGTGTGGGGGGAAGAAGTTAGTGTCCTCTGAATGCAAAAGTGTTATTTCATAATGATATCAATCTTTAGATTACCATCTCTGTTAACCGTTTCCTGCGGTCAATCGGTTTTGGGCTTATGCAGTTTAGTGGTGACTCTATTACTGCTGTTGGTGGTCAGGCAACTCCTCAAGCAGCGGAGACCCCGAGGATTCCCTCCTGGACCGACACCTTTCCCCATGATAGGAAACATTTTATCTCTTGCATCGGAACCGCACGTTTTTATGAAGAAACAAAGTGAAATCTACGGACAGGTAATGACGGACTCTTAAAACATGCTTCAAAACAAGAACTCTTTTACCGTTTAATTGCAAGTCACTGAATGCTATGGCAATTTATTGTCAACTGTGTATATAACGAGTAGCTGTAAACAGACTGCTGTTAAATATTCATGACAGTTCATAGCGCTCGTTTAATCAATGTGTGTGCGCTTTGCATTGCCAAACTTGCCGCAAGACTAGCACTCGGCTCCAAAGACAGTCGAATAACCTATGTCATTTTAAATTGTGTGAAAGGTTATACCTGTATCGACTCGTTCCATAGCATCATGCAGACGGCTCCTATGAGAACAAAAGAGTGAAACCACATTTTGGCAGCTTGCAGCGCTTTGCAAGAGACCGAAACAGCTGAGTCAGCGTGGTAGTCTAACAGGCAGCGTTACTGAGACTTCGGAGAAATGCATGGTTATCCTGGAACGTTGTAGCGCTTCTTTGGCTTGTCTACTGACCAAAATGTAGTTGTAGTAATTTATTGCATTTCTGTCTGTCTCCCAGATATTCAGCCTCGATCTTGGCGGCATCTCAACTGTAGTGTTGAATGGCTATGATGCTATCAAAGAATGTCTCTCGCATCAGGGCGAAGTGTTTGCTGATCGACCTTCTCTGCCTTTATTTCAGAAAATGACCAAAATGGGAGGTAGGTATAGCCTGTTGTAGGACTTAATGCTCTGTGTAACCTTTTCTACAGTGAACAGTTATTCAGCAAACCATTGTAACCCTCTGCTCTGAAGAATCCACAGATGCCATTATCGGATGCCATTACAGAGTTCCAGGAGTGGTGTAAACGTTTTTCAATATCAAAAATGGCAGTGGTAGAAAAACGTTTAAAGTGAAGGATGATGACTTTCTATTTACAGGATGACTCACGTATAGGCTACTTTAATCTGAATTATATTCAGCATCATGGAGTGGATGACAGCCATTGTGACATTATTTGTCTAACCAGCTGTATCATTTGCAAGCCTCCTCCTCCATCAATTTCAAAAATCCTAAGGATGATTAAGTCCCCCCCCCCCCCTTTTTTTTAACCTTTGCACATTTAATAGGTAACCTTATGGAACAAGTGAACAACTTATGTCTGCAAACTAAATATACCCATCCTACAGTCACTGCATTTACATAGTCCCAGGGAAAACTGATCTGGCTAAGCCTTTTAAATAGCAAAGCTATTTGCTGATTGAAATAGAATGAAAGCCTCCTTATTAAGTTATTGAACTGGACATGACTTGGCAGAACCGATGCAACACTGTAGGCCTTTTTACTAGAGTGTAGGTATATCAAGGCACTAATTAGTAGCTCATCATTTGATGATATTAAAATACAAAAAGGCTATCTTCTTTACCTAAACTGGAACTATGTGGGGGATATATGCTCTATTTTCATTTCAGTTTAATTTTTGGCTTGAACTTGCCCAAATAAGAAGTCACGACCCTTCATCTAATCAACTCTGGTACAGCAAGCTAAATGTTTTATTCCATTGTTAATGGGATTTGCCAAATTTATTCAAGCCTTTATTTTTCCCCATATTCACAGAACACCAAATGCTGAGAAATGTACAAACAAAACTGTCAGTCATTGTAGTTCATTGAATGCAGATGTGTAATATGATCATTGTATAGTATGACTACAGGAGGGAAAAGTCATTGGTGACTTTGCTTCACTGCTCTCTTAACAGCAACTTGAAGTACAGCCGTCTTAACTGCAGATGCCTTTTGTTGTAGATCCAGCCCATAGCTGTCAGTGTATCTTCCAGTGTCAAGTGCTGACTGGAAAGAGGCAAATTTTTCTTACTGCACACTCTCATTTCAGGTCTCCTCAACAGCAAGTATGGACGAGGTTGGATTGAGCACCGCAAGTTGGCCGTCAACAGCTTCCGCTACTTTGGCAGTGGTCAGAAGACGTTTGAGAGGAAGATCTCCGAGGAGTGCATGTTCTTCGTGGATGCCATCGACAAGCAGAAGGGTAGGCCCTTAAACCCGAAACATCTGGTGACGAATGCTGTCTCCAACATCACCAACCTGATCATCTTCGGCGAGCGCTTCACGTACGACGACAGGGACTTTCAGCACATGATCGAGATCTTCAGCGAGAACGTGGAGCTGGCAGCCAGCGGCTGGGCCTTCCTCTACAACGCCTTCCCCTGGATAGAGTATTTGCCCTTCGGCAAGCACCAGAAGCTCTTCCAGAACGCCGCCGAAGTCTACACCTTCCTCCTGAGGATCACAGAGCGGTTCGCACACGGCCGGGTGCGCCAGTCTCCACGCCACTACATTGACGCCTATCTGGACGAGATAGAACAGAGTGCAAACGACAAGAGCACCTCATACACCAAAGAGAACCTGATCTACTCGGTGGGGGAGCTCATCATTGCAGGCACTGAGACCACCACCAATGCCCTCCGCTGGGCCATGCTCTACATGGCCCTTTACCCTAGCATTCAAGGTGGGTTCATGTCCATGGAAATACAACTGGTTACTGCATAACAGAAACACAAGTGAGTTCCTCCAAACTTTTGAAGGCACTTCTAGCATTCCATGCTAACATTTACCAGTAGATTATAAACACAGTAGTCTAGTCAAACAGTTATCTGTTTTAGCGGCCATCCCCTAAACTTTTTACTGTCCTCACAGAGAGAGTTCACAAAGAGATCGACAGTGTCCTGCTGAATGGACGCACCCCCACCTTAGATGACAAACAGAGGATGCCTTTTGTGGATGCCGTGCTCCATGAGGTCCTCCGCTTCTGCAACATTGTGCCCCTGGGGATCTTCCGTGCCACTTCACAAGATGCCCTCGTGAGTGGGTACACCATCCCCAAAGGCACCATGGTCATCACAAACCTGTACTCTGTCCACTTTGATGAGAAGTACTGGGGAGATCCAGGCATTTTCTCACCAGAAAGGTTCCTGGATAGCAATGGCAACTTCATCAGGAGGGAGGCCTTCCTCCCCTTCTCATTAGGCAAGTTGAAATCCTCTGCACTATATTAGCCTACTAGTTGAGAACAGAAATATGACCTCCTTTCGCTCTTCACCATTCTGCTTGTGCCATTAGCTTGCATAAATAATGCTGCAGACATATCTTTCTTTACCTGATACCTTTATTTATCAAATCTTCAGGGCGAAGGCAGTGCCTGGGTGAGCAGCTTGCCAGGATGGAGATGTTCCTGTTCTTCACCACCCTGCTTCAGAGGTTCCACCTGCAGTTTCCCCAGGGGTTTGTCCCCAGCCTCACCCCTAAACTGGGCATGACTCTCCAGCCTCTCCCTTACTCCATATGCGCGGTCCGGAGACAGCCGTAAACCTTCAGCCATAAATGACTTTAGTGCTTTCACCTCAGGGGATCTTACTCGGAAAACTCCAACCTGTCTAATGTTTTACACAGCAAGGGAGTTGACCTCTCCTCTGTCTGCCATTGAATTTCGCATTCTGTGAAACTACCCTCTGAACTGTTTCATAGAAATATGCCGTAGCTGTACTTGACTTGATGATAGTGGTTTTTGTATCAGGCAGTTGGGCAATGTAGTAAGTTGCATCAAGCGCATTGTAATAATATTTGCACATTATCTGTGATACATAGCGTTTGGTGCCTCGAAACAAATGTGAGACAGAGGAGTTATGATGTCAATAATTGACAAGCGTTTACCTTTATGGTTTACAGACCTTATTTTTTCCCAGCATTCCTCGAAATGAGAACATAGGGTTCTGCTTTTTTTTTCTACAGCCGGGCCAGCTGTCTTTTCCCAGAAAGTTTTGTACAGGCTGTATGCCTTCCGCTGGTCTGGTGCCATATATCAGAGCTGAACCAACAGCAGCAATCCCCAAAGGATATCTTGCTCTCTGCATTTGTACTTGATTATTAAATCCGTAGGTGCTATGGACTTTTGACTGTTATATAGCTTGAATGGTACAGACTTGTCATTTGTTACTTTCATTTGTTACTTTAGAAAAAGCATTTCTGCTTATTGGTTGTCAAACTATGTATTGCACATTATTACTATTTTTTTAAATAGTATACTTTCTATAAATATTTTAGCAACAGCTTTTGTATACTTATTGACAAAAACAGCACAATAAATGAATGGATATCTCTCAGTGATTGCAGTCTGAGCGAGCAGTGTTTTTAATAAATGCTTCCCATGTGTTGAAAGTTGAGACGGCAATCACAGATGTCTCCTCAGATGCCCCTACGTTTTGGCCTCTACCACGTGAGCTGGCTTGAAATGAGCTTGAGTGTGTTTTCCCAAAACGGAGCGCGCCAAAAATGCACACAGGCATCAATCTCAGGGGGCGGTTATCAGAAATCGTTAGTCAACGATCATCGTTTTTCACTTAACATCTCACTGCCAGCAGACTAAGTGAAAAGTGGAAAAGAAACACAACTTTTCCGACTCGGGTCATGACTCAAAAAGTTGTCACTAAATACAAATCCATCTGGCTTGTTAGGTTTTGATGCACAGGGGTGTGAAACGATCCCCCTCCATTCCCCCAGCTAGCAGTACCCTGCAGCAGATGGCAGATTCAGTTACTGAGGGATGAAAGATTCAAATAACTGTCAAAGAATCTGCATATAAGCTCCACTGGGCCCACATAGGGGATTGTCTCATCCACTGTGGGACTCATCACTCTGTGGCTGCCGTTTCAAACAGGCAGGCCCAACCCCAGGAGACCAGTGGGTGCCTTCTGCTCTTCTGGGAGTGTGAGCAGAGATAAGAGCTGCTCAGACGGTCAGAGCTTCGTCAAAACAGATGCCGATAAATACGGAAAACATGTTGCATCACAAACACTGAGAAAAAGGAGAGAGGTTAGACATCTGTCCGTTAGACATCATTCAGCCTCACAGGGCACTGGCAGACACACAAGAGGGTCAGTTGATTGCCAAATGCCTCATTGATACAGTACATTTAGGTTGGTTAATCATTCAACTTACTCCCATTCAGAAGAGGCTGGATATGTGTTTTGCATCTAACATACGCTCATTTCAACTCATTTCCTCAATGATTAACATGCACTCATTTAATAAAATCTACTAATTCTATGTACATATTTTTGCCACACTTGTAAACATCAGTGTTAAGTAAAACACTAACATGCAAAAAGTATGCTATCTAAAAAAATCTGTTCCTCCTTGATGGGTAGCCCATAACAAACACTGACAAAACCATCAAATGAACAAACACAAAAGACAATAAACACACTTGAGAGTCTAGAGGCATTTCAGGGATGGTGTTTTTATGACAGCTATAAATAACAACAAACGCAATTCCCCCCCCCCCCCACATTTGTCGGAAAAAGCTGACCGGTTACAGACATTGATAACTACTGTATAAATGCTACATTAAGATGACAGCTGTTCAGTAATGTTTTGATGACAAGGGCATTGGAGGACACTGCAACTGGTGCACAGGTCTGCACATTGAGAAGCCAACAAACAATCTGCATTCACAACTAAATGAACTAGGGGCTTTATTTGTGTGGGTGTGTGTATGTGTGTGTTTGGGGGAGAGGGGGGGTCACGTGGGGAAGGGTGGCAGTTTGAGGCCCGGAGAGCCTGCCACTGCTTCTGTTAGACAACACAAGTGACAACACAATCTAACAGCGTCACACAAAGTCCAGCTGAAGTGCCCCCAGTGCACAGACTGGTAAGAGTATGCTAAGCTCAGAGGAACAGGTCAGAGCCTAGTCATCACTTCACTTCACTTTCCCCTTCTCTTCTGGCTTTTTGGCTGGGGGGCAACTTTACTGGGCAGCATCCCCAGTCTCCCACTCACTGTTGAAGATAGATAAAGGACTGAGGTTGACACCTACCACTGCACTGGTTTCACCAAGACCAGGTCACGGTCAGGGTTAGGGTTGCGAGACCTTTCAGCCTTTCCTGAAGGTACCTGTGCCTGTGCATGTCGCTCAGAGCACACTCTAGAGCCCACATCACATACACACACTTCCTGGACGTGGGCCAAAGTGCATCATGATCCTGCAAGCAAGCAGGCAGCAGGAGTCTGAGATTGGCACCTGTGGGGTGCTACTTACAGACAATGCTGAACTTATCAAAGGGATTTTTTTTGGGGGGGTGGGGGTGGTGGTGTTGGGGGCACAGAGTGGTTATGATCAGGAACACAAAGAGACAGTGTACTCAAAAGAAAAAGTAAAACACCACACCCTACAATTCCACATCCGTAAATAGTATTAGATAGAAACTCTGGAAACAGATGATAATTACAGGTTCTCAATGTACAATGTATGTCAGCCTTATGTAGAAAACAGATGCATTCAGTTGATTAATTAAAAAATATAATATATATGTATAATATATATTTATATATATGCAGATAATCTTCCTGTGCAGAGGTTAAACACTTGTTTGGTAGTAAAATGTGCACATTTATTTCTTTTTTTTAATGTACTAGCTTGATTTACACTGCCTACTTGAGAACTTACCTCTTCTGAAAAACAAAATGATTTTTTTGTGTTTTTTTTTCAATATTTCAACCGCAATGAAGGAAACTTGGCTTTTAGAACAGCCACTCTCTCCACTGCTCAATGCTCTGCTTCTAGTGGAATGCCTAGAGTTCTTGCTTCAGACAAAAAAATATAGAACTATCAGTATTAAACCTGCCTCATGGTGAAGAATAAGAAAATATAAAAAAAGTGTAGAGCTTTCAAGGTGAAACCCTGGGTCACATCAAACTCATCCACTGGCCTTGGTGTCTGTGTCATTTTTTTCTGTCATATCATTTTGTGTGAAACATCAGTGTTTGAAAAAAGTAAAAATCAACAGAAAACAGACTAGCAAGTGTGTTGTGTGTGTCAGTGAGTTACTATAATGCCAAATGGAACCCTAATGCAACATAAATAAGCAATTTGGCTGTTGTGTATACATGGCCTAGCAAATTCAGAGACAATTCTTGTCTACATCAAATATTTTTTTTCAGTGGCCTTTGATACAACATAAATAGCGCATTTCATTAGAACCTCAACAGATTTGCATTTTAGCACGCAATCACTATTCTGAAGGTCAGCCCTCCTATTTGTTTACTGAAATTGTACAAATAGAAAAAAAAAAGTTCCTTCTGTGATTTCTGAACATACTATAGATCTGCGATTAATTAGTAATATTTGTGTGAATCCTGAGTAACTGTGAAAAAAAGCAATAATTCAAACTTAAAAAAGGAAAAAAAAACATCCCTTCATGACAACAGCTTTTGTGTCCTTTGAGCTACGTTTTGAACAGAGGTGGACTGGAACACAGCAAAGAGAGGGGAAATGATCAGCTGGCATTCCTAACAAGGGAATCCACACACACACTCACACGCCTACACACACAAACTTCCAAACATACAAAGAGAGAGAGACAGAGAGAGAGAGAGAGAGAGAGAGAGAGTCAAATGAAAGGCAGGTGGTACACATGAATAAAAAGCATCCAAAATGATGCAGGTTTAACGTTCATTTTTTTTTTTCAGTCAAAACGTCAGTGTGTCCCCGGGACTGAATCTGATACAGTGTTTTGTGTCGCCAGCATGAGGAGGGAGACTGCACACAACTAGTGCAGGGTACAGCAGTCCATCTTTTGGACCACTAAAGACCATAAAGGTTCAGACAGGCACATTTGATTTCTGTTTCTAGAATATTCCTGACTCGGAGCCTGATCATAGTCTCAGCCTCAAGTCTTTTTTTCTCCATGTTTGAACTGTTCGCTTTGGTAACATGTGTATCACTTTTGTGTTCTTTTTTTTTCCTAATGTTTTTCATCTTTTTTTTCATTTTAAATAGATCTATATTTCTTTTGAAGTACCTACGGGAGAGTTAAGAGTCAGGAGTTCAAGGCAGCATCACAGCCAGTTTGACCATGGAGGCAACGTCTCTGCGCCTCTGGGTACGTCCCCGCGGCGGGCCGGGACAGGAGTCGACGGGGCGCTGTGGTCCTTCTCTTCCAATTCTCCATGGGGTGAAAGTGCATAGGAGTGGGGTTCCCACCATTGCAGCAAGGATCCTCTCACAGTAGTAAGGCCTTTTGTTTATCAATAGAACGTGAACTGCATCAGCGTCTGAGTGTCGGCACAGTGGCCATTTCAGCGTGTAGAGGTCGAGCGGAAAAGGGGGAGTGGGGGGTCATCCTGTGTCTTGAGGACGTCATTTGTGTGTGTGTGTGTGTGAGCGTTTGTATGTGTGTGTCTGTGTGTCAGTTCATGTCATTCAGAGGAAGAGGGAGCAAAGCGTTTTGCTCCCTAAGCTTCCAGCCCATGGTGTGTGTGTGTGTGTGTGTGTGTGTGTGTGTGTGTGTGCCCGTGTGTGTTCTTCCTCATGCTACTGGCGCTCCTCTTCCTCTGCCTCCTCCTGAATGACCTGGATGTCGTCAGAGGGGGAGGTGGGCAAGCTGGGGCTCTCTGCCTGCTGCTCCTGCTCCTCCTGCTCCTGCTGCTGCTGCTTGCCCTTGTCCTCCTCCTCGATGGTCTTCTTCCACACCTTGTGGTTCTCCGTTAGGTGCTGCATGATGTTGCAGAAGAGCCGACGCCTGCGCTTTCTCCTTTCTGTGGAGGGATGGAATGAGTGGACGCACCATCAGAAGAGGCCTCTACAACTCAATAAACACTGACACACTCTTAGCACACCCTTTATAAATACTTTATACATTATTTATACAATTATACATTATAACTAGATGTACCGCAGAGCGGTACAAAATATGACCGCCGCCCAGTCCAGCACATTTTTTCCACAAAAATAAATCACGCTGAAAGGCCTATATGATTCTAACTGTCTCACTAAATTGCATTATCCACACTCAATTCTCACTGGTATCTGCTAGTGCTAGCTACAAGTACCAAATCATGATTAGTTCATAGATTTCACATGTAAAATTCATTTTAAACAACCCCACCTCCATCTTGCCTGTTCATAATTCTGAGAAATTCTTGAATTGTGTGCATGTACATGTTTATGTTGTGTGTGTGTGTGTGTGTGTGTGTGTGTGTGTGCTTGTGTGTGTGCCTGCGTATGTGCCTGTGCATGCATGCGTACATATGTCTACTGTGTGAGTATGTGTCATACGTATGATTACTGTGAATGTATGTGTGTGTGTGTGTATCTGTTTGTGCACATGTGTGCTCATGAAATGGGTTAACATGACCCCAGGAGGCAAACATACGGAAAAAAATGGTCATCCTAGGCCCTACAGTTCTCAAGATATTCACAGAGAACTGTGTATGCCCTACCCTCCTTTCGGGGGGTCCAGTCCAGCGGGGGGGCTACAGATCAAAACGAAAAATGACGGTTCCATGCTATCCATGTGGGGTTACATGCCCACCAAGTTTTGTGTACCCCGGTCTTTCAGTGTCCCGGGAATCCTTGTTGGTGTATGTCACTAAATGTACACATAAATTATTTTATTGTAAGGCCCCCCATGAACGAAAGTACACAAAACTTGGCATGCATTCGGAGGGTGTCATAATGATCCTACACTTTTAATTTCGTGCAGTTTTGACCTTGTCAGCCAGAGATATTGTAAAGAAAACACCTAATTTTTTGCTTTTTAATTTTTAACTAGGTGGCGCTATACATGAAATAAGTGGTAATGGGATGGGTTGACATGCCCCCTTAAGACCAACATACATAAAAAAGGTGGACATCCTAGGCCCTACGGTTCTCGAGATATTCACAGAAAACTGTCTCCGGCCACCTACAGGCCAGTTGGTGTATAGTAACATAAATGAATTTATTGTGTGGCCCCCCATGAACGGAATTCCACAAAACTTGGCGTGCATACAGAGGGTGTCATAATGATCCTACACTTCCAATTTCGTGCAGTTTTGACTATGTTAGGTCACAGATACCTGCAATTGCAACACCTCATTTTTACTTTTTTGTGTTTAACTAGGTGGCGCTATACATGAAATGAGTGGTTATGGAATGGGTTGACATGGCCCCTTGAGATCAACATACAGAAAAAAATGGTCCTCCTAAACCCTACGGTTCTCGAGACGATGGTTCCATGCTATCCATGTGGGGTTACATGCCCACCAAGTTTCGTGTACCCCGGTTTCAGTGTCCCGGGAATCCTTGACGGAAATTTGGGAATGCGAAAAAGAAAAAAAAAAAAAGAAAAAAAAAAAATCGCTGCGCAGCGCGCCGGTCATTATAACATCTTTTGATAATGATGATGAACTTGCAAACAAGACTGTGACGGTTTTCATTTTAGACACCTTGGATAACCAGGATGTTGTCTGACAGTTAAGATATGTGGATCAAAGATATCAAAGACATGAAGATGCATACTTGGTTCAAGCTCCTCATCCAGCTCATCTTCATCTGTTTCCGTCTCCTCTTCTGCGTCCTCCTCATCTTCTGAGCCCTCTTCGTCGATCCAGTAGCCTGGCAGAAGGCCGGCGGCGTCGTACGAGTTGCAGAGTGGCCCCACGATGTGCGTGATAAAGGACTCCTGCAGCTTGGCCAGCTGGGGCGAGGAGCGGTCCATGAAGGGGCTGATGGGTAATCCCAGACTGGCCTCCTCGTCCCCCTGAGGATGGACAAGCAAGTGGTCACTAAAAAACAACTGCAAATGAATAAGACCCCGTTTACACGAGTATGTGTATTTTTATAAATGAAGACATTTCCCTACGTTTCAGCCTTTCATTTAGACGCAAACGGAGAATTCGCCCCGTAAAACGGTTATCCAAAAAGTGTTTTTTTTTTAAAACTCCGTTTATGCGTTTGGTTCTAAACTGTGGTAAACGGAGTTTTGGTCAGCCAACGTCACAGTATGCGACAGAAGTACACCAAATGTGTGACCAATGTTTACATTTACATGTTCTCACGTGCGACTTTTCAGGGTTCTGATTGGTTAATGTGAGCTTGTGCTTATCGTTAGACTGCCACTGTGGTTTGGCGTGCTCATGACAGCATGTATGTACACGGGTTCGTGTAAACACATTTTAAAAATAAACGGTCTTGTGTAAATGCAGTTTTATTTGCAAACGTAGATGGCCAGATATTCGTTTAGGAAAATACCCTGCTTCGTGTAAACGTAGTCTAAGTAAAGGATTTACACATCTGGACAAATGAGATGGACTTGGAGAGACCCAAACTATTTACTATTTACTTGGACATTTTTACTTGGAAATGCAAGTGCTTTAGTGGTTGCTGAGTACTTGTTACTGACACACTTTTTCACCGAAACATTTCCAAGTTTTAAAAGAAACACACTTTCTTACGGAGAACAGTATTTCAAATGGGTTTGGCACAGCACAGACACCATAGTCTCAAAGTGATGTTGCAAAGTGTCTAATCCGAAGCAGATGGCAGGAAATCAGAGTCAAGTGTGACTAGTCTCTCTGCAGCCACCACTGGGCTGTGGGTGAGGGGGCGGGGGATGGGTGGGAGAGAGAGAACGGTCATTCTTGAAGCCGGGTGAGGTTCCGTACTTGCTCATAAAACTCGTTGACTATGCCTTCTGTCCACTTGAGGTGAATGTCCCGGCCCTTGGCTGGCCCGTTGATATCTGCCAGCTTAATGCACACTTGGCACACCAGCAGTCGGTCGTTCTCATTAGTCCAGTCAATTCCTGGACTGTTCACATCATTCACCTATTTTTAGCAGAGAAGTGGTAAAACGTAGTCAAATTTAATTTCAGCCAACGAGAGTGATGTCATTAAAAACCTTGCATTTTTGTTTTTTGGTGCTGATTTTAACTAATGGTATTACCGACCTTGGTGTTAAACTCGGCCAGGAAGTCAAAGTGCTTCTTCAGGTCAGTGGCAAGGATGGCCTCGATGACGAGGAAGCGAAAGCGCTTGAATTCCACGTGGTCCAGGTTGGACAGGAAGTTGAACTCCGGCCGGGACAGGAAGAGGCTCCACGCTGACGCAGCGTGATGGTTCTCCAAGACCGAGCGGTCATTATACAGCACAGCCTGTGCGGGGAGGAGAGGAACCGGCCTCAAAGAGAGACTACAGAACCTGTTGCCAGAGAACCTTAGTACTCATCAGCCACACAATCTCGTCTCTACTCTCTCTTTCGTTTTTACTTCATGATTAGCCAGCAATGATATTAAGAAGGACCTTTAGAATCATCTTGGAAGTATACTGCCGAGTTCCTGGTAGTCATCACCTACTGTACACTAAATGTCTGTAACATGATCTACATAAAGTATCTGGTTAGTCATCATCTATACAACTTTATCTCACCTCACCAAAGTGATTAGTCAGCAATGGAATGGTAGGAGCGAACCTAAAGCAAAGGGGCTGATGGGTAAGAGATTTAAAGTAGGACTTGTGGCTGGTGTGGCTGATCTCTCACCTGAGGGGCGTTAGTGGCTACGAGGAAAGCGTTTGTACGCCCGGGGTGGTCGTAGTCGTGCATGGCGGCAGCTACATACAAAGCCATGATCTCCAGGGCGGGCACGTTCCAGGTCAGGCAGCCGTAGCTGTCGTCAGAGATGGAGCAGCTTTTGGAGGTGGCGTAGGGCACCCGGCCGGGAGAGATCCCACTGTCTGAGTCTGTGGAGGGACAATGAGACACCACGCCACACCACACCACACCACACCACACATGTTTGATCAAAAACAAACTACACGGTGATGTTTTCTGCTAAAAAAATAAAAATAAAATGCAAACCCAACATTTTGGTCTACAACTCTAAGAAAACTACTTAAAACCTTAATGCCTGGGGGGGTGGGGGTGTCCTAATGCCTAAGGCCTAAAGCTGTGTCCTAAAGCCTACATGACGTATGCTATTTGCAACATGGAAACTATATCATATAGTACACAAGGAAAAGGCGTATAAACATACATATCTGTTACAGTTCTGCATAGGCTATGCAGCGTAGCATACAGCAGTGTTGAGTGCAATTCCTCTGCTGTGGTGAGCGACTACGAGCTGAGTGCTGCCCAGGGGCGGCCTGGAGCTGGTGAGGCCGGCTAAGCCGAGCCGGTGACTCAGACTGGGCTCCATTTGAAAAATTAAAAGGGCCATCAGCAGAGTTAAAATAAGCCATAAACCTGCTGATCTCAGCAGCCTCAGCAGCAGCAGCATCACCACTCAATCACAATACATGCTCTTACTTTCTCTCTCCCTCTCTCTCTTCTCTCTATCTCTCTCTCTTTCTCTCTTCTCTATCGCTCCAAGGCTGCTCCTCTGCCAGACAAGAGACGAAAAGAGAAGCCGGGTAGAGGGAGGGAGGGAGGGAGAGGGGGATTGCTGTGAAATATCACTAGCTCACTAGCTCAAACTGGCTCCAGAGCAGGAGAGTGCATATAAAGGAAAACATCTGGTAGGAGAGCCAATTCATGTGCTATGGTCTGTGTGCTAATATATGGCTGCAGTTCTGAGCACAAAAGCCTTATGTTAACATACCAAATGTTAACCCAGTGGTGGTGATGGTGCTGGTGGTGGTGGTGTGTGTGCATGCGCATGCATGAGTGTGTGTGTGTTTGGGGGGGGGGGGGGGTGTTCTGCTGACCTGTGTCACTTCCTGTCACATGCTCACTGTGGATCTGCTGAAAGCCCGGGATGGGCCTGGTGGTGAGGTACCATACGGCGTGGAGGACATCAGTAGCGTGGACACGGTTATGATCTGTCACATGGGAGAGGGCAGCCACACAGGTCAACAACCTCACAACAACTTCACTGACATTTCACATGACCTAGGACATATAGTAGGCAAACTCTCAGATGCAGGACAGCTCACCATCTCTGTAAGACATAACAAAAAAACAAAACAAAAAAAAGCTGCATATTTGGGCAAAAATAAGAGTTTCCCAACTTGTACAGCTGACTGCTCTACATTCTTCTGTAGCTGACACTGTGACGATGTCACAATGCTGACACGCACACCATCAGCTGGGTTTGTGCATGTGTCATTCCATATTCCTCCCTAATAATGATATGATAAATATGATATATGTAAGGGATAATGTATAGAACGCCGGTCATTGTCAGGGCGGACCGGACCCCGATGCGCAGCGGAGGGGTCTTGTTCCACCCTGAAGGGACCTATTTCCCAACAATGACCGGGCGTTCTATACATTATCCCGCTTATTACACGGCTACCCACTAAAGCAATCAACACCGGCAACAAAATATTGATTTAACAATAATTTTAATGATTGAAAGGTGATTGTCGCTTCCACGCAAAGAGAAGGGGAGGGGAATGCTAAATAGGCCGTTAAATAGCTTAATGGCAACGTTCGAAAGAACACCCTATTTATTATTGAAGTTGAACTGAACATTGCCATTTATAGTAAAATGGGACAATGAGAATGGGATTTCTTTGGGGATGTTGATGTTGATGTTTCTTTCTTCATCTGCTTGTTGGCGGGGTGCTGTCATTGACACATCTGAGAAAACAACAGCTGTTAGCCTGATGTTTAAAATGTCAACTCAGTTAGGCTATGTAGTTATGGCTCACCGAATTTGCTGCCATTGTCGGGATGAGAGGAGAGGACTTTTCTCTCTCTGTCAGTGATGGAGTCCAGTAGCTCCTCAGACTCCCCTCACATCTGTGCCCAGTCACA
Organism: Alosa pseudoharengus; assembly: GCF_046254945.1. Taxonomy (NCBI): domain Eukaryota; kingdom Metazoa; phylum Chordata; class Actinopteri; order Clupeiformes; family Clupeidae; genus Alosa; species Alosa pseudoharengus. The sequence continues at coordinate 35,374,921 of NW_027468630.1, read as the reverse complement.
GACATTATTTCGCGACTCTCCAGACCAGCCTGAGACAGGAGTTGGACAGCTGTGATGTGGCGTCAGGGGGGCAAAGAAAGCGATACTTTTTAAAGCTGGCAACAGGGCAGTTTGGTTTGTCAGGCTCCGCGAAGATGTAGCCCCGGTAATTTGCTCTGCACGGGTCTTTGGCATCTTTGTGATTTTTTGTCTCAGCGTTGTATGCGAGAGTGATATATTCGTTGCCATTCTCGTCTTTCTTTAGAAGGAAAGAGTCTTGAGTGAGGTCCCGATTGCCCTCTCTGCCTCGTCTTGCCAGATGTAGCTGTACATCAAACCACACCTTCCTGACGAGTCCACGAGCTGTGTTGGGAGAGAGCACATCTGGGTTGCTGAGCAGCAGTTGTAGGTCTTTTGTCGAGATGGGGGGTGATGCTGGCTGACGTCTTTGCCCTTTTTCCGTAGATCTTTAACTACAGATTTGAAAACATCGTTGCTTGATTTGAACCTGGCACAGTTCATCATATCAAGGGTTGTGAAATGTCGAGATATCCCTGCCCTAATTGCCATGTAACTCGCAATTGAGTAGGTCTTTCCGTTGGCATTTTGCACCGATGGATAAAAAGAAAGTAGCACCTGATTGAGACTCTCTGCATTATAATCAGCAAAGTCTACCGACAGTCTTTGAAAACTGACATGGCCCATACCGTGGTCCGTTTTGTATTGATTTCATGTCGGTTCTCTTCAATTCTGTCTATGTCTCTGTCGTCCAGATGTTTGTCATTTCGCTTCTTTGCCTTCCTCTGTGTTGTTTTCTTTTCTTTTCTTTTCTTAACTGGTGAAGACCACTCAGCCTTCATCCAAGAATCGAAATCTAGGTAATCTCCAAGATTATTAAAACTAATATTAAACTCATCCATTGCGCCGGATGTATTGGAAGTTTGTCTGTTACAAAGTATCTGCAGGTCAACTTGTGTAGCTTAGCAACGGAGTATTCTAAAGTGATAAGTGGCCGGACTACTTGCGCAGTAATATGAAAGACGTGAAATAGAAGCACAAAGCCCATTTTCCTTGACAGCGGTCTGTTATACTTAGCAACGGTCTGTTATTCAGAATTAGCAGACCGCTGAACGTTGGGAAGGCCCATTCAAGTGAATGGAGCATTATGAAGAGCCGTGTAATAAGACATAATAATGCACTAATACAGGTGGCTGCATTGAAAAAATGCTCTGTGTGTGTACTACACACACAGAGCTACTACTATTCATTTAGCACATCCTTTTAATCCCAAATACTTACATATCTCAATTATATACAAAGGATTACATTGTCCATTGTACTATTAATAGTCTGTTGTAGTGATTGAGGGCACTATGTGACAGAAGCGGTCACATCTTGCACTGAAAGATTTCGTTTCATGTGACATGCCAACAACAATTTACAAAGAGACACAGACAGACAATGTTGCTGCACAAAAGGTTCTATGAACTGCAATGCGTTCCAGTGAGAGAACTAGATGAGAACTCACAGGGAATATCCCGATAGCCATTCTCCAAAGCACAGAAGAACGTCATGAATTCCCGCACAGGGATTTTAAAGATTTCAAACAGTCCTGCGTCCTGGAACAAAGTGTAGGCCACCTGAGGAAATCAAAACAACAACAACATAAATAAAACAACAACAACAAGAAGCCCTTCATTAGGAGAGACACAAGATGGACGCCCACCAGACACTCAATTCCCACGGTGGCAGCCACTCAACAGAGCACAGCAGCAGACACTCGCCGAGGGTCAAGCGCCTCGCTACCATAACAACCCGAGTCACAACAGATGTCAGACCCACGGCTCACATCAGCCGCCCACTGAGCCTGGATGTGAAGTCAATTTAAAACTGGTGTTCAATCATTGTATATGTGTAATTACTGTACTACTTTTTTATTATATTTTGATTTGAAGGGTAACATCATATGATAAGGTAAAGATCACATTGGAAATACCAAAGTTAAAGTAACATCCCACCCCTATACATTTTTTTACCTTTTTGAATGTCTGTAACTGAAGTATTCGTAGGATACATCAAACTAACATTGATTAGCCTAGTGTTGAACTAAGCTCAATAGCAAAACCCTGGCGGAACCAGCCGTTCTGCTGCGGAACCATAGCAAACAATACAAAATCTGCCACTAGTCAATGTGATTCCTGCCTAACTGTACGTACGTAGCTGAGGATCCTGCCTGTCTTCCCTCCTGTTCTGTCCATCAGGTCAAAGATCTGGAAGTTCCAGGTGTTGACCTTCTCCATGATCTCCTCATGCTCCTCCAGGAAGGGGTCAAGCTTGAAGTCCTGTTCACTCTGAAGCCAGGCAGACACAGGAGTCAGTTTAACAGAAAAATGCCGATCAGCATTTCCCAGAAGCCAAGCATGTTGTCCTCAAATGACTCCTTTTGGCAACACCCCAAAGACTACTCTTGCAGTCATAGATGAGTACAGAAAAGAAACCATTACTTTAACACTTGACAACTAGCTGACTAATCGATGAATTGTTTCAACTCTAATCATGATGGGAACTTGGCAACTATAGTATATGTACTGAATGTATGGACAATGGATATCTAGAGCATTTCACCCATTTCAAAAATGAATAAAGAAGCTACTTGTACATTCCCTCAGAACATGCTCTCCAAAAGCACACACACGCACATGCACAAACGCACACACACACACACACACACACTGTTAATAAGCTGTGAACACACTCCAGAGAAATTAATTTGAACTGTTCCAAGAACTAACCCAGATGATTGAATGAAGAGTACTGTAAGAGTCAGGGCAGGGGAGTTTCGCTGGCTAACTGAGAAATGACCCCAGAGACCACTGTGTTGTTCAACAGCCGGCTCTCTTTAACACGGCCTGTAGTATCCAATAAAACTGGGAGCGAACAAAGCATCAGCAACTATCGGGGCATTTCAGGTCACGAGTAGACTCCTACAGTATTGGAGAAATGCGAGTAAACACACCACTATAGCAGATGAAGAATTCACGAGGGAAGCCAATCAATGAGATCAATGAGATCAATAATATGTCTCAATATCAATAAATCTCATGAGAGCCATTTAGCAAGATACAGTACTTGCACAAAAACAGTTCTCGGGGGAGCTCTCCCAGTGGGTAGAGCAGGGGTCTCAAATTCAAATGAGCTGGGGGCCACTTCTGCCAACGTCATCTGATTGGAGGGCTGCATCAGTGTTAAAGAATAATACAAAAAAGAATGGCTATTTCCTAAAATGCAATGTTTTTTTTTCAAATACTGTATTTTCAAATACAAAACTGCAAACAGAAAGTGCAAGTCTTTTTATCTATTTTTAGACACCTGTGCTATAAAATAATGATAAAATAAATATAAATACAAATTATGAAAAGACACAAAAAAAGCATAAAAACAGGTATGTGTGCGTTTCACACCAAATAAAAATATTTTCCTCTCATAACTTATTATGACCGCCGCTAGCGAAGCGGTCATATAGGGATTGTCAAAGTTTTTTTTTTTTTTTTTTTTTTTTTTTCCCCCCCCCGTCATCTACTTCCTGAATTTTTGGTCAACAATACCCAGGACACCGAACCACCGGGGCACATACACATTTGGTGGGTATGTAGCCCCACTAGACTTTTACGGAAAAATTTCGTTTGGTCCCCGGGGGCCACTCCCCCCACCCCCCGCGATGGGCCCCCCGAAACCCAAAAAATGCAGTTTTTCCTAAATAACTACCTGAACCGTGGCACCGAGGATGAATACATTTTTATGGTATGTTGGTCTCAAGGGCCCACATCAACCTAGCCCATAATCACTAATTTGTGATTTGCACCCCCCCGGTAAAAAATGAAAATGCAATATCATTCTGCTTTAATCGCCCCTCTCTTCAGTTAAGATGTTCAGAACTGCACCACATTTTATGTGTATGATTAACCTGACATTCTCTGGGGGTATGCCAAGTTTCATAGAATTTCATCCATGGGGGGGGGGGGGGTCTAAAAAAATTAAGTTATGTGTACATTTAGTGACTGTACACTCATTGGCCTGTAGATGGTGGTGCACACATATACACACGCACACACACACACAGGCACGCACATCAGTATCGGCAATTACAACGGGCGATACATAATTACAAATTCAGCAGGATTAAAGGAAAACCAAATATTCATCATAATAATTTGGATGCATTTCCAGTATTGGCGTCACATAGTCGTTTGTCCACCAGATGGCGCATCGTTGCAGTGAGACGTAATTTTGTTGGAAGTTAATCTAAAGTGGGTTGGAAAGACAATACGCTTCCTACAAGGACCAGACTGTAGTTTACCGCAGAGAACGTCTAATAAGGGTAGGATGATTTCTGCATGACATGTAACTCCCATTTCTTCTTGAAGCCGAAATGAATCTGAGAATGTTTATCGGACATGCTTGGTTTTTACTGAAGGTAGGCTACGTTAATCTTAAGTTATATTAATAGCCTAGAGTAGGTAAAATAATGTTACCGTTAGCATTGGTTGAGTGATGGAGGCCAATTTGATTATTGATGTATTTGTAGAAAACCATGCGGTTATAGGCTACCAAGAAAATTGATAACAGCACTAATTGCATCTTTCGATTGTCATCTCATTTGCTTATGACCATAACCTAGGCTACTAACGGCTACCACACACGGCTGCGTGCATCGCGTTGCTGGAGACGCATCCCATTCACTTTACATGGGCTCACGTGATCCGTTGCCGAACTGAATTGTGGGTCCGTTGCGTCGCGTTTCTCCCGCCGCTCGCGTTGAGTTCAGCTGTTGCTGCACCGACAGACGGCACCGGCCAATCAAGCCAATCTACGGACGGCACCAACCAATCACATTACGGTTTTACTTCAAGTCATTTGCATAGCTACCGTCGGGAACACCCACTGGCATGCGTTGACGGAACGCAGCTGTGTGTGGGAGCCGTAACAGGAGCTAAATGAGTTAGCCACAACACGTTCGCTACGTGATGGTTTTCTAATGGAAAATATATAGGCTACCTGAAAGATAACCTGTCTATGATGCATCCTAAACACCTGACTGGGACATTTAGCTCAAAGTCTCAAAAAGCATCTGAGTCAATGTTCATTCCCAAACACCCATATAGGCTACTTCAATCCTCTATTTTCAAAGGTGATTCAAGTAAGGAAGAGCATGGCTCAAAGTAAAGTAACTAGGACTGAAACTACAGAAATTCGTCAAAGTGAATAATTTGTGTCAACTCGCCGCAATGTAGATTTATTAACGCACCCGTGATCTACATCTCCATTTAAACCAAATGTTTTAGAGCGCACGTTGAGAGATGTATCCAGGGCAGGGCTGTACCTACCCATATTTGTTGCACGTGCTACAAAAATCATTCTTTGCTATGGATGATTTAGTACCAACGTTACACCGGTCCAATACAGTTTTGCCTATGGCTATACCGTGAGACTGAGACATTTTTTGTTTGTTCGAAGTGCGTGTTTAGGGAGTCGATGTGCTTTGATTCCAGCTTGGTAGTAGTAGTCTATGCGATTAAAAAACATGTGTGTGTGAAGTATCCAAACAATGATAACGCTTTATGGCTGCTTTAGCCACAGACCTTGAGCTACTGTACAGTGGGTTGGGTTCCATTTAGAAGTGTCGCTTTCCGTGATTCACACAGCTGCGTGAAATGTATTACTACTGATATGCAAAACTATTAACTTTTCGCGAAGAGGTGGCTGCTTAAGTCCACTTGATACTGTAAGCCATTGGTTCCCAAAGGAGATTTTATTTGGGTCGCCAGAATAGCCTAGTGACTAGTGATTTTTGTTGTGTAATAGGCCTAGCATAGGGCCTACCTTATATAGCCTATAGTTTGTTAACAGTCACGGTTTTGTCATAACTCCCTCTATGCATTTTTGCATTTAGAATAGCTCTGAAACCGGGGGCGAACACGTCGCTGGGGGGGGGGCGCCAGTGCGTGGATATATCAGCATATTATTTGCACAACCAATAACGGACAGTAGCTCTTCAACTTGGCCCGTTAAAATGTGTATGAACACTCTAGCAACGCATTTCATGAAGGCCCTTTTGGACATGTCAGTTATTTGCAGCACTGGGTAAAACGGCATTTTGTTTTAGACTACTGGTATTTCATTTGTGCATTGACAATAAAGCTGAATATCATATGAACTAGATGAAACATTCACATTCAGCCGCAATCGGAAATGGCGGGCCCGAGCACCTGAGGGCCGCAACCTGTGACATGTCAGAATCCAACAAAGCACCGACGTGGTGCATTTGTGAAATGTACATATTTGATACGTGTGCTATTTGTTTTTGTATTTTATTTTCTGCCACATGTACTTGCTTGGCCAGGTGGGGGTGCAATGCAAGGCAGGCCCATTGGGTGTCATCATAATCATAATATATATTAACTAGTGCTGTCAGTTAAACGCGTTATTAACGGCGTTAACGTAAACCTATTTTAACAGCGTCAATTTTTTTATCGCAAGATTAACGTTCTTTTCGGTGTAACAAACTTTGTTGTTTTTTCACATGCTGTTGCAACAACTAACGTTAGAACAACTACAACACCACACTGGATCTAGCTAAACCGTGCTGCATGTACACGCCCCCTTTTAGGGGAAAGGGAGCTGTTTGGATAATGGAAACCTATGCATCAAAGTGGGGAGCGAAAATGGCTTATAGGCCTACTTACTAAATCTTGAAACAAACGTAAATAAAAGGCACAAAATAAGGTTGGTGTAAGAGTTATCTGGGTGTTTATGGGATTAATGTGACCATTATGTTCCTATTTTTTGCTCTTTCCAGTTTATAGCCTATTAACAGGAGTGTCACGAATCACACAGTCAAACTGCCCGTGGCTGACTATAAGTTCGGCAAGCTTAACATTACATGTCATAACATCAACTAAACATAAGTCACACATTCATTCTATCACTTGTAATATAAACGTAGCCTTTTTCCTACAACTAGGTGAGATAATGGGCTATGCCTGTACTGAAGTTCCACAGTTAGCTAGCTAGCAAGCTAACCGTTTTACATGGGATATGGTAGCTACGTGCTGAATGGGTTAATGTACAAAGTTTCGACATGAGTAAATTACATACACATAATTCTTCATAACTGCCCTGTTAGTAAAATGATTGAATGGCCTGTAAATTAATAACTAGATGTAACATCAAGGTGTGATTAGGCTATCTGTCATTGGAATCAATGATATAATGTTAACTTGTTTTCCGCTAAAATGGGGCGTGATGCAGATTAAATCCTTTAATATGTTTATGATGCGCCTTTAGTAGGCTACGTAAAGGCATGCTGCACACAATTGTTTGGGCTTACGAGCCGGCCAAAGACTAGATTCGTATAATAAACATCAACGGTCACCAACCTGAACTCCCGGTCAGCTGAATGGTGTTTTAAATTGCTGTGGACACCGATGCACCAGTGCGATGCACTCTGCTTTCGACATTCATTTACTGTACATTAGATTCCATTCTTTTCAATACAACTCTGCACACCAGCATAGCACTTTGCCTCCGTGTAAATCACGATTCAGTTATATTTGTTGGTCGACGCCGCTCCATAAAATCCATTGTTCATCTAGTGTTTGCGTGTTAAAAACTTCGGCGCTGATGTGTGTGGCAAGTGACAGTGCACCATAGACTGTAAGCCTATAAAATGGCAGTGCACTCATGTCGAAAAGTTCCTTATTTTCAACTGAACTCAAAGATAATGAATATAGTATTTTATGTTTGTTATGCCCTTTATTAGCTATATTTCTGAAGAATATATTGTGTTGCCTCAGGTTTGCTGCACATCTTTTGAAATTTGATTTGAAATAATCAAATAGACCTACGTCTTAAAGTTAAGTTAATGAAGTAACTTGCTTTGCTTTCATTTGAATCCCAATCAAGATACACAATAATTGCTTTATATTGTTAATATGGACTCCTGGAAAGTTCAGCAATGCAAAATAATAGAATTTTAATAATGCGATAAAATATGTGATTGATCGTGATTAACTATAGGAATTCAGCGATTAATCGTGATTAAAAATTTTAATCGTTTGACAGCACTAATATTAACCTGAGAAATTTCAGACCATTCATTTTAAGCAAAGAACATTTCTGATACACTTTTTGGTTGGCCAGATGGTGGCGCTATGTTAGGCATGGAAATTACACATGTGAATATCATCACAATAATGATATCCACATTTTTTGTAAACTTTCAGATTAATCACTTAAGGCATTGTCCATTTCTGGCACATTTCCTGCTTGACCAGGTGGTGGCGGCCCATTGGGTGTCTGGATATCATCATAATCATAATATCTATTAACATGAGAAGTTTCAGACCATTTATTCAAAGCATAGAGCATTTCTGGCACATTTCCTGCTTGGCCAGATGGTGGCGCTATGCTAGGCCTGTGCATTACGAATGTGAATATCATCACAATAATGATATCTGATATTTTAAAGGTTTAGATCAATCACTTAAGGCATTGTCCATTTCTGGCACATTTCCTGCTTGGCCAGGTGGTGGCGCTATGTCAGGCAGGCCCTTTGGGTGTCTGGATATCATCATAATCATGATATCTATTAACCTAAGAAGTTTCAGACCATTAATTCAATGCACTGTGATTTATGACACATTTCCTGTTTATGTGGCGAGATATTAAAATCATATCAAATATATAACTTATCAAAAATCCCTTCACAATTTAACATGAGCGACATCTTGGCATAATATTTGCCAAATTTCAAATGAATCTGACAAACCGTCTAGGAGTATGTTCAAATTGATCATATGACATCAGTATAATTGTCATTCTTTCTGTTGCCAGTTGGTGGCGCTATGCCAAACATGCTATTGGCATGTTAATGCAAAAGTTGTTTGTTTTTGGGAGTTACATACACCCACCAAATTTGGTGTGTGTATTTAAAACTATATGCCAACCACAAGTGACAGTGACATAAGGGGGCGCTATGGAGTTCCTGGGCAACGCCCGGTGCCAAGCTTTTGTCCCTGTCTATTCACTGTAGCACTTGATGTGGGTGCCAAATTTCATGCGTTTTCACCCATGGGAAGCACCTCTTTTGGCATCATGATTCATCACATATTTCACCACATATTAGTCTGCACAAAATCCCAAATATCTCACTTCCTGTTGGGCGTGGCTAATGCATTGTACATACGAAAGTCGTTCATCTTGGGGAGATACAGGCACCTACCAAATTTGGTGTGTAGCTGAAAGTATATGCCCACCACGGGATCAGTCACCTAAGGGGCCGTAAGGGGGCGCTAGCGAGTCCCTGGGCCATGCCCGGGGCCAAGCTTTTGTACCTAGCTGCTTTGTGTGACACCTGATGTGTGTGTCAAATTTCAAGACTTTTCAATTAAGTTAACCACCTCAAAATATATTCCAACCACGAGATCAGTCACCTAAGGGGGCGCTAGCGAGTCCCTGGGCCACGCCCGGGGTCAAGCTCTTGTACCTAACTGCGATGCATGACACCTGACGTGTGTGCCAAATTTTGACCATGTTAACCACCTCAAAAACAGGAAAGCAGAAAAGTGGAATAACAATAATAATAGTGAAAAATAATAATCCTTACAAAAACAATAGGGCCTTGCGCCCTTCGGTGCTCGGGCCCTAAAAATCCATGACATGACCTCTCTTCTTGATAGCTGTTGAAAACTGCATGGAACTGACAGGGATTGTTTTGTTTAATAATAAATAAATAAATACATTATACCTTCCAACACACATTCCAAACAAGCATACACAAAAGTTTCAAGAGTGGGGGATGGAGTAGAAGATGGAGACAAATTCATTAATATGATTTATTTTCGCGGAATGGATGTACAGGACTGAGCGTCGGTCATATTTTGTACCGCTATGCGGTACATCTAGTTTAAACCTGGCATATCAAAATTTCAAAAGGCCATGGCTTGAAAGTGGTCAGAGATAAAGTCCTACTGTAAATGTAAAAATCTTTGAGTATAAACAAAAGTTTATGAAGGGGGTAAATTTGCCCATGTAATTTGCCACTGGATGGTAAGCACCTCAAATTATGCACCTTTCAGTAAATACTGGATGTTGAACTATTTGAGCAGGTTTACTTTCTTTTTGTCATATTACCCAAATAACAAATTAACAGGAAAACAGTAGGCCTAAGATGTAACAATAGTAAACTATTACTAGCCTGTTCCACAAACCGTTATTATAGGTCTACAACAAAGTAGCCTGGTCAAATCAGTTCCTATCGCGGGTGACTTTGTAGTTCTTCAGAGCTGTCTGTACCACGTCCATTACGGACACCATCATCTACCACTGCCACCTCAAGCTATTTTGGGCAAAGGGTCCAAATAAGCATGGTATGCTTAGTGGACACCATCGTATGCAAAGACGCACCTCCATTCACAGACGCACCGTGACTATCACTGTCAATAGACGATCGATCATTATATAATCTCCAAAAGGCAGATATTCTCCCTCAGAATCAGAATAGGTGAATAGTATAGCCTACCCAAGACTTCAACACATGTTTTTTCAACATTTGGTGTAGGCCTTATTCTGCTTCAATTTGTGCAAAACTATGGCCTGCATCGCTTCCGCGTCATTACAAACAAATGCACGTCTTCATGTTTTGTCGCGTGTAGGCTAATACACTGTATTTCCTGAAAACTGTGTGCAGCGATTTTGGGCTTGAATCAAACTCTGGATGTCTAGCAACTAGTGGAGGAGAGTACAAATGAGATTTGTTACCGTACTTGGATCTATCGTCTATTTTAACCAGTGTCGTTGTTTGTCGCAATTAAAAATACCCTCAAGGGCCGGATTGCATTATTATTTTGAAATAGACAGCGGGCCGGAATTGGGCCGGGCGCGCGGGCCAGGAGTTTGAGACCCCTGGGGTAGAGTCTTTAGGTGTCTGTTCCGGAAGTGCCTTATGGGTGAACTTACACTAGTCATCAGCCATATGTTCTGTCTGAGACAAGGATTTGTCATTTTGTTCCAAAACAGCACTAGGGAGTAGGGCAGGAGTAGGGCAGGAGTAGGGCAGAAGCACTGCATGCACTGCAATAAATCCACTGCTCCTGCTTAATGTTGCTGAATAGGGCTGCATACCAGTGTGCTAGCATAATCTGGGCTGATGTTTTCCCTGCATGCAACTTTGCTACATAATTACTGTGCTGCTTTATCAATATACAACTGTGTTAAGGTGTGTATCTGTGTTGACTGAAAGTTGAAATGTGTAATTGTGTTTAGTGTGACTGTTAATGTTTGTGTGTGTGTGCATTGACTAGTACTAATGGTGGCAGAGGAGGTGTGTAAGGAGTCATGTTGAGCACCTCAGGCTCCTGGCTCTGGGCCTCCTCAGCAGGACTGGGCTCCTCTTCTTCCGACTGGCCATCTCTCGTCTGGGCGACTGGACCCTTTTCCTCCTGTGGCTCGGCCTCCACACTCTCCTCTCGGATCAGGCCCTCTCCGGCAAAACCCATACTCTCACCTGCTGAGATAATGAACACGGCCACGAACACACACACACACACGTTCAACGTCCTGAGTCTAGATGAGTGTAAGAGTATGAGCATGACAGCGCCTAAATCCGTGTAAGTTTCTACATTTCTCTAGTAAATGAATAAAGCATCTATCTGTCTATCTATCTGTCTATCTATCTATCTATCTGTCTGTCTATCTATCTATCTGTCTATCTATCTGTCTGTCTATCTATCTGTCTGTCTATCTATCTGTCTGTCTATCTATCTATCTGTCTATCTATCTGTCTATCTGGTGGACTGATGGAGTGCCCTTACCTGAGCGTCTACGTTGGGCCTCGGTGGGCGAGGACGCCTGGCTCTCCCCGGCCTCCCCGCCAGCCGCTGCGCTCTTCAGCATCTGACGGCCACAGCTGGGGGGAGGACAGGCAGCACTTAAGCATACATGAGCAGCTGACACACAGAAACACGCACACGTGCGCTTCCTGCATAGCCACGAGACTGAATACATTGCTAAAGGATAAGCTAAAACACTCAAATGTATATTGTGGTAAAAGGGTGCAAAACATCTGGTCTGCTGTGTGCTACGGGTGCGGCTGTGTTGGGGTCAGGGTTTCCGTTGTCCGGTAATTACCGGACATTGGCCGAAAAAAAAATGAAATGTCCAAAAAAATTAAATCTCTCCGGTCAAATTGTCCGATTGAAATTGGCTAATAATCCCATCCCCTAACGCAATCTGAATTTGAGAATAAGCCATAATACGTAAGCCTATATTATGCGTCCTCTGGCTATGTTTTTAAATGAACAGGCTCTACCGTTTGAAAAGTAAGCTATTAAACAACACGCATAGCCTAGGCTATGCTGCATTTCAAATAGGAAGCGCACGCTTAAAACGTCCATGTTAAACAACGAACAGTGAGGCGGTTCAAACATGGCCAGGCCCAGGCAGACTAGCCTTGAAAGTTTTTTCAGAGGCCAGACGCGATGGATGATGATAAATTGGTAACGTCTAAAGCCTCAGATGTCCGGTCAACTCCAACACCACCAGATAAAAAGCAGAAGTGTCGGGCGTATCTGTCGGAATCAGTGACATTGGAAGTGGAGTTGCGGGGGATGCGGCCGCTCCAAGACACTGTCATTCTCCGTGTACACTGTCACTGGACATGCAAAGTGTTCTTTGCCCAAAGCATACAGTAGGCCTATGCGTTCTCTGTCTATGATCTAGGGCCTCCTCGACGAGGAGATTAGGCTACTGGTCCGCGAATAATTTCTGCCACAATTAAACGGTATCATTGAACCGTGGCCAAAAGAAAAATAAACTAAACATTTCCCAGAATAGGAAACATTTCCTAATTTATTGTTATCAAATAGAGGCATAGCATTAGGGGGTAGTGGTGTGAGCTCTCATTCTTGTATGTGCGCATCTGTGTAAGTTACTGTAAACAGTCACCACTGGAGATAACGTAGCAGCAACAAACAACTTTTTAAAACAACGAACGAAGCGGACTCTTGCTGTCCATGAAAATATACTGGCTAGATCTTGTTCGGTAGGTTTATGTTAGGCTAATGAACATGTTGCATTCTATACAGCTTGATCAATTTTCCCTTAATTTGACTAATTAAGAAGCGATAATATATTTGACCGGCATATCATCAAAATGTCCGGAAAACGAAACCTCTGCCGGTCACTTTGACCGGCACCATTTTTTTCTAGCGGAAACTCTGGTTGGGGTGTTGTGCTGGCATGGCAACAGCGGACCGTACCTGGTGCAGAGCGACGCTGCGGTGGCGGAGGGCGTGCGGTACTGCTGCTGGAAGTCGGGCGAGCTGAGGGTGTAGCCCAGGGGCTTGTGCAGGTTCACGCTGGGCTTGGTGAGGAAGTCAGCCGTGTCGGGGAACTCCACGGGGGAGCGCGTCACCATCGACGAGCCCGGCACCGGGGGGCTGTGACTGGGGGAGCTTACTGGACTCAGGCTGGGAGAGGTGCCTGGGGGGGGGGGGGGGCGGGGCACACAGCAGAGGAATCAGCACATTCATACAGCCACACAGCAATAGACTCCTGCTACACAAAGATCTGAAGTCCCAAACTCAAAGGTTCCTGGACAATACAACTTTTTTTTACAAATTTTACAAAGTGCAATACCAGGCATCCCTTGGCAAGCATTGGGAAATGTCACAGATACCATTCTCTGTTTAATAAGTTAGTGCAGCATTAAAATGAGATTGAAGCCATTATTTTCAAGGTAAAAAATGACTTAGTGTTGCTTTAAGAAAGCTCTGCAGAATAAACTAAAGGTGCTGCAAAAAATCTTATCCACTCAAAAGATGTTCATTTCTATCTAAAACGGTTCCATTCTCCAACTGAAAAGAAAGAACTCTGGACGGATGTGTTAGTTTCTGCTCCATTTAAGGGTTTTGATAGGGAGCTATATGGGATCAACAGTGCAGCCGCCATGTAAAGTGGACCCAGTTCATCAAAAGCAAATTCATCTTTCTAACCCTCCTGGCTCTCTTGGTCATCTGCTTGACACATCGCTAAACTATTGCCTTCGCTGGGGCTATCAGATGCCACGCTAGACTGGACTATATCAAACATTGGCGTTCAGAGAAGCCCCCACAATATTCCTAGAAAATCCTTACCCCTCTCCACTGTAACCAAACAGCATTATATTTAGGGCCACTCTGGGTAAGCTACTAAAACATGCACATCTGACAGGGCGAGTCGGAGGGAATATGCTCCTGACACAGGCGTGCGGGAGGAAAACAGCTGAGGGTCATAAATATCTTCCCAAGTTTCCAAAGTGTTTGTGTGTGTGCGTGTGCGTGTGTGTGTGTGTGTGTGTGCATGTGTGTGTGTGTGTGCGTGCGTGCATGCCACGGGGGTGGATGGAAGAACAACAAGCCGGCACTCCTCAGCAGCAGCAGCTAATGTCAGTGCTGTGTTGTGCTGTGCGGCGCCTCCGACCCACTGACCTGCTCTCCGGGGGATGGTGTGGTAGGTGAGGGTGACGGAGGAGGACCTCTGCTTGGGGATGGTCAGCAGGTTACTGTTGGGCCCGTTGGGGAGTGACCCTTGACTGTGAGGGGAGGACACAAGAGACGCAAAAAGTGGTCATGAGTCAACAACTAGAGGTCAACACACACTTTTCAACAGGCATGAGGTATTTTTCCATCGTTATTTACTGGCTCCAGCAGTCTATTATCTAGCAGATATTGAGGAGAAAGGATGTCGAGCTCCTGAGGGAAACACGTGGTGTGCTGGTGGTGGTGGCGCTCGTCATTTCTTCTCATAATCAATACGGCCAGAGATATCAGCCCACTTCGTGATGACATGAGTCATCTGAATCTGAACAACGCCAGTGAAAGCTTCATCAGAATTCGTAAGAACATGTGGTTTGTTGACTCTTCTGTTCAACAGTGCCACCCAGTGGATTCAGAAGTGAACTACAGCGCTCACAGCCAGGAAAGAGTAACAATTTGACAAGTCTCCTCCAAATGAGATGGGCGCAGGGTGGCTTGTAAAATGCAGGCCTGTGTTTACTGCCAGCTCCTCTGATCAGCAGTGAAATTATGGTCAGTGAGAGGTGAGGTTGGGGGCAGGACATTATGCTTGTGTTTGTGTGTGTGTGAGAAAGAAAGAAAGAAAGAGAGAGAGTTACAGTGTGTATGTGTGTTTGCGTGTGAGAGTGAGTGAATGAATGAATGTGTGTGTGTGTGTGTATGCATGCGTGAATGAATGAATGAATCCGTGTGTGTGAGAGTGAGTGAGTGAGTGAGTGAGAGTGAATAAGAGTGTGTGTGTGTGTGTGTGTGTGTGTGTGTGTGTGTGTGTGTGTGTGTGTGGTGTGTGTGTGTGTGTGTGTGTGTGTGCGATCAGGCATGCCTATTCTCACCCGCTGCTGGTGTAGTCTGGGTGGCTTCTCTTGCCGTTGTTGCGCTCCCAGCGTGAGGCGGGCGTCTCCAGCTGAGGTGGCAGGGTGGAGGTAGAGCTGCGTCTGAGCTGAGGGGTGGGCAGGCTGTTCCTGCTGCTCAGGCCCTGATCACAAGCACAATAATCAGCAGCAGCATAACCCTTGAAACTTACACCCACAATGCATCAGCGCAACAAAACACTGCTCACTGGCTTATGGGTTCAGGGAGTTTGAAGACTAACTATGCAGTGTGCTAACTATGCCGTGTGCACAGAGCAAGATAAGTCTACACAGTATTGCCCTTTTACACTTCACATACTAATGTTATCCTCTACCAGCAGTTACAAGAGCAAGAACCAGTCCAAGTAAGTCTGATGCAGCACTGGTACTGTATGATTTCTAACAGCAACAGACTGTCACATCAAGCCACACATCTCTCAGTACAACATTATCTAAAGCATGCGCAAGTCTGATGCAGCAGTGTTCTAATTTCCCACAACTCTGATTGTATTGGTTTGATTCCTAACAGCACAGTTTATCACATTAAGGTACATGTCTTTTAGGGCAACATCATTTATATCATTCACAAGTCTGATGCAGCCCTGGCCTGATGTCCAGTAGGGGTCTCCTCCGCCTGCGTACCTTTGGGGGCTTCCTCTCCCCCCGCTCGCCGGGGTCCTCGACCTCGGTGCAGGAGTAGAAGCCAGGGAAGGGGGTGAAGGGGTTGACGCGCGGCCGGCACGACCCTGAGAAAGTACCCATGAGGCTGCTGACGCTGCGCAGGGACGAGACCACGTTCGGCGACAGCGACGAGTCCATCAGGAGCTCTGCCACCAGGTTGCGCGCCTCGTTGATGACCGACAGGTCCACACCATTTCCACTCACGGCCCCCTGCGGAACAGGAGAGACTCAATTTCTCCCCTTCACCTCCTCTCCTGTACTAGAACAACACTTCTACTCTTATAATGGTGGCCTAGCTGTTGCACGCATACAGGAATACAAATTACACTGTCATTCATTCTACCTTCTATAAATGTAGACATTCACTCGTGAAAGATAAAGAAATAATTGCAACATGGTGTAGATGTAAAATGCTATTTGATATACATTTTCAAATAAAGAACAGATTTGTATGATGTTTCCTCTGAATAGGTTGTGCAGATAATGGTCTTGCCAATTTATCTGTCAAGAATATCTGCTATGAATAATAGTTCATGTGTGCCGATGTCAATTATACAATCACCTACCGATAATATCGAGCATCCCTACTTACAACACACCAGAGCAATGGTGTGTTGACCTCAGTAAGGTCTCTACACACCAGCTAAAAGTGCTGGGTGATATGTTAAGAACATGGCTTAGTGACAAACCCATCATAAGCTGTAAACCTCCTAAAATAAGTATGTTTCCCTACATGACTTCCATTAGGAAACCACATCCTCTGGGTTTGTCACTAAACCAGGTACTTCAAATACCCCCCTGTTGTTGTAGGTTGTGTTAGGGGTGATCAGGACCAAGTGAGATGTGTGGTCCTGTCTATGAGCCCAACCAGCATTAAGAGTAGAGCTGTAGACATTTACAAATATAGAAATGTTTTTAGCCTGAACAAGCATTGGGATTTATTCTTGTGTCTATGCGTATTCTGATCTGCATGCAGATTAGTGTGTGCGGTGTCAGCCCTCAGATATGCTGTGGCTATAAGCCAGTTGAGAACATGACTGAAAGTAGATTTGGATTGGAGATTGGATGTGAACCACTGCTCAAAACACAATCACCT